>NW_020837960.1:28564201-28888328 GCF_003676395.1 Aethalodelphis obliquidens | reverse complement strand
ACACACACACACACACACACACACACACACACACACACACACACACACACACACAAAAGCACACACACTACCTGCTTCTGAACATCTTCATCTATATGGCATAAGACTTTAAAAACTCAGTGTGTCTAAAATGAATACTATATCTTTTCCTTCAAACCTGGTCTTTCACTCACACACATCTGTACACACTTGCTCACAGCTATATGCCCACTCTCTGTCTTGGTTATTGATATCACCCAGTTGTGAGTTCTTCATTCTTCCATCTTCCATATCTGCCACATTCTTTGGCCACTAAGATCTGTTGGTTGTGCTACCTTGAAATTCTCTTCACTTTTGTTTTGTTTTGTTTTGCGGTACGCGGGCCTCTCACTGCTGTGGCCTCTCCCGTTGCGGAGCACAGGCTCCGGACACGCAGGCCCAGCGGCCATGGCTCACGGGCCCAGATGCTCTGTGGCATGTGGGATCCTCCCGGACCGGGCCACGAACCCGTGTCCCCTGCATCGGCAGGCGGACTCTTAACCACTGCGCCACCAGGGAAGCCCTCTCTTCACTTTTAATGTTACCAAAGTACAGTTTAGGCTCACCTCCACTTCTTACCCGGACTATTACTATTGTAGTCTCTTACCTGGTTTCCTGCTTCTGGTCTTTTCATTCAGACCACTACTTGGTTGATTTCTCTTCCTTGTCATCTGTTCTTTGTCATTAGAATACAATCCAAGTCTCTTAGAAAGGCATCCAAGGTGCCACTTGACCCCTCAGATTACTGCTGCAGGCCTGCTGAACAGTTTGCAGCACGATGGAGAGCAGCATGCTCTTCCTGCCTCTGCCTTTGAACATTCTCCTTGCTTGCTGTGCCCTTCTCTCTGCCTTGACTCAGCAAACTTGTCTTTTAGGATTCGATTCAAGCATATGGTCTTATGACCTAATTAGACAGCTCTAAGCATTTGTTCACTTTTCCTCGCACTTCACATTGCTGTAATTAATGTGTATATAACATACCGGCTAGCAGTGAATGGCACACTATAGGTAGTTATTTTTTTTTTTTTTGATACATGGATGTTCTGAGCTCTTGGGAGTGTGGAATTGGGTTCAGGGTACATTCTGTACCTGTGAAATGCCAGCCTGTGAACTTCTAGAACGTAGTGCCTATGTTTCAAATATTTTGTTCTCCACAGTGCCTAGCACAGCGCCCAGCACATTATCTTTTATTATTAGCTATTCAACTAGTTGAATGAATTAACCTGGATTAACGATTATCTGGTGAGATGAGTATTTGGCCAAATTTAGTCCTGAATTTAAGTTTTGTACATTTTCTTAAGTTTTCCTTTGGTATAGTTTCAAGACATAAAATATCATTATGGAAAAATGTTTGAAAAATCTTAATATATGTTAAATTTTGTGATTAAATGTGGCAGGATTCTTGGTTAGAAAGAATGCCTCCAAGTAAGTCTCTATTACTATGCAATGTGACAAATAGATTTTACTGATATATAGTTATGGATAGAAGATGTACATAGGTATGCAAGATAGTTATAGCTGTGTAAAGTAATTATTGCCTCTCTGGAATGTGGTGATGGTCTTGCTGTCTCCTGGATTACTCGTTAACGGACCTAAATGGATATTTTTGCTTCTTTTAGGGAGAGTAATATTTCTTCCCAACTTTATTGAGATACTGGGTTGGCCAAAAAATTCATTTTGGGTTTTTCCTTAACATCTTATGGAAAAACCCGAACGAATTTTTTGGCCAACCCAATAATTGACATAAATAGGAAGAGTAATATTAAGAATTAACTAGGTAGAATATTGAGAATACCTCGGTGATGGTTAATGATTACTGTTATTGGAGAACTTTGACATGTAAATAACTTTTAATGGAAGAGGAAGCATTTCATCTGTTTTTTTTTAAAATTTATTTATTTTATTTATTTTATTTTTGGCTGCGTTGGGTCTTCGTTGCTGCACGTGGGCTTTCTCTGTTGCGGCGAGCGGGGGCTACTCTTTGTTGCTGTGCGTGGGCTTCTCATTGCGGTGGCTTCTCATTGTGGAGCACGGGCTCTAGGGCGTGCGGGCTTCAGTAGTTGTGGCCCACGGGCTCAGTAGTTGTGGCTCACAGGCTCTAGAGCACAGGCTCAGTAGTTGTGGCGCACGGGCTTAGTTGCTCCGCAGCATGTGGATCTTCCCGGACCAGGGCTTGAACCCGTGTCCCCTGCATTGGCAGGTGGATTCTTAACCACTGTGCCACCAGGGAAGCCCCTCTGTTTTTGTTTTTAAATGCCTTCTATCCTCCAGATACAGATTTTTGCTTTTTTTATATACATTGGTCCTACTCGTCTCAATTTGAATATTGCATATTCTCTGTGAATTCTTAATACCACTCCATTCAGTGATGATGATATGCAAAGAAAAGGGAGTAGTGTAAGTGGCTTCATAATTTACAAATCTTAACAAACTTTCTTAAAACTTTTTTGTAAAAGTTATATATGTTTATTGAAAAAAATTCACATACTACAGAGAAGTACAAAGGAGGAAGCAAAAATGTCCCATTTCCTCACCACCTAGAGATAGAATCTTCTTTTAACACTTCAGTGAGCATCTTTAGTTAGAATCCTTTTACACACCTGTGCACATGCACGTACACACATTCTCCCTCTCCCTCCCTCCCTGCCCAACCCGTTCTCTTAGGCATATGCACACCATTTTACAAGAAGCAATTTAGTATAATTGCTGTATTGTAGCCTAATTTTACTTTATTTTTTCTCAATAGTGGTATTGGCCTATTTTCATGGTAAATAAAAATATATCAATTCTCATGATTTTTTAATTGCTACACACTATTGTATATACCATAATCCACATAACCAGATCCCTATTGATAGATATTTTAGTTATCCCTCCCCCCACCACTTTAAAAAATCATTTAAAAAATCTGTGCTAAATGGAATCTTTTCTACTTGGGTGATTTTCTTCTTAGCCTAAATTCCTAGATGTAGGAATACTAGGTCAAAGGATATGCTTGTTTTTCATTTTGGTACATAGTATCAAACTATTCTCAAGAATAGTGTTACCCATTTCTGACAAACTTTATGAAAGATGAACTAATGAGCGTCTTTGGAAATTAATGTGCCTGTAGTTTCACACTCTTATATAGAGAGAGTGACTTTAAGCTGAGTTCACAGAAATGTTTTTGTTTGACTCTACCATAACATAAAGCCTCTTACTAATTGACTTTCATCTGGCAGGTTCTGACATACACATGCCACTTTGCCCTTAAGATAGTCAGATTATTAGTAGGAGAACTTATATTTAAAAGAACAATGGTGTGAATCTCTTGTAAGCAGTAGTAGTCAACTTTCCTTCACTGTCCCCACCAATTTGAATCTGATTTATTTAGAGAATCATATTTCCTCTATTGGGTTGTTTTATCAGAAGGCCCAGTTTACTTCAGAAAATTTGTAAATTGTGATATTAGACTAATTTCACAATAGTAGTAGTGTTTTTTGTTGCTGTTTTTTTTTTAGTAGTAGTGTTATATGTTAACTTTTATAAGATGAAACTTGACTGGTCTTAAAATATTAAGTTTCTGAATAGCCCAGAAGTTGAGTATATTGTGATAAATTTTAAATTGACCATATTTGGACATGCTTGAAATCTGGAGAAATAACAACCCATTAAGGCAAAAAACAACAACAACAACAACAAAAAACCATGTAGAAATATGAACTTGGAGGTTCTGGTTAGCCATTTGACTTCTCCTTTCTGTCTCGCCCTGTTCCTCTTTATTCTGTGTTATTCATGAACACTGAAGACTAGTAAAAATCGCTCTGAATAGTGCTGCTCTTTATGTCTATAAGTCTCATCTTTTTATGCCTTTTTAGATAATTTTATCAAGGCAAAATTCTTGCCTATCCCTGCCTTTCTCCTTCATTATCAGTATCCTCTTCTACCTTTCCAGATAATTCACTGCTCTCTGCCCTTGCCAAGACACAGACACACACAGACATACATACAGCCCTCTACCTTGAGCATGAATCTTTTGAATTAGTCCAAAACTAGGCCCCTTTGTCACTCTAAAGAGAGAAGAATAGTAGTGAAGAGGGGAGATTGGAGTCATACGTTCTGGTAAAAAGTAGATATGGCCAAGATTAGTATCAACGTTTTATCTCTCTCTCTTTTTTAATGATTTAATTCAGTCAAGGACCGTGGAGACTTGACCTGATCAGTCTTTGGATTTCAGCAATTAAGTCATTAAATAAAACTTTCCTTCTCTTTCTTTCTTCCCATTTTCCCCTCCTTTTTCTCCTCCTCCTTTTCTTTTTCTGCTTCTCTCTCTTTCTTTTATCCTGGCTGAAAGTAGAAGATGGATTTGAGTTGTGCAAGACTGGAGTCAAGTTGGTCCGTTGGGATGATGGTAACCTAGACTAGGGCACTGACAATGACATGAGTAGAAGTAGTTGAATTTGAGAAATATTTAGGATGTAGAATAGACTGCATGACTTGATGCTGACTTGATGCTTCAAAGGTAACTGCATTATCAGAAAGATAGTTGTGACATAATTTATCTGTTTAGGAAAGAGATTGTATAGAAAGCACAACAAAACTTGAAAAACCAGCTTTATAGGGAAGTAGTTGATTTGTTCATAAATAGTTTGAATTAATAGTTGCAAAATATCTCTTTACTGGTGGGTGTCTGATCTAGCCAAAACAAGGAGTTGGCTAAATTTTATATATTTATAACTTAAGCTCAAATTAGGAATACCTTATGTTTGGAAAACATCACCACAAAATGATTAGAACAGGGATTAGACTTACCCTCCCTCCAGAAACAGCTAAAAAACTGACCAAAATATATAAAACAATTTTCAAGACATTAGATATCAGGCAGTGAAAGACAGTGATCTCTGATAGATGGGAAACAAATGAGGTGAGCTCCCCGTGATTACCTTAGCTCACTGTTCGGTGGGCAGTTTCTGAGCCTGGTGCCTAGAGCGGGAACTCGGGTGGAGCCTAGTGATCTATCTAATTAGGGAGACCAAACTGGAAGTTTACAGAGGCCAAGCTGGATATAGTTCACAAAAAAAGTACTGGAGAGGAGAGAGCTCATACATAGAACTTTGGATGCTTACAGAGATTCTCCTTCCATCTTCAGCTGAGTACTGATCAGAGGCTATGAGTGAGGAGTTACTTGAACTGGAAAAAGAGATTCCTGAAAAGATTACAGGAAATAATTCTCAGAGCTCACACGAGGCCAAGAATAGTTCCTATTCCCACAAGCCAACATGGAAAGCATCATAATTCATGAAGCATTAAGTAGGGTAATGGGAAGTCTTTTGCCTCAGTAGTAGGACCAAATTAGCCTTAGAATAAATGCTGCCCTAGTCTTAACTAATAAAGCTTAAAAGCAAGACCTGAAAGAATCAGACTAATTTTTAATCAGTTTAATGACAATGGAGAACAAAGCTCAAGAATATTTATAGCAATAAAAATATATCTAGGACTTCCCTGGTGGCACAGTGGTTAACAATCCACCTACCAAGGCAGGGGATACAGGTTCAAGTCCTGGTCCAGGAAGATCCCACATGCTGCGGAGCAATGAAGCCCGTGTGCCACAACTACTGAGCCTGCGCTCTAGAGCCTGTGCGCCACAGCTACTGAAGCCTGTACACCTAGAGCCTGTGCTCCACAAGAGAAGCCACCGCAAGGAGAAGCCTGAGCACTGCAACAAAGAATAGCCCCCGCTCGCTACAGCTAGAGAAAGCCTGCGTGCAGCAGCGAAGACCCAATGCAGCCAAAAATAAATAAAAAGTAAATAAATTTAGTAAAAATAAAGGAAAAAAACAAGGCATCCTTAAATATATATATATATATATATATATATGTATATCTCCAGCACCCAAAAAGATAAAAGTGACAATATTTGGCATTTGATCAAAAATTACCAGCAATGCAAAGAAGTAAGAAAATATGACCCATAAGGAGAAGCAAATGTAATCAATTATAACACATAAATAGTATGTAAGAACATCAGAAGAGTTATTATAACAATACTCCATGTGTTCAGGAAACTAGGGGGAAGATTAAACATGTTAGTGTAGACAAGGAAGACCTACTAAAAAATCCAAATCAAACTTCTAAAATTTAAAACTACTTTGTCTGAAATGAAAAGTAGTGGATGGGATTAATGACAGATTAGACATTGCATCAGAAAAGATTAGTGAACTTGATGACATAGTGATAGAAACTATCCAAAAAATAGAGAAAAAGTGAGCCGTGGGATAACTTGAAGCAGCCTAACACACTTGTATTTTTAGTCACTGAAGCAGGGTGGGGGAAGGGCAAACAAAAAATATTTTAAGAAACAGTGGGCAGATATTTTCCAAATTGGATGAAAACTGTAAGCCCACAGCTCCAGGAGCTCAATGAACACAAGCACGAAAGAAACATGGGGGAGTAAAAACTGCACCAAGGCACACCAGATAAACAGCCAGAGGGAAAAATATTCATTTTTGAGGAACGAAGATGTAAGTGATAGCATATTTCTTGTTGGAAACAGTACAAGCCAGAAGACAGTGCAACAATAACTTTAAAATATAGGAAGAGAAAAAAAATGTCAACTTAGAATTCCGTTCTTGGGAAAAATGCAAGAATGTAATCCATTGGGTGCATTTAAAGACTTGTGAAATTTTGAATAAAATGTGCAGTTTAGTTAAACTTATTGCACCAATGTTAATTTTATGGTTTTGAAAATATACTCTAGTTATGTAAGATGATATCTTTGGGGAAAGATGGTGAAGGATACTACTACTTGTGAATTTTAAATTACTTCAAAATTATATATTTTTTAAAAAGCAAAATAAACACCTTTTTAAACATACAAGAGTTGAAAGGGTTCACCTGCAGTATATGTGTACTTAATAGATATTAATGAAAGTACTTCAGGCAGAAGGAAGAAAATACCTTATGGATCTATACAAAGAAATGAAGAACACTGGAAACAGTAACTACATGAGTAAATATAAGAAACTGTCCCCCTTACTCTGTAAGTCTCTTTGAAAGATAATTGACTGTTGAAAGCAAAAACGGTAATAGTGTGTGGTTGGGTTTATAGCATATGTAGAAATAAAATATATGATGATAATAGCACAAAGTCTGGGAGGGGAGAAATGGAAGTATAATATTGTGAGCTTGTTACACTATATCTGAAGTAGTTTAAAATTCAGTGATAGTTGGTGTTATGGACTGAATTGTGTCTTCCCCAAATTCATTTTAAAATATATATATGACTGTATATAGAAGTGGGCTTTTAAAGATTTAATTAAGGCTAAATGTGGTTGTAAGGATGGACCGTAATCCAATATGATTGGTGTCCTTAGAAGAAGAAGAAGAAATACCAGGGTTGCACACACACACACAGAGAAAAGGCCTGTTGCTGTGAGGACACAGTGAGAGGATGGCTTTCTGCAAGCCAAGGAGAGAGGCCTCAGGAGAAACAAACCCTCTTGGCCCCTTGATCTTGGGTTCTCACCTTCTAGAACTGTGAGAAAATACGTTTCCATTGTTTAAGCCAGGGGTCCCCAACCCCTGGGCTGTGGCACAGTGTTGGTCTGCGGCCTGTTAGGTGCCGGGCCTCACAGCAGGAGGTGAGCAGCGCGCAAGTGAGCGAAGCTTCCTCTGCCGCTGCCCATTGCTCACATTACCGCCTGAATCATCCCCCTGCCTCCCCCGTCTGCGGAAAAATTGTCTTCCACGTTACCGGTCCCTGGTGCCAAAAAGTTTGGGGACCGCGGGTTTAAGCTGCTCAGTGCGTGGTATTTTATTATGGCTCTAGCAGACTGAGATAGTCAGTGATAAGTTAGATACACGTACTGTAAACCCTAAGATGATCACCACAGTAACAGAACAGAGAGAGTTACAGCTAACAAGCCAAGAGGGGAGGTAAAATGAAAATTTTAAAATCATTTAATCCCAGAGAAGGCAGAGAACAGAAAAGGAGACCAGAGAACGGGTGGAGGAAATGGAAAACAAGTAACAATATGTAGATAGATCCAAACCTGAACTGACCAGTAATCACATTAAATATAAGTCTTCTAGACATCCTAATAAAAAGGCAGATTTTCAAATTGGATTAAAGAAAAAGAGCAAACTCTAACTATGTGAAGCTGACAAGAAACCTGCTTTAAACATAAACACGAAAATAGATTAAAAGTTATACCATGCACTAGTCAAAAGAAAGCTGGCATAGCTATATTCATGTCAGAAAAAGTAGATTTCAGAGCAGAGAATATTACCAGGAATACAGAAGGTCATGTGATAAAGGTAAAGGGGACAGTTTATTAGGAGCATAGATATGCCATTTTTAAATGTTTATGCACCTAAAAACAGAGTTAAAATATATGAGGCATAAGCTAGTAGAATTGCAAGGAGAAATAGACGGTGATCGGATTTCAGTACTCCTCTCTCAATGAGAGGAAGAAAATCATTAAGGAGATGGGAGGCCTGAGCAGCTCTGGTAGTTTACTCGTAGAGCCCTGTGCCCCACAGCAACCACATGAATACTCTTTTCAAGTTCACATAGAAGTTGGTCACCAAGACAGACCAATTCTGGGTCTTGAAAGAAGTCTCAATAAATTTAAAAGGGTACAAGTCCTACAGATGTGTTCTCCGACCACAAGAGAATTAAATTAGAAACCAGTAACAGATCTTTGGAGAATCTCAAGTATTCAGAGACTGAATAACACACACACTTTTGACTTACTCATGTGTCAAAGAGGGATTAGAAAGGGAGACTTAAAAGTATTTTGAACTGAATGAAAATGAAACATGCCAGCAGTTGTGGGATGCCACTAAATCAGTAATCAGAGGGAAATCTGTAGCACTAAATGCCTGTATTAGAAAAGGAGAAAAGTTCCCAAATCAGTGAGCTCAGCTTCTATATTAAGAAACTAGAAAAAGAACAAATTAAACCCAAAGTAAACATAAGAGGGATGAATCTTAATGATGCAAAGTGAAAGAAGCTAGTAAAAAACCCAGCACCTACATATGTATGTAAGATTCATTTATATTAAATTCTAGAAAATACAGACTAGTCTATAGTGACAAAAAGCTTATCGGTGGTTGCCTGGAGTCCAAAGCAGTGGAGCAGAGAGGAACAGGAGGGAGGGATTTCATTCAAGCTTGTGGAAGCTTTTGGGCATGATGAATGTAGTCATTTTCTTGATTTGGGTAGTGGTTTCATGGTGGTCTACCTATGTCAAGAGTTATCAAAGCTTACATTTAAATATGTACAATTTCTTATATGTCAGGTATATCTAGATAAAGCTGTTCAGAAAAATTTACCAGGTCATTCACGTTCATTCAGAGAGTAGAAAGATTACTGATAGCAGCTTATGAAGCTATTAAGAGGTAAAGCAAGTTGAGCTCGTTACAAGGAGTTTTACTAAGGAGGGTATTTTATGGTTTTATGAGGTTACTGTGCGATTTTAAAAAGCCTGACCAATATTCAGGAATAGCAGTGATTCCTCAGTCATTCGTCACATCACCTTAAGACAACTTTCTTTTTCGTACAGACCTTTTGGCATATTTGCAGTGAAATATTACATAATATTTTGTGTTTTTATTCAGTATAAACCTCTTCCTGTCATTCTACCTAATTAAAAATTAATGGCTGAACTTTTTATTTTGTTTCACTGTTTATTAAATTAGTCCCTTAATTTATGGAACTAATTTATTGTGTTATTAATAAGTACTCTTGATTGTAGTGGAGTCCAGCAGAGTATTAAATTCTGAATTAGACTTTAAAAGTAACAGTTTCCAAGAAATAATATGATAGTAGAAAAGCATAAAGTTGTATTAATCTTGAGCTAGAAACCTCAACAGAAAATTACTTCATTTGTAAAAAAAACAAAACCTTTATCAGTCATTGGTAAAATAGGAAACACTCTATCATTTTGGTTGGTTGGGATGTCTGAATTGAAACATTAATTATTATTTCATTTAAAATATAATGATAATAATTACAACAGTGCTTTATAAGCTAAAGGCCAGGACTCTTGACTTAGTATATTTCTGTCTGGAGAGGACAGGTAGGAATCATATCCAAATGTTGGGGGATGATGTTGGTTTGAAGAACTCACTAAATAAAATGCACTTGGTTCTTTTGGTTGTGAAAGTTGCGGTGTAAATTTAAGTGTGTGAGAACCTAAAACTCTATTGATAACTTCTCACAGAGTGAATGTCTGCTGTTTGACATAAACATTGATTTTTTTCCCAAATGTACATTTAGAGCTGTTTAAGATATGAATGAAAATTAGGACTTAAAGTATGAATAGAGGGCTTCCCTGGTGGCACAGTGGTTAAGAATCCGCCTGCCAATGCAGGGGACACAGGTTCGAGCCCTGGTTCGGGAAGATCCCACATGCCGTGGAGCAACTAAGCCCGTGCGCCACAACTACTGAGCCTGCGCTCTAGAGCTTGCGAGCCACAACTACTGAAGCCTGCACGCCTAGAGCCCGTGCTTCGCAACAAGAGAAGCCACCGCAATGAGAAGCCCGCGCACCGCAACGAAGAGTAGCCCCCACTTGCCGCAACTAGAGGAAGCCTGCGCACAGCTTCAAAGACTCAACGCAGCCAAAAATAAACAAATAAAAATAAATAAGTATGAATAGAAATTAGAAATTATGAATAGAAATATAATTATATGTATGTTAGAAAACCCACAAATTTAATATTATAGGAACATATTTAGAGAGTTATGATGGGATTATCTAAGTCACAGGGTGGGAGTAATAAAACTTTGGTGTTCTTTTTCACTATTCCTTTTCTCGTTTATTCCATTCTCTTTAGTGTTGTTGAAGTTAGACGAATTTATATAACCCAAGTCCTTGACTCTTCTTTCTAGATATAACCTTTGCCTCCTAAAGCTAAAATAAATTGTTTATTTTCTTTTCCTTTTTTTAAAAACTTTATTTTTGGCTGTGTTGGGTCTCTTTTGCTGCTCATGGGCTTTCTCTAGTTGCGGCGAGCAGGGGCTACTCTTGCGGTGCGCGGGCTTCTCGTTGCGGTGGCTTCTCTTGTAGCGGAGCACGGGCTCTAGGCGTGCAGGCTTCGGTAGTTGTGGCTCGTGGGCTCTAGAGCGCAGGCTCAGTAGTTGTGACTCGCGGGCTGACTTCTTAACCACTGTGACAGCAGGAAAGTCCCAATCGTTTATTTTCTGATGAACAGAGATTTCATTTTAATGTGATACTGGTTTTAGTTACCAGTTTTGCCTTATCTATCTCTAAAAAAGTATTCTTTTTAACATGTTAAAGGTGTGTGCCTATGGTATTTTGTTGCTTTATAAAACCCTTATATATGTTACAAACCAGTTATATTAAAATGGTTTAAAGAATGCATCTTTTTATTATATAGTTATATATAACTTTTATTATATAGTTCTTATTTTAACTAATTTTATCATGAGAAAGTATTCTCATTATTATAATTTCTCATTAAGTATTTTTAATAGTTCTCTAATCTGGTTAGAGGAATTTATATTAACTGTTAATAATAGTAGCGCTACTCACTTATTCCTAGATTTTGTTTTTTGTGTTATACCTACTATGTAATTCTTTTTTCTGCCATTTAAATTCTTTAACCTTCTCTCTCATCTCAGATAAACTCACCTGAAATAAAACAAACTGTCTAACCACCCAGACAAGGGAAATGCCTTGCCATCATAAATCAGGAAAAAAAATGGAGGGAGGGGTTTAGGCCCTTCTTTTCACTTCTTAATTAAAATTCATTGCTGGTAGGTTTTTTGGATCTGTGGTTGTTGAATCCCTAAAAGTTGCAGTTTAGTGTATACATTTTCATAGTTAATTTTAATAACTTCTATCATAATAAATTTGAAGGACCTTTATTATTTGTTATAATGGCATTTTATATATAATTTATTTGGGGGAGGTAGAATAGATTTTCCCCTCCTTTTTCTCCTTTATAGGATCCCTTAAAAATAGTCTTTCAGACTAATTTAAAATAGATTTGATTTAGAGAAACTCAGCTTTGAAATCAAAAGTCTCTTATTCAAGGTAAATGTAAGGTATAAATGAAATGGAAAGTGGGTGATACTTTTTCTCGGGATTAGATTAGATTAATTTCTTTGTCTAAATTTGCTGTCTCTTAGTAATCTTGTAATCCTGAAGTATCCATCTCTCCTAGGCGTTTTGAACTCTTTTACCAAGTTATCTGATTGCGTTTTGACCTCTTTTACCAAGTTATCTGATTGATTTTATCTTGACTTTCATCTTCTACAACAGATTCAGCATTAACTAGTACACACTGATTTAGCTCTGAAGGGGTCCTCTTGGTAACCATTTGTTCTTTTATAACTAGGGATTACTACGTCAATAAAATGCGTTGGCTTATTTTCTACTCCAGAAATTAAGGAATTGGCCGTACTTTTAAAGAAAATGCCAGTGTTTTAAATTTGGAAGGTTTTAAAATAGACACATAAGTGACAGAAGAGGACTTTTTTTTTTTCTCTTTGGAAAATATGTTTTGGTTCAGGCCTGATTCTTTTTTTTCTTCAGAATTTTATGTCTTAGATATGGCAGTAAAAGAGGTTCTCTGTACATCTAGTATATTGTAGTTAAACACAGGTTAACATTTTTTCTGTATTTTATTACTTTGCATTTAATTTTAGCTGGAACGTAACTAGTAAAATATCATTTGTTTTAGAGTTTAAAATGAGGTTAGCCTCTTGACTTGCTATTTTCCAAATTTAATATTTTGAACTCTAACCTAGCAGTTTAAAATGTCATTCATATTGAGTAGGGAAGTTGTTCTTGGATTGTACAGTAATTAGTCCATCTTTTTATTTTATGCCTTCTATGGAAGTATTTTTCCATTTTAATGATCAGTTCTAAAATACTTCAAGTGATTAAATTTTTTGCATCGTGATTCAGTGTATTTTAAACTTAGCTTATATGTATACAGAAAATGTGGGCTGAAGTATGAACATACTAAATTATCTCTTTGGTCGACCCTTTTGGAAGTTGAATTCAAATATCAATGTGTTGAATCTTCACTGTACTTAAGCATGTAGGTCACAATTTCAGAAAAATATTTAGGATATTCATTTTTTCCACATGGACAAAATATAGACCATTTGTGAAATTGATTTGCAGTCTTATAACGTGCTAGTCATTCTTAAAGGCAACATGCCACTTGACTAGATAAGAGGTGGCATTGTACAACTGGGAGGAAATTTTTTTATCTCATAGTAAAATGTTTTTTAATATAACAAGTTACATGAATACTTAGCAGACATTGGAGCCTCTATTATGTTTTTCTTATATCTTGAGTCCTCTCGTGTGTTTGCCTTGTTTTTAAGTGCTTTTCTTGTCTTTACTGTTATTTAAATACATGGTACTATATTATTGGGGAAATGTCTTAAGTGCTTATAAAGAAGGAAGTGATTAATTTTGGAATAAAGGCAGTTTTGATCTTTATCCTGGTAGAAGTGGTTTAAAGACGTTAAATTTGAAACTTGTTGGCTCAGTTTTGAGGCAGTTTCAATGTCCTAGTTCTCTAAAATGTGTTAGGATAGTTTGGTAATGATGTATATTTGACAATAAAGGCAAATTTTCATGTTCTGAAGTTAAATTCTGCAAATGAAATGATTAAAACCCTCAAATTTGATGAAAATTTTTCTTCAAGAAATTTAATTATCCCACCCAAAAATATGAAAACTAAAAAACACTGTAAATGGCTTTCAATAAAATATTTTACTCAGTAAATAGAGCACTGTGGAATAATGCCTAGTAGATTCATTGTCTTTTTGGGCTTAAAATGTGTTAACTTACTATATTTGATTTTTAAATAGACACCAAATCCTACTGCAAGCGAGTTTATTCCCAAAGGAGGAGCAACCTCCAGGCTCAGTAACGCGTCCCAGGCACATGCGTCTGCCTTCTCTCAAGTATTCTCTCACCCATCCATGGGGACTCCTGCTGCTGCTGCTGGATTAGCCCCAGGTAAGTTGAGTAACTGTTTCCAGTGAGTTCCAGATAGCACGTCTCTAAGCACATTTGCTGGTAGTTTACCAGACCTGAAATTGTATTCTTCAGTGAGTCATATTTGAACACATTATGAGTTTTACGTTCTAGGTTTTGGTACCATAGTCCAAATGTGTAGTTGAAAATTTTAAAGCAAAATTTAAATATGAACAAAAATTGAATATAAGGATGTTTAAAAGCACAAAAATAAATTTAAAGGAGAAAATGGTTATTGAGAAGAAAAGTCTGTCTGGGCCATAGTATTTCCTTAAGTTCATGATAATGCTCTTTCACTCAAAAACTTCTGTAAGAGCGTCAAGGGCCTCCTTTTGAAATAAATTTCTAAAAAATAATTTATATCATTTAAAAGAAAAGTTTAGATGTATTGCCTTTCAGGTGTTTGGTTATAAATCTGTAGTAGTAATTCAAATTGGGTAAAGTATTATAAACAATGGTAGGAAAGAAATGTGAAATATTAGGGGTCATTGAGGTAGGGAAGACAGTACATCTCAACACTTTCTTCCAAGTTTACCCAAAATGGCAGGAAGAAGAATTTGAAGAAATGCACTTACACCTCAGGGGTCCTGAGGCATAGTTCAGAGTAACCCTTTGAGAACCCTATCTTCTTAGAAGTTCCCCTCTTTTATCTAAAAATTCATGCAGATTTTGTATTCTGCTTTCTAACATAAACACATATCAAAATATGAAAGTTTTCTTAGATAATTAACATCACCCATTCCTACTGCTGTGTACCTTAAATTAGACAATGTATGCAGAATTATATTGAATTCATAGTAAGTGCTGAGCAGGTTGTCTTGTGTCTGTGAAATGGTTGAGCTACCCACCCAGATTATGTTTCTGGAACCTGTACTGGAAAATCATCACTTGGTCCTGAATGTTTAAAAAAACAGAAACAAAAGGAAATTTATATACGTTAAATGAAGCCAGAAGATCTATCTAGATCAGCCTGGAACTAGTACTGCCTCCAGGGCTTAATCTAATCAGTGATGGTGATAAATCATTGGTTTTGATACTGATATTGAAATCAAGGACCTTTTTGGGAAGAAGAATGAGAGAAGATAATGATAACTTTATGGAACAGAGCATCCGGTTTAGTGTATAAAGTATCAAGTGTATTCAGAGGCTTAATAACTTTGCGTTGCCAAGGATTTTATCAATGCCTACTTCCCCTCACCTCTCCCTCCTCCCCTTCTCTCCCTCCCTCTCTCCCTCTCTCCATCTCATTCTCCCTCCCTCCCTTCCCACTCATCTCCCACTCATCCTCCCCCACCCCAGTGAGCAGTTGATCATTTTATTAACTAAACATAACCAAGAATTACATACCTTTCTGGTGAAACTTTTAAGATAATTTTGTGTGGAGGGCCTTGAGATACACCTTGCAACTCCTTCCCCCTTACTTGTCCCTTTACCTTTTCTTCTACTTTGGCTCTTTTCAGGTTCAGTTAAATTTGTAAACATTTTCCATTCTTCCCTAGAGAGCAGTGTCAGAATTGAATATCCCTGGTAGCCCTAAAGTTTTACTTGTAAGTAATGTGCTGCTATGATTTTCTCCCATTGAGGTGTGTGACATTGTTTACTATGAGCATAATCTACATGTCAGCTGTACATCTGAACTTTCTTAGGGATTGTCCAGACTTCAGAGCAGTGTTTATAAAGCACCCACAGTAACAAAACCCGTACGCCAGTCAGAACCCTTTGGCTTTCTTAATTAAGCACCAGTTGATTTTGGCCTAACAGCACATTTTCCCTTGTCTCATAAGTAAATATTTTGTTCACATCTTTGATCAGACTAGTTCAGGCTAAAAGATGGGCTTTTTAAATACTGGAGGAGTTAAAAATGTCAAAGGGAATTTTAGATACTGAAAACATTTAATTACAAAATCCGTTAATGCTGTGATATTTGTTTAAGGTTTCCAGTTGTTATTAACTTGTGTGTAGGTAGGTGTTTCATTGGTCCCCATTGGATTTCACAACCTAAATTTAGGATGAAATGAATTAATTTAAAACTATTTACTCTTCTTCTACATAGCCCTAACATTAAAGTGGTCATTCTGCTTCCTATTAATGAAAGTAATTACTGTCTGGAACCATTGGAAATAGGTCAGTATATTATATTAAATGTATTCCTGAATTCTTTATACCAACTATTTAAAAATTGTTCTTTATTCAAATGGCAATCAACGAGGCTAAAATATTTTCCAAAAATACTGGAGTGATTAATGGTTTTGCATTTATTATTTCTCCATATTTTCTCCTTTTAGTTAATGGCTTAACACTCTGTGGAGATGAGCAAAGGAAAACAAAATTAAGTCTGTACTTTCAGAAAAACATTTTATCCCTTCAGTGTCTTCCATTACTTCTTACCCATAAATATTTTTTTCAAGGCCTAGGAGAGGTTCTTGGTATTTTCACTTTAAGACTGTAGAATAAGAAAGGTCATAGAAGTTTATTTACCTGCCTTAGTGGTGATTTAACTGATCTTTAATCCTCCTTGTCTACTATAGGTGTAACCTAGTGATAATTTTCAGTTATAAAGTTTCATTTTCTCTTTTTTTCAACTTCTGTTCCAGAAATTAGTACCCTTGAAAATATGTCAAATTATTGTTTTCCTAAAAAATATGAAACCTTAAATATTTTGGCACTCAGATGTAAACTAGAGTAATGTCATTTTCATTATATGTGAAAAAATACATATTTAAATATATCCTTCGACCAAAAATGTAAAAATATTTGAGCAAAGTTGAGTAGATGTTAAGATTTTTATTTCCTCAGATCGTAAGGAAGAAAAACGTAATGTGTGGAACAAAGTGGATCCTGAGTGAATCAGGTTCCTCTAAAACTTGATCACTTTAAAAACATGATTTGTATTTTAAAAAGGTTGTAATGCAAGAAGTGAAACTTTATACAAAAATTATTTGAATTTAAATAGCTAATTGGGTCTAAAAGGTATTTGAAAGTGTTAAGTATATGCAGCACACGTTAACTTTCCATTGACTTGTATATACATTTTATTTTAATTTAAGAAATGAAGGAGCTATAGGTTTAGTTGTTCTCCGCACATCTAACCGGAGAACGATAGCTGTATTTCTACGTGTCTTCTATGAAGGTAGTTGTAAGCGTTAGTATTTGGGCTATGGCACTTAACTGGGGCTTAATTGTCTTTTAGAACCCCTACAATTATAGACATATTTTTAATTTGTAAATACACATTTTTCTCTGGTCACAGATTTTATTATCCTCTTGGAGGGCCACAGCCTTCCAAAAGTTAAGAATCACTGGTTTAACACACCCTTAGCAAAATTTTATTTCCTGAGTGTGATATAGTAACAATACCTTTAAAGTAATGTATAAAGATATATTTTTCTAATAGGTCTAGTTTTAGACAAACATTTTTGGAATAGCCTTTAGAAATGAAAATATGACTATGCTAAGTATGTGAAAAGACAGCTTATACTTTAATTTTTTGTGCCATGAAAAATAATTTTATCATGAGAACTAATTGCTGAATGGTTTTCTATCAGAATTTTTCCTGAGAGTATTTTGATGTGGTAGTAAACTTGGTAAGCTAAGTCTTGGTGTACTTTAATTACCTCAGTCTTGGCCGTAGTCTGTTGAAGGTGATTCTGAGAGAGGTAGCAACAGGAGCGTACATTTCTGGGTAGTGTTCTAATATGTCCTCTGGTGGTTTAGTGCACAGTTGTGACTCAGGAGTTGAGCATCTCTTGTTCTGCTTGATTGTGTGTGTACACTTGGGAGAGGTAGAGGGGAGTTCTTGAATTTGAAGATGCCATCATTGATTTATAAATGAGAAAGAGAGCCATAAGTGACTTTTTAGTACTTTCAAATATTCATTCCTTCAAGATGAGAATGGTGCAGATTTTTGGACCATGAGTATATTTTATTGTAAATTATTATGGTAATCTCAGATGATTGATTTGATGAGCAGCATCTAATAATTATACTAAACCTATCATTATTAAATAATTGTATTCCTTCATTAAAATTTAATCATAATATTTTAGAAGAATTTTAAAGTATATTTTTAGATTCAGTTTTTTTTTTGTTTTTGTTTGTTTTTTGCAGTATGCGGGCCTCTCACTGTTGTGGCCTTTCCCGTTGCGGAGCACAGGCTCCGGACGCGCAGGCTCAGCGGTCATGGCTCACGGGCCCAGCCGCTCCGCGGCATTTGGGATCTTCCCGGACCGGGGCACGAACCCGTGTCCCCCGCATTGGCAGGTGGAGTCTCAACCACTGCGCCACCAGGGAAGCCCAGATCCAGTTTTTTGAAACACTTAATCATTTCTTATATATTCCTGCGAGTGCCAAATTGATAGATAAAATTGGCTTACATTCTTTATTTTTTGGCTTGGGCAAGGTATGGGGAAAAAGAGGAAGGGAAAAGAAAAGGGAAAATTAATATTCATCCGTCATTCTTGTTGAAAAATATTTAACTTTTAATATATATAATATACTATTTAAAAATATTCTCATACTTCTAATGTTGAAAGGTGATATTTTTTTTAAAGTTCTGTGCTAAAGAATAAAGTTCTCTGATTCTGTGATGTTTTATATCATAATGAAGAAATGGAGGCTTCATTCATTTCAGTTGCATACTAGTTGGCCGATGCGGTAATCTGACACTGGTCATTGGTCTAAGTGGAACCTTTGGGGTTTCCATGGTTCAGCCTTGTGCCAGTTTAGAGGTGGCATTCCTGAGAGATTATCATCTAGCTTCTGCTTTTTCACTTACAGTAATAAAGAATTACGTAGCTAACCAAGGTAGCCCAGTGTACATTTTAATAGTTTGAATAAAAAAGAAAATTAGATCTTTTGTTGAACTAAACTCTGTCTTGTGTATCTTTTATCCATTAGTCCTAGGTCTTTTCCTTGAATAGAATAAATTAAAATCTTTCCTACATGATAGCCCTTTCAGTTGTTTTTTTAGACTAGTTGTATGTATGTGTGTGTCCATATAACTGATCTGTTTTTGACGCAAACAAGAGAGAGGGCAAACTGGGAAAATAGTGTTAAAATTAATAAATTGTATAAGTCAAAAATCATAGGTCATAATGCTGTAACACTAGTGTGGGTAAAATTAAATCCTCAGATATGTCTACCTACCTGTATTACTACTCTGATATCCAGCTAAGGAGTGTATGTACCATTGGGAAAATAGGTTGCTAATGGATTGAAGCTATGGTTTTGCAGATGGTAAATATCTAAGTTCATATTTCAAATTTCTCTTTGTATTTTAGGCTCTACATTAAAATCACTCAAGGCATAAAAACTATAAGCTATCATTTTAGATTATTTTATGTTTTACTAAGTAGTATAATTATTGAAAATAAAAATTATACAAAATATTTAGGTAATTCTAAAACATCTCCCTGTTTCATATGATGTAACTCTAAAACAGATTTTCCTTTTAATTATTTTTCATTAAATGAATTTTGTGGGACCGTCAAGTAATCCTACCACGAGTTTATTTTGATATTTCCATCTGAACTGGTTTCTGTGAATTATTTTTACCCTTAATAGCAATAGCGGTAGTTTACCATTAAAGTATTCTGTTTTAAATGTCAGTCTAGATTTCCTAAGCACATTACAAATTTCTTAAGAAGGGACGGAGTCACTTCTTATCTAGCACAAATTTAGGCATAAAGAGGGTGCCTAATAAATGCTCATTTAACTAAGCTTCATTTTTATCTCAGAGAAAAAATTTTAATTGGTGGGTATCTCTTAATTACAGTAAATTTTAATGATCCTGTAAACATCTTTGAAGAACTAGATACTGCAAGTGTTCAAGAGGGTGTAGGTGTATTGTGACATGAGGAACAGAAATATGCCTGTTGAAAGTTTAACTTTATCAGAACTAGAGTTGCTCTGTGTTTTGAGATGTTAAAACATTTTTAAAACCAGTCAAAATATTTGTATTATTTTTAAATTGCATGTTTCCATTTTTTGTAACTACTTTGTTTTTCAGGTATATTCAGCAGAATCACTCAAACATGTCCAGGTTTTCTAATTGGGGCTTGCTTTCTACATTAAAAAATAAAAGAAAACTTCATAGTTAAGGTCAGGGGTCCCTGAGGTTTTTGTGAAGAAGGCCCTGTAATGTTGAGCTCCTCCTAGGTGGGGGCTGCTCGGCGTATGCATGTTTATGGGTACAGATGGTGACGTCCCAGGGAAGGTTACTAACAGTAGAACTGTAGAGCCGTAACTGGGTTGGGAGTGCCTGCTGGCTATATTTCCTTCCTGGTTGGGAATTTCAGGACACTGAGGCAAGACGTTAATGGCGCGAGGGGGATGTGGCTGCCGCAGCTGGCTTGGAGACCTGCCAGGTAAGGCTTAAAGTAGCTGACAGTGGATATTGTTCTGCTGGTTGGGGAATCCCTGGTTAATGTGTCCTGTTAGGTTTGAGCGTTTCTATTGTGGACTTCCTGTTTCAATCTCATGTATTGGCTAACTTGTTCTTTAACTGAGAAGTAAGGGCTGGATGGGAGTGGGTAGGGGTTCCCTTCATCTATAGGTTCACTGATCTACAACTGTAGCAGCATCTCCTGCTGTTTTGGGGCTGCTTTCATTGGATCGTGACTTGATTGCCTTTGGAACATGGTACCAGTTCTTCTATGTAGCTTTCAGCATGCTGTTTGATCCCTGTGTTTTAGCATATTCATTTCTATGAGAAGATAATAGAGAATTTTAAAAGTCTTTCTAATCTAAAATTGTATTGTTTTGTGACATGTTGATCAATAGGAGGTAGATAGGTACACTAAAAGGAGACAGAAATGAAAACAGTGATGCGAAGTAGCAAAAAGGAGAGAAGAGTTTGATTTGTGTGTTGATACTAGACTTAAAAAGGACTTTAAAAGGTATATGGACTTCCTTGACATAGTATGTGTAAATAGAAAATCCTTTGTATCACAGGTACAGATGAGGGGGGTTTTGTTTCAGCAGTGTAAGGTTAGGGTCTGGGGTGAGTAGAGTGTTGTAGAGGTCCTGAATGAACTGAGGCAGGGAGAGACAGCATGTATTTGTGAATGCCCAAGAACATTCCTGGTTCTCAGCTGGATGTGGAGAGTTAGAAGTCAGTCTTTTTATTTCCTTTGAGTCAAATAGGTTGAAACCTCCAGGGATCATTTTTTTTCACCTTTTGGCTCAGTGGTGCATTGTAGGTACTTAGTAGAGAGAGAGTGTTTGTGTGGACAAAATTACTATGCTGTGTGTGACATGTCTAGATAGGAATGGTCCTCTAATTCTGTAGGAATGAAGTGAATGGTGGCAGGCTCTTTTATTGACTTGCCCTGATTCTTCTCAGCCTGACTAGTCATATTTATATGTGAAAGTCATCTTTTTTTCTTACTCTTTTTGCCTTTTGGATGTGCATTTACCCTACAGTAGGGCATGGGGCAGAGTCTTAGTAAAAGTAGAGGAATCAGAGAGATGTATCCCTTTAAAACCCTCAGTGCACACAGGCATGTAAACTCCAACCATGTACACGAGCAAAAACTCAGATGTGGACTAAATGTTGGTGGTGATAATATTTAGTTTTTGATTTTTTAGTCATGAATCTCTTACACATTGATATTCTGAAATGAGATGTTTTCTTAAGATTTCATGAACATCTTCCCATATTTGTGATGTGGTTATCCAGATTTTAGAATGGTATTCCTATAAATAATAACTAGTAACTAATAGTCCCTTTTGGTGGGGGGTGTACCTTTTAGAAAACAGTACAGATCAATAGGATATTAATATAATTGTTGTCACCAAAATGCTCCCTAAGCCATAGTTACTATGGACCATAATCTTATTGCCCACTGTTGTAATGTGGTAGGCTAAACGGCTGAAACATGGAGATCCAAAATGTAGGGGCTTCACGTGACAAAAATGTATTTCTTGCTTTTGCAACAGTCCAGGACAGATTTTTCAGGTTGTCTGGGATCCTGTTCTCCATGTACTTAAGGACCCAGGTCAAAGGGTTTCTAGGCATCTCTCCAGTCAGCTGGAAGGGGGAAAGCATGGAGGAGCCTGAGTGGGAAGTTGTTATGGACAAACCTGGAAATTGTCTGCAAAGTTTCTCCAACCATGACTGTCCACCAAAATCCAGACTTTCATCTTTTTAAGCAGCTGGCCTGCATGCTCCAGTCTTCTTTGGATGCAGAATTTTAAGTTGACCCTGGTTATCTCATATAAAGGCATTTTGGGGCATTATCTTATTTACATCTTTTGTATCTACTTTAAAGAAATCACCAAAACAGCTACAGTAACTGATTTATCTAGCATCATGGAAAATGAAGCTCTCCATCACACTTGAATTTTTGGATATAAGAAGCTTTATGGCTTTCGTTGTCAAAACTTCATATTCTCAGCAATTTTTCAAAGAAAGATTGCCAGACTTTGTAGTTTCTGTTGCTTCACGCAGAGCTGACTTTCCTTTGATGACTCACGCTCAGTTTGACGTGCTTCAGGTGATTGTAGTGAACCGGAGCGCAGTTGCTACATTTTAGGTAACGGAGTTTGAAGAGCAGCTTGCTTCAGTGTTATGTAATTACTTGGATTCTTCACCCTTTCCATCGTCCTCCCACCTCAATCAGATTATAACTCCTTGGAGGTAATTTCTCTTGCTCTCTGAGTCTATTAAAGTGCCTGAATGTAGTACCTTGAATGGACATACTCAGACAATTTGAACCATGTTAGTGAGTTCTTGCTGGCTTTTTATTGATGACTCTGTTGTGCTGTTAGTATTCCTAACTCCAGGACAGTGGTTCTTGAGTCTGTCAGAATCACCTGGAGTACCTGTTAAAACCCAGCACTCCCTGGGTCCCATCCCCAGAGCTGCTGATTTTGTAGGTCTGTCTGGGTGAGCCAGGGAATTTCCTTTTCTGATGTGTTTCCAGGTGATGCTGCTGATTTTCTGGGGAGTCCATTTTGAGAACTACTGCTCTGCTTAATGCTCTGTGCTGCCTTCTCTCCTCTTTCTTCTTAACGGCCCTTTTCTTCTCCTGATCTGCGCTTTCTTTAAATAAGGAAAAGACTTTGAGGCAAGGACTTGAACTGTCGCCTGTGAATAAGGTGCATGGATGGGGCTTTAAATTATTCTTTGGCTGAGGCTGATGTCGCTTTTCTGGTTCGAGTCTGTGTACTGGGTAACTGAAGTTACCAGATAAGTAACCATTGAATGAATTGTTACAGGGGTTCCTGAAGCTCAGCCAAGATCAGAAATACCGTTTAAGCGAAACCAGGCCACAGGGCTTTCTTCTACCTTAGTAATGCTTATGGGACACACATAATGTAAATCAATTGTTGATACATCTCATAAATTTTTCAGAATGTCTGAAAAATGCATAGCATACGTACCGTGGCTGTTTAAAATTTTAAACCTCACGGATCTAGAACTAGTAATCAGATATCTTTTATTTGCATGTTACGTTTTAATATGTATGTTTTAAGATTTTTATGTAAAGGTCAACTAAGTTGTTATTAATGTTAAAGAAGTAAGAAGTGTTTATTGATTCAATAACAACATTTTTTGAAGCCAGACTAATTTTTCTTCTTAATTTGTTACTAGCTTTTATTTGTTGGAAAGAAATTTAAAGTTAAAATTACATTGTTAACTAATTTAATCTTATTTTTTGTGACTGTAACTTTTTATAATCAGACATGGTTGTCTTGGAGTATGTTTATTGTTCATAAACAATACAACATAATTTATCAATGAATGAAGCATACCATTTAGTCATAAACATTCACTGTCACTTGAGAAGAAAAATGGTTCTTTTGATCCAGAAGAGTTTGTTTGGTAGCTAACACCTGTCCTCCTCCCATTTTGTTTTGACTCTGTTTAAATAATGTACGTGTTATGATTTAAGAGATTGACACCATTGCAGAGGCTAGAGAAGATCCTATTAATTCAGATAATTTTGTCAAGTTTGGGGGCAAGCAGGTCACTGTTCTGTTTCTTCAAATATTATAGTGATCCAAGTAAGTGACCTAACATACAGGCCAGAGGGTATAGTTCTTAAAGTTGTAATTCAGTTGTTTTTAAGACAGTTAAAAATCTGGACAAGTTATTCACATTTTGGGAGGTTTAGGTACTGTAGTTTACACATAATATTCTAACATTTGTTGAATTAATTAATGAAAACTCATATGGAAGTGAGGCTCTTGATAGAGGTAAGGCTGAAGTTAGGCCCAATGGAGGATTACTGTGTGTAGACATGGAAAGTGAAATAGTTGTGCAGGCTGTGGTCTCCATCAAATATTGTGTACGAGTATGTGGCTGATACAACTTGGGTTAAACTCATAGTATGAACTGACAGTATTTACCTACATTTGGTCAATGAGATTAAATAAATTTTGTGAGGAAGCGTTAGGACACTTAATAGTTTTATTAATGCTTACAGTGTTTTTAATATCCAGGTAGTCCAAATACCTTTTATCACAGGTAGATATTCAACTAAAATGAAGTATGCTTATAGAAGTCAGTTGCTGAAATTCTCTAGATATTGAGGGGGAAATCAGAGGTGGAATCTGAGTTGCATTTATATTGGTTTGGTCCACATGGCTTTTATTAAAGGTTATTTATATTTAAAAAAATAAGTAAAGAAAGCATTTTGGAGTGTGTTTGAAACTTATTTTTATTGTGTAATGTAATGAAGAGAGAATCTTTGTACTTCTAATCAAATACAATTTTTAATAATTGAAATGTTACCGTAAATCAGTAAACATATTTTACTTTTTCTTTATATTTTCCTAAAAGTAAAAGTAATCACATTATGGCTTTCTAGTTGTCATTAGAATAAACTCCAAGTCCCTTACTACGGTATATGATCTGTGTCTTACATACCTCTCGAATCTCACCTTTTCACTCTTTCCGTTGTGTGTTCAGTTCCAACCATACTGGTCTTCCTCAAATATGTCAAGCTCCTTTCTGGCTCATGTTCTTTGCATGTACTGTTTCACCTGTTCTTCCATGGATGGTTCCTTGCGTTCTCTTAGGTGTCACTTACAAAGTGACTTAAAGTGTCACAGAGAAGGGCCTTTGACTAATGTAGAGGAAATTTCCCATCATTATTTTTCATGGTGTTCTCCTGTTTACTTCCTTTTTAGAATTTACTACAATTTGAACTTGCATTTTTCTTTGTATTAGAATGAGTGGTCCTCTTCATGCCTATTGGAATATAAGCTCCCTTGTGGAAGGAACTATGTCTACATGCTTATTAAATATTTTTAGAATTAAAATAATTGAAAATGACTACCAGCTTTCTTTTCTTCATGGAGGACCTCCTCTGATATAAAATACGTATCCTATTTGAGAATATGTATTTGAAAATGGCAGCAATTTTCCCATCTCTGTGCCTTCCTCTACTTGGAAGGCTCTTCAGTTTCTTGAGATCTTGCCTGTTTTTCACTGATTAGGTCAAATGCCTCTCTTTTTTTTTTTTTCTTCTCCCCCTTTCAAAGCCATTTCTACTTCTGAAGTCATTATTACTGTCTTACATCTCTATGCTTCTATAATGTTTTCATTATCTCTTAATGTTTTTAAAGTTTTGTCTGTATGTTTTATTTATTTCCTTCACTTAAAGTTAAATGCTTCTGGAAGCATTTTTATCATTTTATCCACTATTGTGATCACACATGGAGACCTAGAGTAAACACTAAAATTGAAAAATTTTAAGCACTGTCGTGGGCTTTATGAGTAAACTATGAACTTCATGAAATCAGAACTAGATCTTATTTCTTGAATTCCTGGAACCTTGCTCAGTGCCTGATCTCCTGCAGTGGTTCCGGTAAGCTTTCATATGTAGTTGCAGATTAGCCCGTGGTGCTTTGCATATACAGCTTCCCCGTCCCCATGTAAGACTTATGAAGTCAGAAACCCCACATTTGGAGCACTGCCATTGTCTGTACGTTTAAAGATTTCACAGGAGATTCTGACATCTACCCTTTGAGAGAAAAAAAAAAGTTCAGAATTCCAGAAAATTTGTGGGAAGGTGAGATTTTATCTGATTCGAGTGAGGTTATCCAGGATGAAGTTTCATGGAAAACCCATAAGATGGGTTTTAAAGGATAGATAGGATTTCTTTAAACATTTTTAACACAGACAGTTGAGAATCTGTGAAGTTTATTTTTTTTTCTGTTTGTTTTAACCAGTTTATTACCATAATAGAGAATTGTTTTCGCTCAGTTAGTGAACTTTCATAAAGTAATTCATTCTGAGTTAGGTAAAGACAGATGTGAAGAAAACGTCAGGCGCAGTACCGAGCCATAGGCTTGGAGCAGGGTCCTCCTGGAACAGGCATTACCCTTAGATGCTGATATAGGGGAGGCCACAGAGTTCGCCTGGAGGGAATAGGATGAGGCGAGGTTTTTTGCCAACTGGCACTTTTTTTAGACAAACTATACGTTGGTACCAGTGTGCAGTGATTCCACATGACAGTTTAAACTACTATCATTAATTAGCTCACATAGATGGTTCTGTTTACCTACCTTAGGCTCTTGGTCACTGCTTCTGTTAAGTGGAGTTTCTTATTCATTTATCTTTTCAAAGAAATATTTTTGAAGTTTGCCATTTGCGTGACGTGGAGAGCCACCATTCTGAAATATCAGAAGAGTGGAATTTTCTTTTCAAATTAAAATTGCTAGGCAAGTAAAAAAGGTTAGATTGGGCAGGAACTTGGAAAAATGAATGAAAAATGGCACTGAGATAAAATGTCATGTATTTTGAGGTACCTGGTGTCTCTTTTTTAAAATGTTACCAATTTTCTTTGCTATTAGCACCCCTGAGTTTGGCACACTGTTTCTTTTTTTTTATTTTAACATCTTTATTGGAGTATAATTGCTCTACAATGGTGTGTTAGTTTCTGCTTTATAACAAAGTGAATCAGCTATACATAGACATACATCCCCATATCCCCTCCCTCTTGCGTCTCCCTCCCACCCTCCCTATCCCACCCCTCTAGGTGGCCACAAAGCACCGAGCTGATCTCCCTGTGCTATGCGGCTGCTTCCCACTAGCTAGCTGTTTTACATTTAGTAGTGTATATAAGTCCATGGCACATTGTTTCTTGAGGGTTGTCAGGATGGGGGGAGAGAAGGCAGGACTGGACAGCAGGCTGGGAGCACGTCGATATCGGGCACCTGAAGCTCAGCAAGCATCAGAAACATAAGACTTAATTACCATTTCTGCCCCTAGAGGACCTGTGAGCCAGGAATACCAAAGCTTAATTAGAGTTTAGAGAACAGTGGTTTTCAAACATTTTTTTTAAAGCAGCAGAACTCTTGTGAAGTCTGTATGTAGTCCCCAAATCTAAAATTATATAAAGCAGATAAAACTGGCATTTACAGGGTCAGGTTTATTAAACTTACTCATGAAGTTATTCAGTGAGAATAGCAAGTCTATGTGGTATTATGTCGAACCCAGTAATTTGAAATCGGCGGGTGAAGGACAGTAATTATTCTTATATTCCTGTCTCCTTTTCTGTATTTTCTGTCATATAGTAACATAAAAATCATGATTCACATGAATAAGTTGTGCACCCATTTGTTCAGTTTTCTCTGAGTGCATGTGCATTTAAATAAAGATTATCGCAGTCACTGCCTTCCTAATGCAAGATCCATGTGTATAGGGGGTGACGGGAGAGAGGCTTTATTCTGGGCCTCCATGAGAATACCCTAACCCAGCACAAGCTAAGTATGTTGGTGATGATCTCTAGTATGTTAAAAAAGAATGCATGCTAATTTGGACCTGCATTTGTGATCTTATTGTTGATTTACTAAAAGTGAAAAAAACAGATGAAATTCAAATCAAGAATTTACAGAGCCCCGAAGCATTTCTGGAAGCTTAGGGTTCTGCTCAATGCGATTGAAAACCACCGGCACAGAGCCCTGTTTCTTGATGGGAAGCGATCCACTGGTACTCAGGTTGAGGAAGCTGGGAGGGTTGCTGTTTTTCTCACCTGAACCACAGACTACAGGGAATGATTTGAGTGGCCATTTGGTGAATTCTCCCCAGATAGTTTATGACAGGTACCATTCATTACATACAGTGGGATTTAACTCTCCTTTCTCTGAGAGAGGCTGGGAAAATGAGGAATGAGTAAGACTTTAAAACCAAACCAAAACCCCCCATAACCTGTCAGATGCTTATATTCAAAAGAGTAGTTTTCAAGACAGTGTGTAGTCACTACTAGTTTTGTCCTCCGTAAATCTGAGCTCTGAGGCACTGAGGTTCTTGGTGGAGAATCAAGAATTTTCCATATTAGAGCTTGGAAGTGACAAGGGAAATTTTTTGATTAGAATTTTCCCCACACGAATAAATGTTTTAGAAAGGAAAGTTGTGCTGGCCACCCTCACGCCTCCCTCTGGAGGTGGTCTTGAGGAGTGTGTGTTCTGTGAAAAGCTGTTAGCTTCATGAGCCGGAAAGGACAAAATAATGTTTCTGAAAGTAGCTTGAGTTCTTTGGTTGCCTTTCTTCTTATGGAGGTTTTTCCCTCTTTTTTTTCATAACAACATATTTTTGTAGCCAGAACCCCTAACTCATGAAATGCAAAGCCCCCCCCCCCCGTTTTGTAGTGGTATATTTTGAGGCTCTAAGGCTGTACATGTTGATTTTTTGGTTTTTAGAAATAATAGGGAAGGCAGTTCACTATTGCATATCTTGAAACAGAACATGTTACTCTTTTTATCTTTTAATTCAGAATATTCTCTCTGACCAGTGAATATGAGGACCTTGCGTTTAGGGAATTAAGTAACATTTCACTAGTTTTTTATGTATGGCCATAAGCAAAGCTAGTGCCCTAGACATGTAGACTGCTTCTGGGTGGAAATATTTAATTCCCCCCACTACACACACACGCACACACACACGCATGCACTCACGCACACGAAAGGCAGCTTTTCACAGATTAAAGAAAACAAAATAACAGCTTTGGCCCTTGAAATACTTTCCGTTTATAGTCCTTGCAAATTTCTTCTTGGGTGAGAAACCCTATGGTGTGTGTGATAGCTTCTCTTGCAAGCTTTTTAGATTTAACATTTCTTACTGTAACTGAGTGAAAGCTTTAACCAGGAACTGCCTATGGCATATAGATGCTTTCAGTTTATTGGCTACTCCTGTAGCTGAAAGGAAGTTGAACTATTTTTTGGACCCATTAAGTTGTCCTTTCCACTTGGGTGTTGAAAGAGCTTATGAGCAGTAGCTGTTCTGATTTTTGTTGGTTGTTTTCTCTAGGGAACAAGCTACCCTCTGAGTCAGCACTGGACTTGAAGATAAATCCTACAATTCATGAAACTGACTGATCCGACTAAAGGATGGATAGTTTGGGCAGCGTTGGACAGCTCTGAGGGGTCTGTTTGTTTAACTGAAGGGATTGTTGCGTTCAGCAACTTTTAATTCCCCTAATCATAAGGGGTTGCTGTTGTGAAAACAGGGTTTGTGAAGGAATCAGTTCTGGCAGTTGACATCAATCAATATTCTTACTGACTTTGTTTTCATTTTATCACCACACTTAATGAAACAATTCTTTAAAGTGTAGAAATTTTACTATTTGTTGCCAGCAAGAATTAGTATGCTCCTGAGAGGTCAGCATAGGATTTTAGCAGTCTACTTATGAATCCAAGCTATCCTTTTTCCACATGGGGTTATAAACATTTCTCTCCAGTAAACCTTTTGGCATGTGGGTTGTTTCATCTTTGCAAAGGTAGTTTGCATTTGTGGCTTGCAACTTTTAGGATTAAATTGAACTTAACTTGATTAGTGTATATTTTACTAGATTAGTGAATAATTTTTATCGTGGCTTATGGCTAATATTGTGATTTTGATAATTAACAATTTTTACCTTAAAAGGTTATTTTTTTAGTTTCAGTTTTCAAGGAAATGAGGATAATTTTAATGTTTAATTAAATGGATTTTTTTATATGAGACATGAGGGATTTAAGCTATAGAAAGGAAACTTTTCTTATCCTAATATTCTAGGCCATTCTAAATTATGCAGGAATACTGTGGATTGTCCTTTTGGAGGCTTTTAAAAACAGGGTGTGGCATGATACAGGCAATACTTTGGCCAAAGGTATATACATCTGTGTGGTAACAAATAATTTTGTGGTTTAAGAGTTAAAGGGTTATAAATATATTAATTTTATTTTAATCATTTGAAAGTTAGTATGATTTAAAATATATAGGAATAATGGGAATTTTACCTAGTCAATATTTGAGTTGATTATTGTTTAGGCTAGAAGTGGAAGTGATCATTCATCATGTCAGGATTTGGAAAATTGGGCTTTTAGACAAATGAGAGTTTATACATTTCAGCTTTAGGTTCATTAGTTGCATGATTATTATTACCTTAAGCCTGGTACTTTTGATTAATAACAGTTTTAGCCAGTTTTGATAATTATCTACAAAGCTGAATTTGATTGAATGATGGAATTATTATGGGGAAAGAAGTAATGACTGTAAAGACTAATATTATTTTAGCTTTTACTTCCTAATCCTGTTGCTTTTTGGATAGTGGTTTGTTTTATTTTGTACAGTCTATTTGAGGATTAGATCCACATTTAAAATGTGAGCATGGCTATATGATGGTTGTCTCAGTTAAATCTTTATTTATGTCCACTTTTTAAAGTTTTCTTACCTGTGTTTGTGACTTAAAAGTGATGGTAGGGCTTCCCTGGTGGCGCAGTGGTTGAGAGTCCGCCTGCCGATGCAGGGGACACGGGTTCGTGCCCCGGTCCGGGAAGATCCCACATGCCACGGAGCGGCTGGGCCTGTGAGCCATGGCCGCTGAGCCTGCGCGTCCGGAGCCTGTGCTCCTCAATGGGAGAGGCCACAACAGTGAGAGGCCCGCGTACCGCAAAAAAAAAAAAAAAAAAAAAAAAAAAGTGATGGTAAAATGTCCCCAAAATAAAATTTAGTAAAATATTTACATTTTTTTACTTAATGGCAACATCTTGACGGATTATTGCCATTTAGTCCCTGGATTCTTAGATGCCATCTATTATGAAATGCGTTCCATTAGTGTAGTAATAGCCTTTGCTGGGGTCGGGGGGTGGGGGCGGCGGTGGAATTAATATCATTAGACATATAAACTTAAAAAAAAGAAACTTTAATAAAGAAAATGACCCAAACTTTCATGTTGCTAGGAATCTTCAGAAACACTAATTCAAGTCTTTAAATTCTAATTGTCTTTAAATTCAAGGATTTTCTGGATCACCCTTGTCTGTAGCGGTTATACATAGCTTCCTATGACTTGTTTCTTTTCACAGTACCTAAACTTTTAGGATTGGCAGTATAGTTTTGAGGCTTATTGTAGAAATCCAGAAACTTGAACAGAGAAATGTTGTGAACTGGTTGTACCATCCTCCCCTCCTTTAATATTTTATATGTTCTGAAATTTGACAATTCTTATGCCTTTAATCACATTTTCTCCTTAAACTTTTTCTTCTAGGTGCATTATTTTTATATGGCCTTCAGGGATTTAAATTTGGGTTAAATTCAACAGCATGGAGTGCTCCACTGGGTTGTACTAGCACTCAAGGGACTTAGATTCTAGCTTCATTTCTACCTTCACTGAGTTTATGTGCCTGAGCTGTGTCAGGCCCCATTGTCTAATTTGTAGAAAGGGGAGAAGCTTAGTCTACTTCCGGCTTAAAAATTGGAAATTGTAAAACATTCTCTTCAAACTGTTGGCAGTTTATGAAGTAGATTCTCATTTATCTTTGAATTTAAGTAGGTAATTGTATGAATTCAAGTGTGACTCAATAGGGTGATTTTCATTAAGCAAAATACTGACTAAGGATTTCTAAATTTAGGGTTTTTAACTTGGTGTATTTTATTACAAGGCAGTGAAGATGATATTTGTGCAAACAAACATGCTCAAGGTTATTCAGAACGTAAACTTAAAAGAAAAATTTTAAACGTAAAGTTATTAAGTATTCAAACAGCTTTTCTTTATTTCTTAACTGAATTAAATAATTGTGTCATGGGAAAAATTCAGTGTACATCACAGAACATCACTTATAATGGAGCTATTTTCTCCTAAAACCATTCTTACCACCTTAATAGACTTCAGATTGATAGTGTTTTCTCTATCCTTCAAATTGCATTCAGTTTTTAAAAACTTATTTTATCTATTAAAATGTTGAATTATAGTGTTACCATTTAAAAAGCAGCACATATGTATATGCTCCGTGTATATATACATTTATTTTATTTTATATATTTATTTATTTTGGTTGCATTGGGTCTTCATTGCTGTGCACGGGCTTTCTCTAGTTGCAGTGAGCAGGGGCTCCTCTTCGTTGCAGTTCACGGGCTTCTCATTGTGATGGCTTATCTTGTTGCAGAACCCAGGCTCTAGGTACGCGGGCTTCAGTAGTTGTGGCACGTGGGCTCAGTAGTCGTGGCACATGGGCTTAGTTGCTCTGTAGCATGTGGGATCCTCCTGGACCAGGGCTCGAACCGTGTCCCCTGCGTTGGCAGGCAGAGTCTTAAACACTGTGCCACCAGGGAAGTCCCTATATACATTTATTTTAACTATAAATGTCTTTCAGGATTTAGGATTATTTCTTTAGGGTACTTTCCAGAGCTAGAATTTCTGGGACAAAGGCTGTGCATAGTTTTTAAGCTATTGAGATTGAAAGCAGCAGTTTTTGTGATGTATACACCAAGCCATAGCCAGACGATCCTCTTCAGGATTACTCCAGAAGTCCAACAGTTATTTATGAAGAATAAATTTTGTTTCATACTTCCAAATTTTATTTTTATTTTATTTATTTATTTATTTAGTTAGTTAGTTAGTTGCACCAGGTCTTAGTTGTGGTTCCAGGGCTCCTTTAGTTGTGGCTTGCCAGCTCCTTAGTTGCAGCACACAGGCTCCTTAGCTGTGGCATGTGAACTCTTAGTTGTGGCATGCATGTGGGATCTGGTTCCCTGACCAGGGTTTGAACCTAGGTCCCCTGCATTGGGAGCACAGAGTCTTATCCACTGAGCCACTAGGGAAGTCCCAACACATGTTTTTTTTTTTTTTTTTGGCCATGTTGTGGGATCTTAGTTCCCCAACCAGAGATCGAACCGGGGCCCTCGGTAGTGAAAGCGCAGAGTCCTAACCACTGGACAACCAGGGAATTCCCCTCTAATTTTTACATAAGTAAACATTTTGAATGGCTTCTATAATATTAGTATACTAGAAATTAAAATATGCCAACTAATGATATTATAAAATCTTTTCTATTAACATTAGTAGCTGAAATCCTAGTTAAGCTATAACACATATATTTACTTTTATGGTGTGTGTTTAGATAGTTTAGATACTAACGAAAGGAGTTGATGGAACACATAGGTTCAGCTCCGTTTTACATGAGCTGTATTTAATTTTTCTTTGCTATATTTCCTAGCGACGGAGGGTACATCTCTAATTATATAATTTTTCTCAATGTGTATGGACAAACTTAGTGGAATCAACATAAATCCATTGCCCTAACTTAAAGCTTACTTTTCCCCCTCCTCCCTCTTCCCTGAGGTACGTTTAGATGTAAGAAACAAAACATTTGCCCTTATATTTGTCTGTAACAGTATTCACTACACTATAGAGCAGAATTATGAAAAAGTGGTGGCTGTACTGTAGTAGACAACTTAAGGTATATGTGCGGAAGTGAGCTAACATAGTGTACTTAACAGAGCCTGCTTGCAAGGTTGGCCCTGGGCTGATGTCTGGGACCTCGGAGGTGGGGAGTGTTCCGGTTTTTCCCTAACTGATGAGGGTGGTTTACTGTTCCTAGACTCTGTGCAAACAGTGTGGTTTGTGCTGCTCACATGCTTTCCGTCCGGGAGTGTGGGATTCTGGTGTGTGCTTCTCTGTAAAAACCCTGGTGCTTCTCTGAGCAGATATATTGCCTTTGTGCTCCTGGACGAAGAGTGGGCCGTGTGACCCCTCGTGAGGAAGGGGGCATAAGGAAGCCCACAGATGAATCCCTCTAGTCTCCACCTGCGTCTTTGCCCCTTGAGATCTGGATGTATACGTTTACTACACTGCTGTGGTAGATCTTAGTCGCGAGTGCAACCCTGTGCTGAGTTCCAGTGACTTTCTGAACATGGAAGTGGTCTTGGGGGACCCCCCCCCCACACACCAGTCAAGGATCTTTGTTACTAAATTTACTGAGAAACTGTAGGGATTATATTTTAAAGCAGTTTTATTTATGCAGTAGTCATCAACATCATACGGAGAATTTAATGCATTTCTGATGTTGTTCTGTAATTTTTAACATTTTATTTCAGAAAGTTCTACACAGTAGAAGTCTGTCCTGCGTATAGGATAGCTGTCTAGAGTATCCTGGGGATTTGTCTGACAGGTTGCATCAAATTGCAGAGAACTCCATGACATACAGACTTAACTGTCAATGATTACAATTAAACACTTTCTTTAGACTCACTTTCTCCTCCTGCTAAGAACAGCTAGTGGATAGAAGTGGACTAAGAAATAAAGCTTGTCTCTGACTCACTGAAAGAGTGAGTGGCGGAGGGAGGGGGAGAAAAGCGCTCTGATCTCAATTTTAGAGTTGTCCTTTTATACCCACCCTTTAAGTTATCATAAGCAATATCAAGGGAAAAGATTTATTAATTCATTGTATGTTTAAGATCCTGTTAGAATTTAGGAGTATAAACTTAGTGTCTGTTTTTTGGGCTATAAACTGTGCATTGTTTTATTTGGGAGGGGGTGTGATTAGGGAATTTGGTTTAAAAAAAAATCAGTAAAGTAAGAAATATATCTTTAGTAGTAACTTCGTTTTTTGTATTCCTGGATATGATCATATAAATTCCTTACTATGATTTTCTCTTGGATGAGGTCCCAAATATTGGCCCTATTGTTAAGTAGATAAAACGCTTCCTCTGTTTGTCTTTAATTCATTCATCTGTTCAGTATGAGATATATTTTGGTGATTTCTAATCTAAACCATTCTCTTCAGTGTAGCCATACATGACAGTTTATTACTGAGGATTTAATGTGGTTATTGGAACTTTGTTAAAGTTAACAACTTTAGTTACAACAGCATTAACAATTTTAGTTAACATTAGTGTAATCTAGATTTACCCAGGCTACATAGATCTGGAAAGAGTAGTACTAGAATAATCAGACTGCTGTGTTACAAGAATGCCCTTCACCTCAAATTCTTCAGATTCTTCTCTTTCTCTCACATTTGCTTGTTTCACATTTGCTTTTAAATAGTGACAACTGGCATCTATGCCACTTGATAGCATGAACACTTGCTTTTCTCCTCCCAACTTGTTATACTCAGTTAATTCTGGTGTTGGCACTCTTCATTTCCTGTTTGTAGCTATTGCTGTACCAAGAAGAGGAAACTTTCACCTCTTTCTTTTTCCTTTTCGATAAATGTATTGTGTGCTGACACCGTGCCATTACGTGTGTAGTTGGGAATACAGAGAGGATTAAGGCGCAGTTCTCCCCTGCAAAGAGACAGTTTGCATTGTGTGCTACTTGCAGCAAAAGATAAAGTACAAAATGATGGGAATAATTTTTAAACATGAGTATCAGGAGAATTTTTATAGAGTAAGAAGATTTTTCAGAAGTTGAATTGGAATTTACTGTGGGGGTGGGGTTTAGAGAGCTCGGTGTTGACAAGGAGGGTTGTTGATGAGTGTACCAGAGGAGGGGACAGTCTTCAAGCCTTGTGGATCCGTGAAGCAGCCTGGTGCCTTCAGGGAAGTTGTATCGAATCTTTAGATGAATCGAAGAGGATCGTCACGATTTCAGTATTGTCTTTCTGTCCATGAACATGGGCTCTCTGTCCAGTTCTTTTTTCCAGGTCTTCTTTAATGCCTTTCCACAAAGTTTTATAATTTTCTGTGTTCAAGTATTACATATATTTTGTAAGATATTCTGAGACACATTTGTGGTAATTGTTGGTATTATAATTTGGCGTCTCAAAAATAAAAATTTTCTAGTTCATTATTCTTAGTGTGAAAATATATGATTGACATTTGTGTGTTGGTTACTTTGAGACATTCTATTTCTAATAATTTGTAGATTATTTTATATGTATATATACATATGTATATGTGTGTGTGTATATAAAATTTGAACACTTACTTGCAAATAATGATAATAATCTCTTCCTTTGTAATCTTTTTTCTGTTGTTTTCTTGCATTGGCCAGGGCCTTTAGTATGGGATTGTACAGAAGAAATCATAGTTGACATTTTTGTCTTGTACCTGATTTTAAAAGGGATGCTCCTAATGTTTTCATATTTAGGAGGATCTTTGCTCTGGCATCTTAGATACATTTGTATCTGAGAGGACACCTTTTAAAAAATTCTTTGAGAGAAGAAAATATTACATTTGTTTTTCCTAGAAGGGATTTAAAAGCGACCTTAGCATTTGTTCATGAGGCATTTATTCAGTGACTTCTGAGGGCCTCAAAGATGAGCAAGACAAAAATATACACTTTAATGGAGTTTATAGCTTTTATTTTTCATTTTATGACATTTTTAGTTTGAATTGTTTATCATTATCATGCCAATTAAAAGGTTTTAGTTGATAGGTATTGCCAAATATTCTTCCAAAAGAGATTGTAACAATCGACACGAAAAATGTATGACAGTATTTATATGCCATCCACCCTTTTAATAATTGTCTAAATAAACTTTTTAATCTACGCCAGTCTGAGCCAATGATACGCTGGCTTTACTTTGCATCTCTTTTAATTATCAGTGAATATTAGCATCTTTTTATATGTTTGAGGCATTTAATTTTCTTTTCTGCAGACTGACTACTTGTATAATTTGTCCATTTTCTATTGGTTGCTTTCTATTTTCTTAATGATTTTAAGAACTATATAATAAGATGATTAGCCTTTTACTAAGTGTTGCAAATATCTTTTTTTTGCTGTGTAGAAATATTTATTTTTTGAAGAAGTTAAATTCTATTTTGACCTTTGTGTTTTGTATGTCTTCATAACATTATATTTAAAAAAATGTTCTTTGAGATACTTTTCGTTTTAAACTCTTAAATATTAAATCTGAATATTTATTTGTCTTTTTTATGGGTGTAATGAATGGAAGGGTGAGTCACTTTTATTTATTTTATCTAAATAACCATCTGTTTGCTTTTATCTTTACTCAATTCGTCATTTAGGGATGGCTAGTAAGTTGGCATATCTGACTACTGTCCATCTCCTCCCCTGAAGTTTTATCTTATGCTTATTTTTTCATATATATTTGGGGTCAAGTTTCATGCTTATTCTGTTGTGTTGACCCACTGTTCATGGGAGCCTTTATCCAATATTTTTGTTACTATAGCTTTCATCACTTTTTTAGTATCCAGTGACCTTATACAGTACTTTTTTCTTCCTTTTACTTTTTCAGTCTTCTTTCTTCTTCTTTTTTTTTTTTGTTCTTCCTCTGTACTTGCTTTACTTTAGTAATTTTCCTGGCTATCTTACTGCTTACTTTTCCAATGAATATAGTTGGTTTGGCTAAATAAAAAAAATTATGTTGGTTTTCTTATTGAGCTAGCATTATGCTTTTAGATTAGTTTGGGGTAGAATTGACATTTTTACAACAAATAGGTACAGGTATTTATTTTCTTTTGTTCAAGTTATCTTTTGTTTCTGACAGTAGCGTTTTACCTTTTTCTTCATGTAAGTCCTGCACATCCTGGGTAAGTTTGTGCCTAGATATTTTAGGTTTTTATTGCTAGTTAATGTAAGTGGAATTTCGTTTTTTGCAATCTGTTTGTCTCTCCCCCCTCTCCAACACACACACACACACACACACACACACACACACACACTCCCTCTCTCCCCCACCCCCCACCCCATACGCCCATTGGATTAATGGAGTTTTCTTGATCCTTCTCCCCTCACCTGCAGCAATAATTTAGGTATTAACTATTTTTGTTGAGATGTAATTCACATATCATAAACTTCACTCTTCTACAGTGTACAATTCAGTGGTGTTTAGTATACTCTCAAGACTGTGCAACCATCATCATAGTCTAATTCCACAGCATTTTCATAACCCTAAAAAGAAACTTCATACCTTCCTATTAGTAGTCACTCCCCATTTCCCCCCTCCTCAGTCCTTGGAAACCACTAATTTACGTTATGTCTTTATGGATTTGCCTCTTCTGGCCGTTTTATGTAAATAGAATCATACAACGTGTGGCTTTTTTGTCTCTGGCTTCTTTCACTTAACAGTGTTTTCAAGCTTCATCCATGTTGTTGCATGAATCAGTATTTTTTTCCTTCATACAGGTGAATAGTATTCCATAGTATAGGCGAGATCACATTTTGTTCACCCGTTTATCAGTTGATAGACATTTGAGTTGTTTCCACTTTCTGACTATTATGCATAGTGCTGCTTTGAACATTCGTGTACTGGTTTTTGTGTGCAGATAATGTTTTCAGTTATCTTGGGTAACATACTTAGGAGTAGAATTACTGGTGTTTAACAGTTTGAGGAACTGCCAGACTGTTTTCAAAGTGATTGCATTATTTTACACTCCCACCAGCAATGTGTTAAGGATTTCGTTTTCTCCACTTCCTCACTAACACTTGTTATTGTTCTTATTTTTGATTATAGCTGTCATAGTAGGTATAATGTGGTGTCACTGTGGTTTTGATTTGCATGTTCCTAATGATGTTGAGCTGCTTTTTACCTGCTTATTGGCCATTTGTTTATCTTCTTTGGAAAAATGTCTATGCAAATCCTTTGCCAATTTTAAAATTTGGTTATTTTTGTTGTTGAGTTATAAGAGTTCTTTATATATTCTATATACTGGACCTTTACTGAATATATGATTTGTAAATATTTTCTCCCATTCTGTGGGTTGGCTTTTCACTTTCTTGATGGTTTTCTCTGAAGTACAAAAAGGTTAAAATTTTAGTGAAGTCTAATTTCTTTTTCTTTTTCCCTTGGTTATGTGTGCTTTAGGTGTCAACTTAAGAAACACTTGTTTAGCTGAAGATCATGAAGTATATGCTGGTTTTCTTAGAGTTTTATAGGTTAGTTCCTGCATTTAGATTTTTGAGGTAATTTTTGTGTACGGTGTAGGGTAGAGGTTGGATGTTACGTACTATGTTTTGGTTTTGTGTATGGTCACCCCTAGAATTTTACCATGCATGCTTTACTCAGTATGAACTTGTTGAAGTCCTTCCTGCCCTCTTTCAGTGTTACAGTAACCTAGAATTTTAATTACACTTTGACTTGAACCTATCTCAGCCTAATTGTTTCACTGTCAGTGCTTGTTCAGATTTACCCATACATTCTTTTATTCTGTGCTTTTTGGGGGAAGGAGTTTTCTTCTGTATTGAAGTGGATCATTTAATTGTTCTTTTGCCAAGGAGATGTGAGTGACCTTAAAAATGTCTTTACTTTTCCCCTCACTTGCAAATTGTGCATAAACTTTAAGATGACATTTATTTCCCTTACTTTGAGCACATTTTTTCATTGTCTAGTGTTGCTGATCAGTCTCCTGTGAATGTAATTGTCCTTTTTTTTTTTTAAAGATAATTTGTCTTTTTTTGCTTTTGTAGCTTTTTAGGTTTTTCTCTTTATCTTTGGCATGCAACAGTTTCACCTGATTGATTGAAAGGGACTTGTTGTTACTTATTCTGTTCAGGACTCTTGTTTAGGATTTCTGGAATGAGGATTTCCTAGTTCTTGAATATCCCAAAGCTTTTCTTCGAATATTGCTTCTCCAGTATTTTCTTTATCCTGGAAATTTGCCTTCTCATTCTACCTTCTGTGTATCTTAACCAGTCTTTTATATTTTCCAAGCTTTGTTTCTAGATTCTTCTCTGGTTTACTTTTCTTGTCTTTGTGTCTACCTTGCTATTTAACTCACCTGTTAAGTTTTTTCTCCTTTAATTTTAATGGTTATAATTTTTACTCTTATAGAATATAGTTCTGTTTAAGAAGGACAAATGGGACTTCCGTGGTGGCGCAGTGGTTGAGAGTCCGCCTGCCGATGCAGGGGACACGGGTTCGTGCCCCGGTCCGGGAAGATCCCACATGCCGCGGAGCGGCTGGGCCCGTGAGCCATGGCCGCTGAGCATGCGCGTCCGGAGCCTGTGCTCCACAACGGGAGAGGCCAAATGTTTGTCACTTCTTTCATGTCCTTAATCATTTTAGTTGTAGGGTTTTTAAAATCTCCTTTATAGGGTTCTGTTATCTGGGATTCATTGTTTTCAGGGTGCTAATTCTCAATGTATTGTGCATATTTGATTCTCATTTTGGGAGTTCTTTTCACATGGGATTATTTTCTGGGGAGAGATCATGTTTGTTTGTTTGTTTGTCGAAATAGTTGGTGTTTGCTTTACCCAGGTGTCCATTGCCAGTGCAGTTTAAGTTTTATAATTACCCGCTGGGATCCCTATCACACAGAATCTCCTGGGGATTTTTCTCTCCTGCACCTGTGCATGGTGCAGGCATTAGGTTTCCGTTTCTCTTGAACCCCCCCCCCCACGCGCCAAGCCCTCTTCCTTTCCTCCATCTCTGTTCCACAGACAAGCCTACCTATTGCCTGTGGGCTGACAGGTAGCAGTTTTCTCCTCCACCATTGCCTGATGGTACAGCTTTTCCAGACTCCTGGCTTTACACTGGGATTTGAATTTCATTCTCCACATTTTATGTGCCGAAGGCCATGTTTCAGATGCCTACGTGAACACGGAAGCCTTAACTTGTAGACACTATGTCTGGCCTGGGATGTGGTTTTCCGAAGTTCCCACAGTATGATCTCTGGTTCACAATTTTGCCTTCATTTCCTGCTCTTGGAGTGTTTGCTTCTGGTTTCAGCCGTGTTTTAAATGCGGGTATTGCATTCTGCCGTGCGGCTCTGCGCGCTCCTAGTTCTGGTGGGGCTGAGGGAGGGTGTTTGTTTTATTTAGCTCAGTCTCTGATTTCCCAGAGACACGATTGTCTTAGGTGCATGTCTGCATTTAGGAACGATTCACTTGGTATTCTGTAATACTGGAGCCATTTACTTTATGCATTCTGTCATTACTTACAAGAGTCTTTTTTGTTTGTTTGTTGCCTTGGGTTTTTCAGGTATAGAATTATGTCATCCAGAAACACTGATACTTTTACCTTGATAAGTTAACCTTAAATTTTAAAAATTTCATTTATTTTGTTCATTGCTCTGGTTAATTCGTCCAGTGGGCATTGCTGTATTGTTCCTCACTTTTCTTTGAATTGGGTACTTTTAAGAAGGATTTGTTCGAATGTTCTAAAGCGATTAACTTACACACGACTTAAATATCTCAGTTTGCATATTCACTTAATAAGAAATTACAGTGTAATTATTGTATATGATCTCACCAAAATGTCATTTTAAGAGTTAATTACAAAAGTAATGCAAAAAATAAATACACAAATTAAATATTTTTAATTCAGATATTTTTTAAAATACAGATTTTCATTCTTCTTGTTTGTCTCTCATGGTATCCTCAGTGTGTTGCTATGTTTGCATACGTGTTCATGTGATTGAGTACTAATTAATAGCAAACTGTTGTAATAACCACAAGTAGCGCCCCTGCCTCCACCCCCCCATATAAGGGAAGATGGAACTTATAAAGGAATATTTACATGCAAGAGAGATGAAATGGAATCTGTTCATTCTACTTCACTTTGATTTTTAGTTACTGATTTCTGTAGTAAGGTTCTGCTCCTTTGTGCTGTCTGTAATTTAGTGTTACATGCAGGCAGTTAATATTAAGTGTGTTGTGCTTATCGTCTTCACAATACCAAGTACAGAATAACTCTCTCCAAGCAGATATGTGTGTATTTTACTCGATTCTTTAACATGTTTGCAAAATATTTTGGTGGCACAAAGCTATGCCTTTTGTGGCTGGATGTTTCAGTAACTTAGAGGTCAGTTTCCTTTCTAGCTTCCCATACAACTTAAATATTCTGTTACCCTTATGGGTGGTGATCCTTATTACTGTTTTACATGTTTTATTTTGTATGTGTTTAGATCATGCCAGCCAGCCTCAGCTCAGATATACTAACTCAGATTTCAGTGCTGAAACTTTGTACTAGAATAGCCACAAAATTTAAAATTCTGAAGAGAGAGCTTGTAACTTACAACCTGTAAATTCTACTAGATTGTTTTTGGTAGTCTTTTTCCTCGTATTTTGCCTTAAGGAGAGATTCTACCTTTTGTTTCACTTGTACGCCTGCTCTGGTGCCAGACTCTTCCCCTCCTCTCCTGCTGCACCCCACGTCCCCTACCCTGCTCCCACACGTCGTTTAAGTTGTCACACTAACGCTCCTAAGTGTAATGGACCCCCTTTCTGTTCTCTGGTGTATGGCTTAGGGGTTGGGCAGCTGTATTAGATATTGGCTAAGAGCACAGGCTTTGGAATCAAATAGACCTGAGTTTCAATCTTGATTCTTTTGTTCAGTAACCTGTATTTGCCCTTACAATAAATTTTTAAAAATTATTTTTAAGTTAGTTTCTTCCTCTGTGAGGTGACTGTTGATATACCTACCTCACAGGGTTGTTGTGAGGATTAAATAGTCGTGTATGTGAAGCACTTTTATTACTGCCTGACATATGGAAAGTGCTTAAGAATTGGTAGCTCTATTTGCTGCTGTTATTAATTTAAAGGTAGTAAACAAATTTACTCATTTTTGGTGACTTGGCCAGTTTTATATTGGAAGGACTTAGAGACTAGCTTTAGGAAAACTGTAGATGCATTTCATATTAGATGAGTGGGGAGTATGTATCTTTTGAAAATAGTTGAATAATCCTCCCAATTTTTGCAGTATGGATTGACCTACAATTAAATGTATAATATACAGAGTTAGAAAAAATACAGAACTCTGGAAAAGTTTTTTAAAAATTAGGCTCACATGTAGGGCTTCCCTGGTGGCGCAGTGGTTGAGAGTCCGCCTGCCGATGCAAGGGACATGGGTTTGTGCCCCGGTCTGGGAAGATCCCCCATGCCGTGGAGCAGCTGGGCCCGTGAGCCATGACCGCTGAGCCTGCGCGTCCAGAGCCTGTGCTCCGCAACGGGAGAGGCCACAACAGTGAGAGGCCTGCGTACCACAAAAAAAAAAGAATCATGAGTTTTAAAAATTAGGCTCATATGTTAATATAATAGCTTGGCTTCCTTATAAGTATTTTTCTAAAGGGTTTTAGACTTTTAAAGTTTCTCTTAGATGTATTTAAGACATACTTGCGAAATTCCTGGCCTATTTTAATGTCAGTGCAGTAGACATTGTGTTATAGCAGGAAGAGTATTAAACTGGAAGTTTGGAGACTTGGGTTTGAAGCCTGGCTTTGCTGTTGGCTGTGCACATATGTCCTTGGTCAGATAGCAACCCCCCTGTGTGTAAATTTCTGATCTGTACTGCGGTGCTTGTTACCTGAGCTACCTTCGTTGCTCAGAAAATCAGACAAAATAATTATGTCAGGGCTCTTTAGAAAATACAGAGGGCTATCCAGAGTAAAAATAAGTATTATCTCAGTTCTCAACCTTATTTTTATTCACCTACATCTTTTCAAAAAACAGTGTTCGTGTTTTATGAATTCTTAGCAATTGAAATTCATATCCCTGTTAATCATATTTCTGTGACCAGAAGCATTTTGGTAACTTTTTTCTTGAATCGTGAGATGGCATATTATTTCAAAGGTGAAGTTTTTCAGTTGGTTCCCAAATAGCCAGAAAATAGCTCCTGGATAAGCTAATTCTTTCAGGAAGTGTAACTAACTGTGGCTGGAGAAACCATTTTCAGTCTCTGCTCAGAACTGATCGCCTCCATTAAGCCTTTGACTAAACTGTGCCTGGTTTTACTTAATTTGCATTCCATCTGTATGGAGGCATGGAGTTGACAGTACATTCGTTTCTATTTGAGTGTTTCTGTAAGCCATTTTATGTCTTTTACATGTGACCTGGCCTTGTTTTCTCAGATAGCTTGGAATTTCCTGAGGGTTGAAGACAATTGTCCTTTCCCTTTCTCCACCATAGATTCATGATAGAGGATGCTCTGCATACAATGGTTTCTTGCTAGTTGTGTTTAGGTAAAACTCGCACTAGAGCAGAGTATGCATCTGCAGAAATTTTCAGTTGTCTACTATATAGCGTATGCCTGTTTAAAGACAAAAGGCATCAAAATAGTATACGTCTTGATTTTTTAAAAAATATGGTATTTGAGCGGCCATGTATTTCAACTAAGACTAGTTTTTTCTTTTTGCTTTTTCAAACCATTCTGTTAGTAGTATTTGGCCAAAAGAAATCTAATAAATCTCATTAAATAATTTTATTTTTTGATAGTAAAATATTTTAGGGGTATGTGATATTTGTATTGTTAATAGCCATAGTTTTAAATGATTCATTACAAAAAAGGAATTATGCCTTTTATTAAAGAAAGACTTTTATAAAAGGCATAATTTTATAGAGTCTCAGTTATTTCTCACTTTTTGATTAATTTATTAAATTATCAATAATTCTTATTATTGAAGTTTCTCATGTAAACCTTGATATGGAGGAGACGTATTCTTACAGTAAATATCCTAATTTATTTGGGAATGACTATATTTGAAAAAAAGAAATTCTTTACATTTGCTTTTAATCAGAGCTTTCTCTAAAACGAGACAAAATTGTCTTTTATTTTTGAACTTAAAGAATTTTGCTAAAGATGTTTCTTCCAAATGAACGTTTGCATTTTATTTTCCAGATTTTTTTCTCTGAAACCAGTTTTTGCTTTCTAAGAAACATTTTTACATCTTCTTCAGGAATGTCATTGTCTGCTGGATCTTCCCCTCTGCACTCCCCCAAGATCACTCCACATACTTCTCCTGCTCCCAGAAGAAGAAGTCACACTCCAAATCCAGCCAATTACTTGGTGCCTTCTAGTGCCTCTACACCTGTTAATAATCCTGTCTCTCAGACTCCATCTTCTGGTCAGGTGATCCAAAAGGAAACTGTCGGTGGGACGACTTACTTCTATACAGACACGACTCCAGCACCTTTGACTGGAATGGTATGTCTGCATTTAAAGGAGAAAAGAGAGGGCTCTTATAACAGCTTCTTCTTATTAATGAGATTAACGAGGAGGTTTACCCAGTCCTGTATCTTTATACTGTGATGTGAAAAAGTAATTAATTTCTGACTTAGATGATAATTCCAATCTCTTCTTACCTGTTCAAAGTAATCTGTTTCTGCATTAATAATATCTCTAGTTTTGGCCAAATCTGCTTGTAATCAGAAGTTATATTTAAGCTCTAGTTTATTACTTTATGGCATGTTTTGCTTATGGGGTTACCTAGTACTTGTGCTAGCTGGTGTTGATGTTTGCTGACTTTTGTTTGTAGATACAGGTAGTTTCACCTCTGAAGTTAGAGAAAGTAGTTAGAGAAGTAGATGGATTCTTATCAGTAGTTGCTGAGAGCAAACCGATGATAAATGCTTGCTCAGGCGAGGCAGTGATTTAATAGCTAGAACTCTGGATGGTGGAGGACACAGTGATAGGAGGCCTCCAGCATGGGTCACTGGTAAGGAGGGAGGACGTTCAGGGAGCCCTGATTATGGGTAAGGAAAGAGCTACCAAAGGACTGTAGGGGGGGAGGGGCCGAGAGGGAAGCGTCATGTTCCATAAATTGTACACTTTTAGTTTCATAATTTTGTCCATGTTCAAAAATTATTTAGCTATAGAAAAATAAGTAGTAGATGAAGATCTCATGAGTAAGAAAGCCAAATTCCATTAAAATATGAATGCTGGTCTAAACTGTAGATATTTGACAAAATCATAACTGACAGGCTTAGATGAAAAGTATGTTTGGATTTTGGTAAGCAGATTTTGACCCCATAAGTTAAATTAATGGTTTATTTTGATTACATTTAATATTTTACTAAAAGGCAGTTTGAGTGGAAAGACAACAGATTTTTATTTTTCCTTTTTAAGAGTCCCAGTTCTGCCATTGTTTTGTGACTCTTGAATCTTAGTACCTCTGAGACTGGTCCCCCGATCGTAAATGAGGTTAAGCACACGACCATCGTATGAGAAGTAAATGTGAAAACATTTATAGAAGTACTTGTAAATCATGTAAAATGCTTTCTAAAAAATAATAAAATAGCTAATAGTTTCTTGTTTTGTTTTGTTTTTGGTCAGAGATCTTTCAAAAGTTATCACAGAACAGCTTGCCGAACTGAAGGTCAAATAATTGAGGTAGAGTAGAGACTTTCCTTGGTTCTTTCAAGTAAGAATTCCATCAATGTTTTACTTTTGGGGGGAGGGGTTATCATATTTTATCATTATTTACGTTTTTTATTTTATCATATTTGTAGAAAAAAGTTAGTTTAATCTATGAAGAGGTCTTTTGTCACAAAACTGTCTCAGCGGTTTTTGTGGAGATTATATGTGGCACATTTTTGTAATGTTTTTACCCTTCAAACCACTCTTAAAAATATGCTCCTGGTAAACCTGAGGTAGTCATGCCCAACTATACTACCTGATATAAGGAAACCAAGGCAAGAAAAAGGAGGCACTCTTCTCCCTTCAGGTATAGGTTAAAGGAGACCTTACAGGTATTGCAAAATCACTTCCTGGTTGAGGTCCAGAGCAGAAGAGCCACATGAGGGCAACAGAAATCAAATGAATTCATTTTTAAAAGAGAAAAAAAAATGTTTGTTTTGGCTTTAAAAATGAAAAAATAAAACAAAAGATATTTTAGGATGTAATTGATTTTGTATCGTGGACCAGTTGAAGGGAAGGAGAGGCAGAGGAAAAAGGGAAAAAAGCGGGGTGGTGAGAAGATTCCAATTGGAAGAGGCAAAGACAAGAAGCTGGAAGCAGAATTGAGTAACTTTGTTGTAGTTTGATTGGAAGGTATAGTGTCATACCCTTCTGTTCACCTCCACTGCTGACCCAGAGTATGTTGGTCCTCTTTTCTGTTCTAGTTTGAAGTGTTAAGTATCTAGATAACATTTTGTTTAGTTTGGTCGCTAGAAACCCTTAAAGAGGACAGTTCTTTGGGCATCCACGGCAGTTACTACCTGATCTGACTGTGCCCAAGCACCGTGAATATCTACTTTCTTCCTCTCTTCCAGCTGCCTTAAAAAAATGCTTACAAAGAGCTCCTTTTGCCTCTCATTGGAGCTAAAATTTTACTGTATCTGAAGAAATGTTTCCTTTCTCATTAGATTTTTAAAAACTTGTTATTCCAATAAAGATTATTTAAAAAATGAAATCATTCAGAAGGTGTACTAATAATAGCTTTTCTCAGGTGTTTAATTCACTATTATTTAAAGATTAAAAGTATCCATTTGTCACTGTCATTTAAAGATTAAAACTTTATCGAAATAATGATAAAGCTTATCAATTGATCATGATATTTTCCCCCTTCCTATCTTTCAGGTTTTTCCAAACTACCATATTTATCCTCCAACTGCACCTCATGTTGCTTATATGCAACCAAAAGCAAATGCACCTTCCTTCTTCATGGCTGATGAACTCCGACAGGTATGCTTTCAGAGTTCGGGGTGGAAATACTTAATGTCTTTCGTGCTTTAGCAAAGAACTGGAGAAAGAACAGAGCTCCTTTCAAATTGTATTACTTAATCAAATATGCTGTAATAAAGAAGATAGAATTTACAGTTTATGAGACTAATTGATATTTATTTAAGGAAACCCATTTTTAAAGAAAATTGCAAGTAACTGTGTTCAGATGTAGAACACAGAGTAGCTATTTAAATGGGCCACCTTTTTGCACGGCACCTCCTGTGCACTGGAAGGTCTCTGAAGTATATAAATAAATAATTTAAATGGTTTCTAACCACTAGACAACTTTTTGCTAATATCTGTAGTAGTTGGCTAATAAGTAATTTGGCCTAGAAATGAACTTCATTTTTAAGGCAGCTCAATATTTTCTGTAAAGTAGGTTTTATAAAATTATTTAGTTTTTTTTGTCAGTGTTGAACAGGTATTATTTGGTATGTAGAATTTTACTTTACTCTTCGATTCTCAGAAATGTTTTTGTTTCACAGAAGTAAGTTGCACCAGTATAATGTTTGTAGAGTGAATTATCGACGAGCTTGGCCACAGAGCTAGCCGTATGCTCTGGGTTATAGCACTGCTACTTGAAACCAACCTTAGCGATGGGCAGGTCTATCCAGGACTGGAATTTAGATATTTCACATTATTGGAAATGTTATGTCCTGATACCAACATTAAAAAGTACACATGCCAAAAATATTAGTACTCAGGCTCTTCAGTTGCAATAGAAAGTCCAGATTTCAGAAGTTGTGTTTAGATGTAAATATACTTGTTTTCTTTTCTTAGGAGCTGATTAACAGACATTTAATAACAATGGCTCAGATTGATCAAGCAGATATGCCAGGTAAAATGCAAGTTGACTGTTGCTTCCTTTTAAAGGAGAGTGTAATCCTTATGTAGTCCTACATGTTTTTATGCCTTAAGCTAGCTAATTACTATTTTATGACTATATTTATTTGAAACCTACTTAAGAAGAATTCCAAGATGCCATTGATCTAGTATTTTTTCAAAGAATTCTACATGTGACAAGATTCTAGTTCATCCAAAAAATAGGTAGTTTTAGAATTCATGGTGATTTACCTCATCGCGCACTAGAATATTATTATCTTTTGAAACGATGAAGTATAGGTACTTAAGTAGGGGTGGGGAGGTGAGTGTTACTATTATTGAGGCTGCGGCATGCCAGACAGGGTACTAAGGCTTTCTGTGTGTAAGTTTTTTCCTCACAAAACTCCTGTGGTATAGATACTAACATTATCACCTTTGTTTTACGTATGAGGAAACTGAAGTTAACAGGCAGGTTAAGTAACTTGCCTCTAAGAACAAGTGGCTAGTAATTATCTGACCGAGTCAGAATTTAAACCTCGGTTTTTCTGACTGTACCATGATGTTTCTCAGCATTAAAATCTCTTTGCCTAGCTTATTCAGTATAGGCACAATGAAATGTGGTGTAATTTAGGAAAACTTTATAAATAATACAGTAGGAATACATTTGCTGTAGCGATAATCTCAGAACACCTGGTTGTAATCACGAATTCAGCACAGTCCACTGTGTATCCTCTTGATCGCTAAAGAGTTCAAAGGAATATGTCTGTCTGGCTGTTATGTCTTAAGGCTGGGCAGGAAACTTACCTGTCATAGCCTTTGAAATGTTCACGTTGGAATTTTCCTTATTATTAAGCATTGTCTTTGAGGCCCTAGCTAGGGTAAAAAAAAAAAAAAGTTAGAAGATGCTATTTACAGTGGCTTCAGAATATCAGTACCTAGGAATAAGCAGAACAAAAGATGTGTAAGATGTCAGTGGCAGAGATTTACTAAGGTGTTAAATAAGATAAATCTAGAGAGTGAAGTACGATATTCATGAATAGGAGGACATAATGGCTGCCATTTTCGTAAACTAATCTATGGATTCAGTATAATTTCAGTCAAAGCACATGAGCTATTCTTACTCATATACTTCTGACACCTAATTCATGTCCTAACAATTTAATTGTTAAGGGCTCAGTCCCATAAGACCACTCCTTCTTCAGATGCCAGCTGAAATGGGGTACCCAGGCTGCTCAAACTTCTCTCTGGCCAACTACAAATTTGGGGGTTTCCTCAACATGCCCTCAGGTTCGGCGATTAGCTGGAATGACTCACAGAACTCGGGAAAGCACTTTGTAAACTGTTACTGGCTTATTATAAAGAGTACAACTCAAGGAACAGCCAAATGGAAGAGATATATGGGGCAAAGTGTGGGGATAGGGTGGGGTGTGGGGAACTTCCATGCCCTCTCCAGGTATGCCACCCTCCCAGCACCTCATCATGCTCACCAACCTGTAAGCCCTCTGAATCCCTCTGTTTAGGAATTCTTATGAATGTTTCATTGTCTTGATGTGGTTGATTAAATCTCTGGCTCTTCGTGATTGACTCAGTCTCCAACCTCTCTCTCCTCTGTGGAAGGTTGGGGGATTGGCTGAAATTTCCACACTTCTAATCAAGATTTTATTTTATTTTTTTATTATATTACAGCATAGCAGAGCTTTTCATAGTATATGATAAATATATCAAAGAGTAAAGGTCCAAGACTACCTGAAGCACTTTGAAGATTATGATTAGGGTTCTGGGTGTATTGGGGAGGGGAGGCTTGGTTTGAGTCTATAGTAACTGAAACAGTGTCGTAATGGCACTGGGTTAGACAGATTGATTACTGGAGCAGACTAGGGAGAACCTAGACACATCTGTGATAGAGGTGGCTAATCAGTGGGGAAAGGAAGGCATTGGAAAAAATGGTTTTCTTTATGGTAAAAGATTGTATTGTTACAATTGTATCATGATCTCAAACCACATGCAAAAACCAGTTCCAAATAGATTAAGAATTTAAATGTCAAAAGCAAAACTTTAAAATTCGTACAATGAAACACAAATGAGTAAATTTAATCTTTCCGTAGAGAAAGATTTCCTATACTGGAGGCAAAAATTCTTGACTCTTAAAGAAAGTACTGATAAATTTTACTGAATTACGGTTAAAGGGACTTCCCTGGTGGTGCAGTGGTTAAGAATCTGCCTGCCAATACAGGGGACACGAGTTCGAGCCCTGGTCCGGGAAGATCCCACATGCCGCAGAGCGGCTGGGCCTGTGCACCACGACTACTGAAGCCCGCACACCTAGAGCTGGTGCTCCACAACAAGAGAAGCCACTGCAACGAGAAGCCCACGCACCACACAAAGAGGAGCCCCTGCTCGCCGCAACTAGAGAAAGCCCGCACGCAGCAACAAAGACCCAAGGCAGCCAAAAATTTAATTAATTAATTAATTAATTAAAAAAAATTAAAAACACTCCAAAGATATCTATAGTAAAGAAAAAACTTGAAGAAGGTATTTACACAATTGACGAAGAAAATAAAAACCACAAATTAGTAAGAGCCTGAAAAAAAAAAAACAACAAAACAGAAAAATGGCCAAAAGGTAGGAATAGGCATTTCAAGAAAGTGGAAATTCATACAACGAAAAATCTATGAAGAAATGTTGAACATCACTGATGATCAGGGAAAGACAGATAAGATATCATTGGAAAGTCTGACCATGTGCAGTAGTAGGATGTGGATCCACAGGTTCTCCAGTACATTGCTGTTGGTTGTATAAATTGGTGAATGTGTTATCACTTCAGAAAATTCCTGAAGCTGAATATCTGTGTACCCTGTGATCTAGCAGTTCTGCTCCTAGATATAGGTCAACTATATATTTTTAACTAGAAAATGTATAAAGTATCCATAATATCACTGCTTACAATAGCAGAAACTTTGATCAGTCCAAACGCTCATCTTGAAGGACAGTGGGTGAATTAACTGATACTGTCAGACAATGGAATATTACATGGCAGTTTAAATGAAGAAAGTACACTTCATAAAGAAAGCAGTAATGTGGAAGAATCTCAGTAATGTAATATTAAGTTTAAAAGTGAGCTGCGAGAGACTACATAGAGCATACCTTTTTATAAAGTTGAAATTTATATATGTATTTACATTATCAATAAATGCATGTGTATATGCATATATACATAATAAAATTTTGAGGAATACATATAGGTATAATGAAACTATATAAAAACGGAAGGAAGAGAGAGAAGGAAGGCAGAGGTTGGTAGAGAACCATGTATTTAGTTGACCATTCAAGTCAAGGTCTGAGGCTTCGTTTTGTGTGCCAGGTTTGCAGATGCTTACCGTATTATTAAGAATAATTAACTGAATAAAAGCAGGCCATGCATGGACATGAGCTCGTGATTTGAGTGTCACAAACTAAAGATTGTGGTTAATCCAATTCTGTGCGCCCGTGTTCAAACAAGGTTTAATGAGTGGTTTTTTCTGTCGCTTGTCTCACTCTGATCTTTTTTATGTCTCATGTTTACTATTAACCTTTGACTCATTTTGACTCATTTATTAATGTTGGTCTTACTGACTTTTTCCTTTCCCTTTTCCTTTCTATTCTTCATACTTCCATCAAATTAGGACTTCTCAACTCAAATCATAATTTATTTCCTGTAGATCAGTGGTTCTCAGCCAGGAATGATTTTACCCCTCATGGGTCATTGGGTCATTTGGCAACGTCCGGAACATTTTTGATTGTCACAGTTGGCAGCGGGGTGCTACTGGCTACTAGTGGGTTGAGGCCACAGATGCTGCTAAATACCCTACAGTGCACAGGACAGTCCCCGACAACGAAGGATTGTCCGGTCCAATATGTCACTAGTGCTGAGCTTGAGAAACTCTGCCATAGGGTTACCATGGTGAGCCTCAGACATTCAGTATCTTAGATCCAGTCTGTCATTCTCTATGTTCTTTGAGGGGACGTTGGGTTGAATAGAGGAAAGACACTAAAATTTTCTTTATCATTATTTTTAATGTTATTTGGTTGAACTGAGCCCCAGACTAAATATTGGGCTGAATTAAGGAGTGCATTTGTCTGGGATCTTCCGAGTTGGTTTTCTTTACTTTGATTTTTGATGCCAAACAGTGATTGAGACACCCCTGTTCCCTTTATTGGTACTTAATTTTGTGCATTTGTTAAACTGAACTAGAAACGAAGAACAGCAGAACAACAAATGAATTTTCCTGTCTATTAAGGGAAACATTTGGTTTTCAAGGTTAATATTAGGCCACATATGATTATTTCAGAGTAGACTGGGAAATGTAGGGTTAAAAGATGATTTTCCGAAAAAAGGTTAAAATCAGGATGTACAGATATAAAAAGGAGAAAGTACTAAAGATTTTATTTAAGTTGTGAGGGAGCCAATCCTGTATTACAAAACACATCATAGATGAGGAATATTGAAACAAATGTGTAAACTGTCTTTTCCACAGGGGAGGAGGGAAGTCCGTCGAGCCTTCACCAGACAGCATTGCCTATAGACGAGAATTATTTTGCAGTGCGGTATTTATCAGTTATTTACAGCTTAACAGAGGTGTAAAATATCTCCCACAGAATCAGACGCCAGAGGGTTATCCTTTAGACAGTGCACCGTTTTCCACTGAAGCACAATTGTTTTCCTTCAGTGTGTAGAATTCATGACTTGCTTAAAAGTAGACAGAGGGAGAAGGGAGTTCAGAGCATAACATTTTTAGCTTATTGTGGCCCTCACACAGTCTCTTTGTCACACTGATGCTCTGAGCGCCGGTGTTTGGTGTAGTAAATTTCAAGTCCTTGTTGTTGGTCTGTTAGCTGTCTCACCGCTCTTTCCATTTGTTTTAGCTCACTGGAAGCAGTCTCATCCATCATTTTGTAGTAAACATGCCAGATCTTCTGTAAGATCTTTCCTAATATCCTTGGAACTGGCTTTCCTTTCCATGGCTTTGTATTTCCATGTGTAGTGGTTCTCAAAGCACGTGACCCAACAGCAACTTTTCATTATCACCTGGGAACTTGTTAGAATTGCAAATCCTTGGGCCCTGGTTTAGACCTACTTGCTGACTCAAAACTCTGGGCACGGGACCCAGCAAACTGTGTTTTAACAAGCCTCTCGGTAATTCTGAAGGGTGCTAGAGTTTAAGAACCAGTGCCATGGTGAATTGTACTTTTTTAAAAGCTATTTTGCTTGGTACTGTATTGTTTTATGTAAATCTCAATCCTTTTTCTCTAAGCCTCTTGATAAGAACCCGTATTTCATTAATATGTGTTCACTAATACATAGTGGATACTCAATATAGTTTTACTAATTTGAAATTAATTCCCTTATTAAGTGCTCCTTATCAAAAAACTAGCAAACAACATTTATTCATCATTTGTTTCTTTGTGGAAATTGAACTGATTGTTCAAATAAAAAATAGTAAGTGGGCAAAAGTTACAGCTATATTCACTTGTGTGTATATTTCCCTTATACCGCCTTTCTTCCATAGAACATGCCTTGACCTTGGTTTGAAAGTTAACAATGAATTGATGTTTGTTTTTCACTACGGCCAAAATTCGATCTAGGGGTTACGAGCACAAGACTACGGAATCAGAATCCTGGGTTTGCATCTCAACTATCTCTCTAGATGTGTGATTTTCACTTTCCTTGTTTATGAAATAGGGAATCCTATCTCATAGAATTGTTTCAAGAACTAAGAGATAATGAGTGTAAATATTTGGTAAAGGCAGAGGGGTCATTTTGGACCTGTCTTCTGGAATTTCTTAATGACGTTTCACTTGTATTTCTTAATAGGAAATACAGGGGAACATGGCAGGCATAGTGGTAAAGCTGTTTCAGTTTTTTTCTTTTGTGTTTTGCTAGGTATTCAAACTGTGCTATTCCAATGAATGGTTTGAGAGTTTGATACAGATTGCTATATTTGTACATATAAATCGATGTACATACACAGACATATTACATATACACTCCAGTTTATTGTTATTTGTTTTCAGTTTCTTTAAAAAAGAATTTCATATACTTAACACCATTGTCTAAATATGTTTTTACAAAATAAGATGTTTAAAGACAAAAACTGTCTTGATTTTTATTTTACATCAGAATCAGAAATGGTTAATATCTCATAAGTGATAATGCGAATTGTTTCTAACAGCTGAGAAACAAGAGTGGTGTGCTATTATAAAAGACAGATATTTTTGAGTGCATGAAATCTAGTTGTTCTTTTGTTGTTTTATAATGCCTGTTTTTATTGATAGTGAGACGAGTGTGTCCTATAGAATTGTTATAAATGTTGACACTGTTCTAGAATACAGTGTGTTTGATATCTGGTTTATAGAGTTGGTTTCTTCTTCATTACTTTGAGATCTGAGAGATTTGTGAATGTCTGCAAGTTAAAGTCATCTTCTTATGAATTACTCTAGCAGTCCCTACAGAAGTTGACAGCTACCATAGCCTGTTCCCTCTAGAACCACTGCCACCACCCAACCGGATACAGAAATCAAGTAATTTTGGATACATTACGTCCTGCTACAAAGCTGTAAATAGCAAAGATGATCTGCCTTATTGCCTTCGGAGGATACATGGTAAGGAAGATAAATTATCCTCTTTTAGGAGCATATTAGTGAGGCTAAGATTATTCATAGATTCCTAAGTGAGTTTATTTAACATGAATTTAAAGGATAATACATACATTATTTCATTTGGAAATTAGTATTTCATAAGTGATGTATAACATGGCTTTTTCTGCACATTTCTTTTTTTAAAAATTAATTTATTTATTTTTGGCTGCGTTGGGTCTTTGTTGCTGCGTGCAGGCTTTCTCTGGTTGTGGCGAGCGGGGGCTACTCTTTGTTGCGGCGTGTGGTCTTCTCATTGCGGTGGCTTCTCTTGTTGCGGAGCACGGGCTCTAGGCGCGGGCTTCAGTAGTTGTGGCTTGCGGGCTCTAGAGCTCAGGCTCAGTAGTTGTGGCGCACGGGCTTGGTTGCTCCGTGGCACGTGGGATCTTCCCGGACCAGGGCTCGAACCCATGTCCCCTGCACTGGCAGGCGGATTCTTAACCACTGTGCCACCAGGGAAGCCCTCTGCACATTTCTGATGAAATAAGGGGGAGATGTCATTTACAGGTTAGCAGAAACTTTTTTCTTTTTTCAGGTTTTCGTCTTGTTAACACAAAGTGCATGGTATTGGTGGACATGTGGAAGAAAATCCAGCACTCAAATATCGTGACCTTGCGTGAAGTGTTTACCACTAAAGCTTTTGCAGAGCCCTGTGAGTGACTTGTAATGGTCTTTTTGCTAGTGGGCTTCGTTATTTGAAGCCAGATTGCAGTAATGAGTGTTTGTGTTTTATTTTAAGCTCTTGTGTTTGCATATGATTTCCACGCTGGAGGAGAGACTATGATGAGCAGACACTTCAATGACCCTAATGCGGATGCCTATTTCACAAAGAGAAAGTGGGGTAAGAAAAAGATTCAAGCAAGCTGTGTTTGACAGATGGCTTTGCTCTGTGGAAGAGTAGTTTTGTATTTTAAAACACATGTAAATTTAGCCCTGTAATCATTCAGCGTAAAGACCCTATTGCATTTAAAAAAGAAATACCTTAAAGAAATGGAGTCAATATGTAACAATAGGAAATAACATGTTACGTACATGTATAGACTGAGATGAAGGTGGGTTATGAAAGACTCGTGTAAATACCTGAAATTTAAGTAGCTGAGAATACGATAAAAGGCTTTTTTTCCTCTTAAAATTTTTTTTCTTTAAAAAAATCATGCTTTCTGGGGCTTCCCTGGTGGCACAGTGGTTCAGAGTCCGCCTGCCGATGCAGGGGACGCGGGTTCGTGCCCCGGTCCGGGAAGATCCCACGTGCCATGGAGCGGCTGGGCCCGTGAGCCATGGCCACTGAGCCTGCGCGTCCGGAGCCTGTGCTCCGCAACGGGAGAGGCCACAACAGTGAGAGGCCCGCGTACCACAAAAAAAAAAAAAAAAAAAAAATTATAATGCTTTCTGAATAAAGATGGTTTGGAAAATTCAGTAAATTGAAAAGTAATCCCTGTAACTTCACCACCCAAAGCACGTCTCTTGGTATATTTCTTTCTAGTCTTGGTTTTTTGTTGTGTTTTGTTTTGTTTTGCATACTCCAGTGTGCCGGTGTGTCATTTATCAATATGTAATTATTTCCCTAAACAAATGCTTTTGCTTGAAGGTGGGATTCTGTGTTCCTTAAGGAGCTAGTCTTCAAAATAAATTTTCAGGTAACTTTTACTTAAATGGGGAATATTTTCTTTTTTTGCCCCTTTCTAATATTTACTTAAAGAATTGTTTTTTAGTTCAAATATTGCAAAGAACCAAAATATTTTAATTACATCCTAACAAATGATTATTAAAGGGTAAGTTGTTTCAGAGTAAAAATAAATCCATTTTGTTGTGTCTATTAATTAGTTTATGTTTTGGGGTCAAGAAAAATGTATGTATCATTTTCTTGTATGGGGGCAGGAAAGAAACATTATATTCTTGGCAGTGGTTTTTAATTTGTTAAAGACTTTCCTGAATATATCCTGAGAGGAAGTAAGGAGGGAGAAGACTTGAGTCCACATTCCAGTATCTTTAGGATCATGACTCCTTTAAGAACTGGCATTATGGATAAAAAATGTATTCTGTTTACTTGTAACTGTGCTTTCTGACAGTTGAAAGAAGAAAGCTGTGGTTACATGGCTGTTTCACATTAAAAATCTGGTCACATAGTGTGGTCATTTGTTTCCTTTTGCCATGTCATCTGTAGCACATACATAATTTTGTTGAAGGGGATGTGGTGTAACTTTTCCTACAGATGAATATAGCTGTAGTTGTTCAAGTTTATTTTAGTAATAACACCTGTGAAGTGACTGTTGGCTTTAATTTACAGCTGGGTTTCTCAGCCTCAGCACTGCTGACATTTGGGGCTGGATAATTATTTGTGCGGGGCCGTTCTGGGCATCGCTGGGTGTTCAGCTGCATCCCCGCCATCTACCCACTAGATGCCAGGAGCAGCCCCTCCTCCAGTTGTGACACCAAAAATATCTCTAGGTACCTCCAAATGTCCCTGAGGGGGCAACACGGACCCCTGTTGAGAACCACTGATTTATAGCACTCCTTTCCAGTTTTTTTTTTTTTTTTAAATCTTAATTCTGTTTTTTGGTGTTGGCTGACTATTTGATATATTATGTTTACATTTTCCTAGGAATCAGTTCTTTTTCTAGTATTGTTTGAATGGTAGTAACTTCCCTAAATGTACCATATATACTTTAATTTACAACAATTTATATAATACAAGGCAATCCTCTGTTTTCCCAATATGAATATTAAAAAAAGAAGGAAAAAAGAGCCAGTGTTTGTGTAAACTTATAGAGACATAAATGGAAGTATAATGCTTTCTTATACTATTTAATTTGTTAATTTAAAACAAACTAAAAAATCGCATATTGTAATAAATATTCTAATAAGAAAGTGGCAATAATAATAGCGTACCATATAGGGACTGTGATAAGAGGTTTAAAATGACATAATGTGGGTAAAGTAACTAGACAGAATCTGGCACACAGTATGCACTAAATATTTGCTATGAATATGTAGCTATAAATATTTGCTATAAATATTTCTTTTCCTTATTACCACACTTATTAAATAGTTTTATTTAAACTCTTCGTGGTTGTCTTTGATGTTGTCTTGACATTTATCACTAGAGCTACTTTTTGAGTCATCTGTCACTGTTTTCCAGATGGTATTATCTTTAGTTCTGTCTAAATTGAGGGATAGCAGTTTTTGAATTTTGTGTTTGCTCTTCTGTATTTGCTATTTATTATCTCCACAATTAACCATTTAACTGTGTTGCTTTTATAACTGATTCAGAAAAGGTTTGTTTACAACCATATGAACACTTGGATTTATAAAGTCATATTCCCTGAAATAATTACAAAATCAAGATTAAATTTATACGGCTTCTTTTCTGCTGATTAACAGTGACCCAGAAAGTAGTATCAAGAAGCACTTAACAAGAGTTGATAGAATCAAAAGGATTACTTTTCGTGGTAGACCAGATCATTTTTGTGTTTCTTCATTACACATAAATGACCTTCAGTGTTTTACATTTATGTTTTCTGTGAATTGGATGTCATTTCATCTAACTGACTTGGCTATAATAGGGGAGGCTGAGCAGTATGAGGAGAATAAGAAAACACTCAACATAAATGATGGTAGAGACTTTTGTTTCCCTCAAGCCACAGGTGTGTAGTTGCCACACACCTGAATGGTAGTATAGGCAAGGGTTAGCCACAGTTTAAGAAAAATAATCTCTGCAGTTCCTGTTTTTAATCTGAGCTCATTTATTTGGCTCACAATTAAGTATAAATTCTTACTTTAAATAATTTTTGTGCAATAATTATAATGGTCACAGAAAAGAGAAGCTCAGTGAGAGAGCTCTGCTGCTGCTAACAATATAAAGGTATAATATCATAAATAAGAAAATTTGGGTTTGTTTCTTAAATTCTTCTTGCTTTGCATGTTTTAGTCTTTTAGTTAATTATTTAAATGAAGATGCCATTTTTATTTGCTTTTATAGGTCAACACGATGGACCATTGCCCAGACAGCATGCTGGATTATTGCCAGAATCTCTTATTTGGGCATATATTGTCCAACTGAGCTCTGCATTGCGTACCATTCATACAGCAGGTTTGGCATGTCGAGTTATGGACCCAACAAAGATTCTGATAACTGGCAAAACAAGGTACTAGCATTTTGAGTTTTGGCTTCTTTATTGAGCATCTAACCTATGACAGCTTAGTAAGCATAGCATGATGATTTGTTTTAATTCTACCTTTTCATATATTCCATCCAGAAGAACTGCCGTGACTTTGAGTTCATTTGTAAGTTTTCTTAAAATGTTGAATTCTTAATAAGATGCCTGGTTATTAACCAAGATCGTGTGAGGGTTTGGGAGGTATGTATGGTTAAGGTTGGGGGGATAGCAAACAGTGTCAGTACAACTTTTCTGTGTACAACTGTGGTTCTCACATTTTGTCACGAGTCCCAGTATTCTGGAGGGCTTAGCATAGGCTGTTGGGCTCCACCCCCAGTGTTCTCATTCAGGAAGTCTGGGGCGGGGCCTTAGAATTTGCATTTCTAACAAGTGCCTGGGTGACTGATGCTGTTGCTGCTGATTGGGTTTCATGCTTTGAGAACCAGTGATAAAGGGTTAAGTAACACAGACCTTGACTTCACTAGAGTTTTATTTGAGTTGCTGAAATTTTGAGAGTTGTCTTGGGTAGCATAGCATAAAGAGCTTAAGGTCTAGTACCAGGTTACCTGGGTTCATATCCTGGCTCTGTTAGTTACTTAATTAACATCTATGTGTTCAGCAGTCTGTGAGACAGGTACTATTATTATCTCCATTTTCCATATTTGTAAGGTACCTGCCTCATAAGATTATTGGGAGGATCAAATGAATTACTACATATAAAATGCTTTGAATGTGCCTAGTACATGTTAGGAAGCTAACTAGTTCTCTTTTCATGAATAACTAATAAAGAAGCAGCTCGGTTTGGTGAAAAGACCACTGGCCTGGTAGTCAAAAGATGTGTTATAGTCCTGGCTTTATCCATTCCTGACTTTTATAACCATAGGCCTATCACTTGATGTCTGTGATGTCATCTCTAAAATGGTGATTGATAGAGGTTATGGGGGGTAGGACAGGAGGTAAGACTGGATAGGATTCTGAGATCCCTCCTAATATCATAAGAAATGTTCAATTTCCAGTAGTATATAATTTTTTTTAAATCTCATTTTAATTATTTTCTTTAAATTTTCTGGTCTTTAAAGGTTGCGAGTAAATTGTGTTGGAGTTTTTGATGTTTTAACATTTGATAACAGTCAGAATAATAATCCATTGGCATTAATGGCTCAATACCAGGTGAGTAAGAATTAACATGGATACTTAATAACTTAAGGCTTGATTTTTTTTTTAAGATAAATTTTGTTTATTTTAAAGTTTTTCAGGGTTTTAAGTCTAGATTTCAGTTTATGCTGGGGGTGGTCTCTATGCAAACTTTGAACGTGTATTTTCTTAATCCCTGTGCTGTGTTTAGTGTAGAGCCCTTATACGTTGGCATATACAGAATTAATGACAGTGTCAGAGACTCCAGCTGTTTGAATGAAAATGCATTTATTTGACAAGGAAATTTGTCCTCAGCATAGATTAAAACATTAATTAGTCAGCTGAATGAAATATATTAAATGACATTTTACTTTTTTTTCACTTTTTAGTGTGTTAAAATCACACCTGTTATTTTTACTTTTAGAATAGTTGTCCCACTATCAATCCAAAATTTTTATTTTCAAAGGAAAATTTTTGTATTGCTGTTTTCTAAATGATTTTTTTCTTTTGCTTAACCAAAGCCTATCACTCACTTCTTGTACATTATTAGAATTTGGTTATAGTCTGACTTCATCATAATATTGTGGACTTAGGTCCCATTTTGTTCTTAGCTATTTAGTTTTTATTTCTTGATTAACACAATGTGTAGCAGAGTAAGAACCTACCTCTGCAAGGAGCATTAAGTGTAGTTGCTTTTGCTTTGATTACCCTGTGCAAGTAATGTAGCTATTTAAAGTAAATACTTCGTATCATTCAGTTTGTATTCATATTTTTTGGAGGGTATGCAGTTGTCATTTTAAGACAATGTTAGTTTCTTTCATGTAAGAAATCTTTGTTGTTTCTGAACATGTATTAACTTACAGAGGTTTGATGTAAGGCAGAATCTCTTGTTTACATGGAGAAGCAAGGAGGAGAATACCTTCCCTTCCCACTGTCCTTCTCATTTCATTCTCTTTTCTTGAAATCTTTGAAAGATTTAAGTTCACTTTATGAGACAGAATTTCAGAACAAAAGGAAAGGCCAGAAGGAGAAGTAGAGTCCAGGTAGTTTTTAGTATTACAGTTGATTCATGCATAAACCTCTTCCTTTGCTACTGGACCGTGGACAGTGCAGTCCCCAGACTTAGAGCCACTCATCACATTCAGTTGTATGCAGCCTTTACCCAGCTTCTTCCCCTCTGCTGGTGCCCACCTACCCCCAGCAGCAGCCAAGCTGTTCTGGTTGGTAGCGCCATCTAGTGGGATCTCCATGGAAGAAACTGGCTACCCACCCTCCCAGCCCCCAGCCCCCAGCCCTAGCAGCTTTCTTCTGCAGAAGGGAATTTGCTCCCTCTTTCTTATCCAGGTTGGTTGTTTCTTAGCTGTTTTCCTGCTTATCTTCTGTCTTATACTTAGTGCCTAACTAATTGGCTCTGAAAATTTTTCTTCATAATCTTTGTGCTCCTGAAAGTGACTGGTTATTGACTGTTAAAATACTAGTGATCTTTATATATCCAGGAAAATAATATTAAACTTTTAAAGAGAAATCAGACATTATTTAGAACCAGTGCCATCAACCTCTATTGCAAGTATTTGGAAACCCCATGTTTCCAGTTTTGTTTTTTACGTGCAGTCTCACGGTATCTCTTCAGTCTTTTCTATTCTGAATAGTTCCTTTTTCTTTTTAATTACTTGTATAAGATAAGACTAGTTTGATTTTGTTTTTCTGTGAGTATCACATCAGTGTTGTTTTCCATTTTTTATTTGCAAATGTCCGTTATTGGAGTTATATTATGGGTTGTGTAGTTAGTTACCTTGAAAAACAACTCTTCATAAGAAAAAATAATCCCAGAGTTTCAAAACAAATAACTTTAAAGTAAGGATTTGGGGCAACTTGGTAAGTTAGGAACTGCCTTCATTCATAAACTTGGGCTACTTTCAACCAGTTGTCACCCTCCCTTTATTTTTCAGCGGTAAAAGTTGTATCAGGTTTTCTTTTCTTTCCTTTTTTTTTTTTTTTTGGAGTGGGTATATATGTGTAGATTTTCCATATAGCTTATATAGTAAGGTAAAGGAGAGAATTAAAGGTAGTCCCAAACGGGGGATTGTGATTTCACAGAGAAGAGGGTACATGAGAAAGGAGTGCATTGTTTCTTGTAGTCTATTTTTCATAGTCTGTTTCAGACACGTGAATAGAGACTGACTTTCAGTAAAATGGACATAAATAGAGCCATAGATAGAATCAGAGAAAAATCAAGAAGTCAAGAGTCAGGAAGAAACTGAAAATGAGTTGGGGGGAAAACCTCCAGAATTCAACAAATGGGGGGCAAAGCCAGATGGAGGTAAGAAGCAAAATAACAAATGGAAAATTATTTAGCTGGGAAATAAGGAAAGGAGAGTTACTGAGTTTTTACGATGTTAAACTCTCTTAATTAAGCAGGACTTCCTTAACCTCTTTTATTTAAAAAGATCAGTTCTAATTTAGTCTGGATTATGAGACATGTATACTCTATTTCTAAAGGTGGGTATTCCCACCTTGAGTCAGCTTCAGAAAGGTGGCGTTTACACTCAGAATCAGATGGCCTTATTTTTTATACCCATAACAGTCCTTCAGCTGTCTTGCACTTTGGTTTTCCTATCTCATAACAGGGAATAACGGAATGTTCTAGGTGGGAGGTTTAGTTACAGCATCAATTCAGGGTGAAGCTAAACTGAAGATTTTACTGTTTGAGGGTTGGGAAGCTGTGTGTTGCTACATGCTGCTGAAATACTTAAACAATAACAAGCTTAACTTTGCTGATGACATTGGACTGAAACACTTGTAGAAATTTACAGTTAGCTTTTACGTGTACTGATTTCTCTCGATCAGCATTTTTAGGATTTCATTAATATAACTGTGAATGTTTTCCTTGATCTTGAGAATGACCGTGAGGAACCCTTCCTGAATTCAGTCACGGCAGAGCCATCCGGAGAACAGAAATGCCACAGTATTCGCGCCCCTCTCCTTGTCACCTTCCCCCCTGCCAGCCTGGGCCCCTAACTCTGCCACTAATGAAGTTTCAAAGTTTCTCTGGCATGAATCCTTGGCATCTCTTTTCCTGATAGATTCAAAGCTGTTTGTCTAATCAGTTGTTCCGCTGATTATAGGATCTCAGGCTCAGCGTCAGATTCATATGTGCTAGATTTGGATAAAGTTTTAAATTTGAACTGTTTAATGTTATCTTAATAATGGAGTTTGTTTTCCTTTTATTCTTTACTATTTGGGTAGAATGTTGTTAAGGATAGCTGTATAGTCCTAAAGTTTCATTAGTGATTGCCTTGAAATACTCACCTGATTTTGCAAATACACCATTTATAAACTTCCACGAAACCAGTGATTCTCAACCCTGGCTGCATATCTGAATCTCTTATGAAGGTTTGAAAAATACCAATATGTATATCTTGCCCCAGACTAATAACACCAGAAGAGGATGAAGGGATAGCCACTGGATGATTTTTTGTTTGTTTTTTGAGCTTCTCAGGTGAATTTTAATGTAAAACTAGGTTTGAAAACTCCTATACTAAACCAATATTCCATAAATAAACATGTATCCAATAATTCAGATGAGATCTCAGATTGTGAAGATTTATGTAAGTTTTCTGTAAAAATGACTTCAGATGATTTCATTGAACTCTGAACTACTCCATTGTCTCCTAGGCATGTGATCATTAATAGTTCACCTGCCAAGCAGGGCCACCTGGGGTGACCGTTCTGTTTCCTGGAGTTTTAATAGGTGGTAGAGAGCTTACCTCAATTCAGCCAGCTGTCTTTTAAAAATTCCTTTTGAAGGAAAGCCTCAGAGTGGGAAATCTTTTAAAAAAAAAAAAAAAAGGTAGGAAATCAGGTGGTTACAGAGCTCAAAGATCTTTTATAGTACAAAACGGTCTGTTTGGAAACAACGGCAGATGGAATGTCATGGGGGTTTGCAACATTGTCAGTGTCTAGGGAACCTACTCTGAAATCAGGTAATGCTGCTGCTGTGTTTGGAATAAGGGAATTACTTTTCTTCAAATGAACTCTCACTATATTTTGTGCATCATGGAAAATGAGAAAAGTGCCTATCGTGAGTGATCACTGTAAAGCAACTAACTATATGGTAACCAACCTCAGATTTCTTGTAATAGTAAGGATATCAGCTCTATTTAAATATAAAAATTTAGAAAAAAAATTTAAAGCAGCAGTTCTGCAGTTGGCATGTGAATTGCTTCAGGTAATGTTTCTTAAAGTATCCCCCAGAACTACCTTCATTAGAATTACCTGGGTGCTTTAAAAATGTTGGGCCTGTTCCCATACCTCCTGAATGAGAATCTGGGGTGGAGCAGCTCAGAAATGGTCTTGTTAATAAGCTCCCAGGTGACTGATAAGCTCCAATACCTGGGACCCTTGTGCTGAGTTCTTCAGCTTCTTTGTAAAGATGCTTTTTCCATGCAGGCAGTAGTGTCAGTGTATTAAATTTGTACCTATAAAAGAAAAATTAAAAGTTATATTTATTCTTTCATGTCAGCAAGCAGATCTGATATCATTAGGAAAAGTTGTGTTGGCTTTGGCTTGCAACTCTTTGGCAGGAATTCAGCGAGAGAATTTACAGAAAGCCATGGAACTGGTGACAATCAACTACTCCTCTGATCTGAAGAATCTGATTTTGTAAGTTTTAATATAATAATCATATGAGATAAGACAGATTTTTCATGAGGGCCTTTTAACAGTGATTTTATTTTAGTTTCCACTATTTAAAATCAGGCAAAACATAATTAAACAACTTTTAATTTCTTTGTTTTTATTGCTAAGTATGTATTTCTTGGAGTAAATTCATAAACCATCACTTCTCGGCCTTTTGGCTAAGATCAAGTGTAAATTCATAAACCAGTGTGTTTAAATTAGTTATTGATGTTGTAAACATTTGGCGAAAGGCTAGACCCTGTAAAGCTGCATTGGTATCTATGAGCTACATATGACCTTTTAAGTTTAAATGAATTAAAATTAAATAAAATTTAAAATTCAGTTCCTCAGTTGCACCGGCCACATTTCAAGAGCTCAGAAGCCGCATGTAGCTTCTGGCTAATATACTGGACAGCGTGGACGTAGAACATACGCATCATCTCAGAAAGTCCTATTAGTGCTGCTCTCCAGAGAGACCAGTGTCTTTGTAAAAGCTGTCATAAGTAACCTCACCTGCAGCCCGGTCATGTGCTGTGTGGCCCAGACACCTGTTCCAGAAGGCACGTGTGTGAGGTCCCTATGCTTCTTTCTCCTCCTGTGTCTTCATACTCCAGGGAATCCTTGAGCATAGGTCTGAAATGATCTTGGCTTAAGAGAAGCCCACTGTGGACTGCAGTCACAACAGTCTAAGATGGGTCTGACATCGGGGATTCCAGGGGATGGGCAACCATAACCCTTATTATAAGTTATTCAAGAGAACAGATGCTAGGAAGTCTCTTTTGAAATTTTTTTCTATGATGTTCTAGAAGCAATTAGAGCTTATTGATCCTTTTCAGTCTCTTTTAGCTTCCAGCTGTTCCTTCTGATCTTTCTGTGTAACCCTGGATGATCCAGTTTCTTTTTGGACTAGCCCTGTGGTATGGAATTGAGGGATGGAGGATGGGGCTGCCCACCTGTGCTTTGTTACGCTGGCATAAGTGTCCTGCTGGTGACAGAGCACTGGAAGCCAGTGGTTACCTGGTTCCTTTTAATAATCAAATAAGTTGATTTCTCTTTTAAATAAAAATATTTGTTTCATATATTTTCACAGCAGTGATTTCTAGCTGTAGCTTACAATACCTAGGATGTCTTAAACAATATCAAGTTATGATTTTCCTTTTTTAAAAAAGTGAGAGTAAAGGATATAAATATAATAAATTGGCCATAAGTTAATGATTATTGAAACTGGGTAATGGGTTCATGAGGATTCATCATATAATTCTCTTTCCTTCTACAAATGTTACGAAATGTTCCTTAATAAAAAATGAATAAACAAAAAGGTCATACTTCCATACTAACCAATAACTAAAATATACAGAGTAGTAAACTATGTATCATGCACTTTTGAACTGATTGATATGAATTAATTCACCTAATTCTCCCAATAACCCTATAAATTAGGTACCATTATTAGCTCCGTTTTAGAGATGTCAAAACTGAGGCTTGAAGATGTAAAGTAACTTGCCAAAAGTCACATAGCTTATACATAGTTAGTATACATATACTATACATAGATACAAATATGTCAGTAATTACAGATGAATAGCCAAGACATAGATTATCCACATGAGTTTATAACTGTTCCTTTATTCAACAAAAGAATGCCTACTATATGTCAGATGTTGAAGACACTTCTGAATAAGATGAACAAAATTCCCCATCTTCTGGAGCTTCCACCCATTATAATGGGGAAGACTTAATAAACATATAAACAAGTAAGATGTTTGCAGATAGTGATAAGTCCTATGGAGAAAATAAGGTCGAATTATAAGCAGAGAGTGAAAGATTAGGAGGCTGCTTTGATGAGAATGGTTAGGACATGGCTTACCTGTCAGAATAAATAGTAAGAGATGATTGATAATCATTGTATTCTGACAGGTGGCCTTTTGAAACGTGTAATATTTTTCTGCTTTAGTTATAATGATAGAAGAAATTGATTCAGTCTTTTCTGATGTGTGTTAGTGCATGAAGATTTCTCAGAAATAAATATACCATGACAGGTGGTAAATGAGGTCACAGAGCAGGAGACAGCTTCCTAAAAAGCTGAGGCTTATTTAACGTATCAAAATAGAAGACCTAGTTTTAGTTTCAAAAACTATTTTTGAAGAGCAATGGAAAAATTTCCCCATCTACAATCACCCCCATTTCACCCCTCCAAAAATATTTGTAACAATCTTTTCATCTCCCACTATTGTAAAGAAGGGTTTGAGAATGGAAATATGGTAAGTCTAACTCTACCCAGCTTTCCTTTCTCATTTTCATAATAGTAAAACATTTAGAGAAAGAGACATTTTTACAGTTTTTTCCATTGGCTCTTAAAGTTTTCCAGAGAAAAGAAATATAACTACTAAGCTTTAAAAATGAACTCGACTTGCATGAAAAAATTTTTTCCGAAGTTGTGCACACTAACATGCTGGCGGCAGCAGTGCCCGTGTGCTTGGGGGTTGTGTTGTTTTGTGAATTGCGTGGTTGGCATTCAAGTGATCCTTCTCTATTTTGGTTAGATATTTGTTGACTGACCAAAACAGGATGCGAAGTGTAAATGACATCATGCCCATGATTGGTGCTCGATTTTATACTCAATTGGATGCTGCTCAAATGAGAAATGATGTCATAGAGGAAGACCTTGCAAAGGTAAAGTGTGTAGTTAAAGGAGTGTGTACACACCTGCATCTGTGTGTATCAATAGATATAAAACAGAGTAATTACTGTGCTGAATATAGTACACAGCTGGCTAAGATTGTTTGCAGATATTTTTGTCCAAACTTAGTGTTCCGTATTTTGATTTCTTAGGTCCTCTGGGCATTTGCTTTGTTCTTTTTTGTTTGCGGCTTTGCTACAGTCATGAGACACAATCTTGATTTTTTTTTTTAATGTGAATTACTTTAATAATTCTTAAAAATGGACAGCTGTAGGGGGCAAGGAATAAATCACAAGCTTGTGATTACCATACACACACTACTATATATATATATATAAGATAGATAACCAACAGGGACCTACTGTATAGCCAGGGAACTCTGCTCCATATTCTGTGATAACCTGTATGAGAAAAGAATCTGAAAAAGAGTGAATATATGTGTATGTATAACTGAATCACTTTGCTGTGCACCTGAAACTATCACAACATTGTAAATCAATTATAATCCAATAAAATTTTTAAAAAAGAAAAAAATGGACAGCTGCATAATCTTCTTGAGTATTACTATTGAATGAAATGGACATGTTGTATTCAAAAGTATAACCAGAAGGTGGGGATATTAAGATTTATTGTTTAAAGGTAATATTGGTACAGGATACCAGTTTTGTAAACTTTTGCTTTTATATTCAGTTAGCTGGAACATTAATATTCTCTCTCTTTTTAAAATGTTTTATAGGAGGTTCAAAATGGAAGACTGTTTAGGCTTCTAGCAAAATTGGGAACAATCAATGAGAGGCCGGAGTAAGGATTTACAGTATTTTACAATGTGTTTTCGATCAAGGGCACTATTTGGCGTAACAAGAATGAGTATACCTTATTCTTACTGGTTTTATCTGGAAAAAGAAAAATTCTCATGTAAAGTGACCTTAAGCCTATTGTTAGCCATTAGGGTGTGGTTTTTTAACCACAGCGTACGTTGTGGTTGTCCTTAGGGATTTCACACACACACACATGCGAACAGAAAATACACTGTGTTAGAAATCTCTGTTGTGGTTTGCGTACGAGGGTGCATTTTCTGCCTGTCAGTACTGCCTCTTCCCTGTCTCCTTTCTGAAGCCTGTTCAGTTCAGGTTACCTTGGTCAGATTAGATACTTCAGATGTTTCTAGCCGTTCTTCTGCTAAAGTGCATTATTTATAGCTGTCGTATCAGTGACATTGGAATAGCATCACCATCTTACATTATTTGTTTAGTTCTGCCTTGTTTGTAAGTTAACCATATGTTCAAGAAAGAAGCAAGTTTGGTGTTTGTGCGTTATACCTGTCCAAGACAGGTAGAACAGTAGTGCAGCTGTTGAGACTGTAGCATAAGTTGCATTTCAGGATTGTTACCTCTGTTAATAGAGATAGGTGACAGGTAAATATCATTGCTTGGGAGAACGTTTTGACCACAAAATTTAAGTTCCCTTAGCTTTCTTCAAAGTTAAAAGATTCAGTTAGCATTTTCCCTGATGATTTTTCTGAATGAAGAGAACATGACTATATGTTGAACCATTTAAAAAAGACTTTTAGCTGCTTCTTTCTGGCATTTATCTCTTTTATTTAAAAAAGTATAATGCTTAGAGTGCTGATCCTTGATTTTTCCTTCAGTGTTTAAATTTTTCTTCAATTTGTAACTCAGCTAATGACTTTGTCCTGTGGAAGATGAGGCTTTCTCTCTCACACCCCCTTCCCTTAACTAAGTACACACACATGGTACCGCTTAACCCATGAATTTTGAGATAAATCTTTATTCAGTGTTGGCATTGTTAGAACAAGGTAAATATTGTTCGTAGCTGCCTTGCATAGTAAATCATGACCGTATTTCCTTTCTTTTGTATTTTGTTTTTAGATTTTTGTTTTCCTGATGTTAATTATTGTCTTATATAGAAAACTAAAGAAGTGAAAAAATATTTACCACTAGTTCATTCCAGACTCTCTGCCAGAGTTCTAAAATACCTTTCCATATGGTCAAAAATAGGTAACCTGTCAGTTCCCTTTTTTCCCTCCCCTTAGAGAAATTGCACCTGGAGCCTCTGCCCTTTACTCTCTGGGCTCCTTGGCTTCAGGCCTGCTCACACTCTCACTTTAGAACCTGAGCTTCCCTGTGCTGTTCTCATTGTCTCTCCCTTTGTGTTGCTTGCCCTGTTTCTTGCTTTTTTCCTTGGTTTATTCTTTTGATTTACTGAAGCACAGCCTTCAGTAGCTTCCTGAGAAAGGTGAGTTTTTTGAGTCTTTGAAAGTCTGAAAATATCTTTATTCTACTTTTATACTTTATTGATAGTATGATTGGGCATATAATTCCAGATTGTCCTCAGAAAATTCTTTTTATTAATTAAATCTTTTGAATAGATTTTATATGAACCAATTTATTAAAAAGTAGAAAAGGGTTTGCAGTGAAAAATAAAAAATCTCTCTTTCATACCTGACACCCCCAGTCTCCCCAGTTCCTCCCACCAGTCTTTTATTAGTCTCTTGCACATATTTCCCGAGTTACAACTGTATATTCTTATCATCCCTCTCCCCCCACTTCTAAATATCTACAAATTGTAAACCATGTTTAGTGTTCTGTTTGTTGCTCTTCTCTCATAACAATATATTTTGGAAATCTTTCTCTTTAGATGTGTTTAGTGTATGCCTAACGCTATTCTCAATAGTTAACAAATATGACCTAACTTAATCCTCCTAACAGCCCTGTGGTGCTGGGTACTGTTAGTATTCCCTTTTAACCCAGAAGCTGAGGCATGGAGAGGTTAAAAACCTTGTTCAAGGTCACATATGAGTCAGGATTCGAATCCAGACAGAATGGTGGTCCCAGAGTCCATGCTGTTAACCACTGTGCTGTGCTTCCTCATAATTTATGGCCATGTAATAGTCCGTCCTGTAGGTACACTGTAATTTATTTCTCCAGTTCCTTATTGATGGGCATTTGAGTTGTTTTCAGCCTCTTGCTAGTATAAGCAATTCTGCAGGGACTGACCTACACATACTTAATTTAGTGTGTGCACAAATACGAGTTCGACTGTGATCGTTAGGTCAGCACCCGTTGTAATTTGTGACTGTAATGATGGCCCTTAGACGGGTTTACCAGGCACAGTGCATGAGAGTCTTTCACCAACAACACTTCTTTCAAAATTTCGATTTTTGGGGCTTCCCTGGTGGCGCAGTGGTTGAGAGTCCGCCTGCCGATGCAGGGGACATGGGTTCGTGCCCCGATCCGGGAAGATCCCACATGCCGCGGAGCGGCTGGGCCCGTGATCTATGGCCGCTGAGCCTGCGCGTCCGGAGCCTGTGCTCCGCAACGGGAGAGGCCACAGCAGTGAGAGGCCCGCGTACCGCGAAAAAAAAAAAAAAAAAAAAATTTCAATTTTTGACAGCCTGATAGATGAGAAATTAAATCTCAGTGCAGGTGTTTTTGGTATTTACTCATAATGAGCATGTTGCCTATCTTTTTGATTCATTTATATTTCCTTTTCTGTCTCTCCAGATCCTTTGCGCATTTTTGTTTTCAGTTGGATTGTCTGACATCTTGATGTACAGGAGCCAGAGAGATTTACCCTTTGTGATCATTTTCTTTGAAGTTTGTCATTTTTCTTTTGACTGCTTAATCTTTTCACATGTAGGCATTTTTATGGTAGTCTAACTGATCAAACTTCTTTTGTACTTTTGGATTTTGAGTCATAGTAAGAAAGTTAGAAGGCATTTCTACTCTAAGATTGTGAAGGGATAATCTTGTAGTTCCTTCTAGAACACTTAAGGTTTCAATTTTTTCCTGTTAAAGTTTTTTATGTATTCAGAATTTATATAGGATGTAAGGTACGAATCCAACTCCCCCCACCCCCAGACGACTACCCAGTGGTCCAGAAGCTGTTTATGGACTAGTCTAGCTTTTTCCACTGGTTTATTAAGGCAGCACCTCTTTCACACCATCATGATTGACATTTTAAAATCTAGTAGTGTTAGCTCTTTCTTATCTCCATTTTATTGTTTTTTGTTGTTTTCCTAAAACTTAAATTATCTGTATAAATTCTAGAATCAGCTTGTTTAGTTAAAAAAATTTTTTTAAACCTGATGGTATATTTATTAAGTTTATTAGTAAACTTAAGGAGCATTTGTGTTTTTAGATGTGGAGTTATCTTAACCAAGATGATGACATGTCGTCGTATTGCTGATGTGTGCTTTAGTGTTCTCCAGTGTTTCCATTGTTCTTCATATAGTTATAGCACACTAAGTTTGTTCTTAGGTATTTTTTCTTGTTGCTATTATAAATGGGAATTTCCCCCCATTCTGTCTTCGTAGACTCCTTGTTATCGTTGTATGTGAAAATGATTGATTCCTATAAATTTTGAACCTTGGTACATTAGTGTTTGGGTAGTTTCTCAGTAAATTCTTTTGGGTTTCCCAGGCATATAATTGTGTCTTCACATAATGACAGTATGTTTCCTCCCTTCTAATTTCTATACTTTTGATTTCTCTTGAGTGATTGTGTTAGCTAGTACCTCTAGTACGTAGTTAAGTAATAGTAATGATAGTTTTCTTTCAGAATTTGAAGCGTCGCTCCATTGTCTTTTCCAGACAGACTCAAAGCCATTTTCTTTCCAAATCCTTCTCCACTCTCCATGCTTTTAGGATTTTTTTTTTTTTTTAAATCACTGATGTGCAGAAATTCACAACGATGTGCTGTGGTGTGTGTGGGTTTTTGATTCATTCTGGTGAATCAACAGGTGGGCATTTTAATCTTGGGAATTTATGTCTTTGAGTTCTCGGAAGTTGTCTTATTGTTTCTTTGAAAACTTTTCTTCTCTCTTTCTGGAACTCCCATTGCTTAGCTCTTAGGCCTTTGCAATTGATTTTCTAATATTCTCTTCTATTTTCTATATTGTATCTTTTTGTTTTACTTTCTAGGCAATAATCTCAACTTAATTTTGTCTAAAATTAAAGGGTTTTTTCCTAATCCTTTGAATTTTTGAATTTCTGCTATCATTTTTAAAATTTTCAACAACTTTCTGCTCTCTGCTTTCTAAATGTTTCTGTCTTATAGCATTTAATTCCTTTTCTCTGAGACTGTCAATTATAGATTTTTAGTGAGTGGGTTTTTTAAATTTATTTAACTTTTATTCTGTTCCCTGCAATATCTCATAGAAAAAAGAACAGTTTGCTTTGTTTTCTTTTATTCTGCAAAGGATTTCTGATCCTTGGCTGTTCATTCATATTGAAAATGACATCCTTAAAAGCTGGGGGAAGTTCCTTGTGGAGGCAGGGATTATATAATAGACTGTGTGATAAAGCAGCGTGATGTTGTTACGTATGGTTTTTGTTTGTTGTTGGTAGACTTCCAAATGTCAGTATTTCCCTTGGGTAGGTCAGCTTCTGCAGAAAAGAATCTCCCACCTTCCGTTTGTTGTATGAACCCAGATACATGACTGTGGTGGGCTTACCCCTCCTTGTTCTCAGAATGCAGATCTAATTTTTAAATGTGATCTAAGGCTGCATGGTCTGACCTCTCCCTTTTTATCCTTGCTTCAAATGTGTTTCTTTCCTTTTACTGTCCTCCTCGCCTCTAGTGCTGTCTTTGCCTGGCTTTTCACCCCTCCTTGTCCTTACTCTGTACCCCTCCAGTTCTGCTCCCTCTCTTCTCTTCTCTTGTCTCCCCCAACCCCATCCAGCTACACTGACCTTTCCTAAGTTTCTTAAGTGCTCCTTGCTCTGTCCTTTGCAAAACCTCATACCTCTGACTAAAGGGCACTCTTCCTTTGGGAAGAGCATCCACTCCTTCCCTAGAAAGCCTTCCTTGCTTTCCCAGGTGAATTCATGTTTCTGTTCTATACCATATCCCTTCTTCTTAATAGCATTCTCTAAATAAGCAATTACTATTTGAATGTCTGTTTTCCCCACTAGCCTGTAAGTTCCATGGGTCACTGAAAACTTAGCAGTGATCATCTGGTCAGTTTTCCAGTTCTTAGCAGCTCACTTTCACATCATCACATGATGGTAGGAAACCAGAATCTACCCCCTTTTTGCTCCGTAAGCATTTCCCTGTTTTATGCTCCCAGTAAAGCAGAACACCTGTCTGACCACCTCTCTCTATCGTATGACCTAAGGGTGGAGGAGGAAAAGGATAATCTCTTTCAACCTATTTCTAAAGATATCTGAAGACATTTGCTTTCTTCCCCATTTTATCTAACGGTAGGGCCCTAAAGAAGGAAGTGATTATAAAATAGGAGTGTGTAAGGGGGGTGATTGCCTTGAGAAGTGGCAGGTGGTATTCATATACTTTCATGTTCAGTGAGATTAGTTTTTAAAAACCGATGGGCAATCTGGACATAAAATTTGATTAAAAAAACTACCCACAAACCCTACTTTCTGATTTATTGTAGAAAACAATAAAATTCAACTAGTTTTGAGTCTGAAGTATAAACATATAGCCCTGTGGTATACAGCATGAGTTACTGAGGTGAAATATTACCTTCCCCCAGGTTTCAGAAGGATCCTACCTGGTCGGAGACTGGAGACCGTTATCTGTTGAAACTCTTTAGGGATCATCTTTTTCATCAGGTGACAGAAGCGGGCGCTCCTTGGATTGACCTCAGTCATATCATTTCTTGTCTTAACAAGGTAATTTGTATCTGGGCTTCTAAGATCACAGTGCTGTTATCTACAATTTATAGAGCTGCATCTCCTACAAATACTAAGAGACTTAAGAAATTAAGATGTAGTCTGCTATGGTATACAAGACATTTTATTAATAATTATTAGGTGTACCTACTTAATAACAATTTGTAGAATGGGAGGGTTTTTTTTTTAGATGTTGGGGGTAGGAGTTTATTAATTTATTTATTTTTGCTGTGTTGGGTCTTCGTTTCTGTGCGCGGGCTTTCTCCAGTTGCGGCAAGTGGGGGCCACTCTTCATCGCGGTGCGCGGGCCTCTCACTATCACGGCCTCTTGTTGCGGAGCACGGGCTCCAGACGCGCAGGCTCAGTAGTTGTGGCTCACGGGCCTAGTTGCTCTGCGACATGTGGGATCCTCCCAGACCAGGGCTCGAACCCGTGTCCCCTGCATTGGCAGGCGGATTCTTAACCACTGCGCCACCAGGGAAGCCCCAGGGAGGATTTTTTTTAACGCCTACATGAATAATTTAAGAATTCTTCATTGTGGCTCCTGCTGTGATAAAATGTCACAGAAGGACTGCCTCCCACACCCCCGCCCCACTCTCTTTTATTTACCAAGTGTAGTTTGTTATAACAAACAAAGCAGTATTTTGTGTTTGAATATTTTTTAGAAGTTGAATTCCTTTCTTCTCAGTCATTGTGAGTCCTGCATGTCCTTAGTTCATGTGCTCTCAGCTGTGGGTGTTAATCAAGTGTTAATAATAGTGAAAACGCAGTACTGGGCATATCACTAGACCCAGCTGTGATAAATGGAGAATTAGAAGTAATTAGATGAAGTAAGCAGGTAGAGATGTATCATAATTTTGAGAGGTGAGCTTTGTGTTTTTGAAAGGGCCAGGAGAGGTGCGATTTATGGAGGGAGGGAGGAGTGCATTTTCCTTACGAATTACTTGGAATTACAGAGAGAATGGTCTCCAGAAGTATATCCTAGCCTTTGTGTGTAGGTTTATATCTAAATCCGGGGTTGGCAGACTGGCCTGTGAGCCAAATCCTTGTGCCTGTTTTTGTACAGCCTACAAGCTAAGAATAGTTTTTACATTTTTAAAGGATCGTAAAAACAAAACCAGCTAAGAAGAGTATGAGACAGAGGCTTGTGTTGATATATGGCCCTGAAATTTAGAACACTTACTATCTGGCCCTTTATAGAAAACTTTTGCTGACCCCTGGTCTAAACTGTCCCTAAATTACAAGGACTGGAGGAGAAAATACCTACGGTGGCACATGATTTAGAGCTGTTGGCGTACAGTGTGCTAACCCTTCAGGTAAAACACGGTGGTGTTTTATTTTTAAGCACTACTTTGCCGTGTTTGAATCTCCTTAAAACTCTGTAATTTAGAGAGTATTGTCAATAAGACAGAACAAGACTATGTTATCATTGAGCTAACCTGGTACAATTTGTATATTCATTTGCCCTTTTCCCTTAAGGGGAAAACATTTTTCGTAAGAGCAACGAGTGGAGAATAATTCTACCAGATTTTAGAAAACAGTATCCATAGTATCAAAGCACCAGTAATTAAAAATATGTAGAACTAGAATAAACACTGACAGGTGGATCCTGTGGAAATAAGCCATGGACAGACATCTTAAATGAAGATTATTTAATGAATATTAGGATAACTGAAAATTCTAAGAAAATTCTGTTTCATTTCATAAAATAGGAGTAAATAAAATTTATCCCAAATCTGAATATGTGACAATTTTTTAAGTTTGGAAAGCGTATAATAAATTAAGAGAGATGGATGGCCATGTTGATGATATAAAAATTAAATTTTTGGGCTTCCCTGGTGGCGCAATGGTTTGGAGTCCGCCTGCCGATGCAGGGCACGCGGGTTCGTGCCCCGGTCCGGGAAGATCCCACGTGCTGCGGAGCGGCTGGGCCCGTGAGCCATGGCCGCTGGGCCTGCACGTCCGGAGCCTGTGCTCCGCAACGGGAGAGGCCGCAGCGGTGAGAGGCCCGCGTACTGCAAAAAGAAAAAAGAAAAAAAAAATTAAATTTTTACATAGATTATTTTGGTGGAAATGATGACAGAAATTAGATGGTAAAATGATTTGAAAGGTTTTGCCTTCAGAATTAGTTTTAAACGTATTTTAATGAATTATTGAAAAAAGAAGGAAATATGTACATTGAAAACTAACAAAAGTAAAGTGAAAATCCTAACGAAAAGTTATTAGATGGACTCAGGATTCATACTTATGTTTTATAAAGACCTCATTAAAATATTATTGCCAAATCCTGATAGATAAGGATTTGATAAAGATTATATACCGGCATTCACACAGGTGGAAATAACAAAAGTAAATGTATGAAAACATTTGGTAACATTAATGAAAAATGTAAATTAAAATAGCGAGGCACTCACTTGATATGGAGTTACTGGTAAACTGGTACAACTCATAAATCCGTGGTGGTCTGTGTCCATTGGGAAGCAATTTGGCTGTATGTATTAAGCTATAAAATTACCCATACTTGTTGATTCAGTATTTATACTTTTAAGTGTTTCTCCTAGAGAAGTAATTCTATAGAAGAAAAAAATTAGCCAAATATGTTCATTGCACTGTAGTTCACGATACCAAGGAGTTGGAAGATATTGGGGGAATAATTGAATTATGGAGTATCAACTGGATGGAATATAATATACACAAATGTTAAACGTGACAGATAGATGAATTGGGAGATTAGGATTGACATATTCACACTACCATGCGTAAAATAGATAGCTAATGAGAGCCTGCTGCATAGCACAGGGAGCTCAGCTCAGCGCTGAGACGACCTAGAGGGGTGGGAGGGGGGTCCAAAAGGGAGGGGATATGGGGATATATGTATACATAAAGCTGATTCACTTTGTTGTACAGCAGAAACTAACACAACATTGTAAAGCAACTATACGCCAATAAAAATAAAAATAATAAAGTTTTAAAATAAGATAGGCAGCAACATAGGGCAATGTTTCTTTAATTTTTTAAAAAATGACTTTTGCATGTGTTTTATTTATTTTTTGGCCACGCCACGCTGCATGTGGGATCTTAATACCCCACCCAGGGGTCGAACCCACGCCCCCTGCAGTGGGAGTGCAGAGTCTTAACCACTGGACCACCAGGGAAGCCCCTAGGGCAATGTTCTGTGTCGAGCGGGGGCTTCTCATTGCGGTGGCTTCTCTTGTAGCGGAGCACGGGCTCCAGGCGCACGGGCTTCGGTAGTTGTGGCTCGCGGGCTCTAGGCGTGCAGGCTCAGTAGTTGTGGTGCACGGACTTAGTTGCTCTGCGGCACGTGGGATCTTCCCGGACCAGGGCTGGAACCCGTGTCCCCTGCACTGGCAGGCGGATTCTCATCCACTGTGCCACCAGGGAAGCCCCTAGGACAGTGTTTTTTAAAAACGCATCTGAGTTGAAAAGTGTGTGCATAGTGATTAGTGATGTAAAATATTTATGGATATCTAGAGGGGAATGTGACAACATTTTAAAAAATATTTCATATATCACTGTTGCAAGTGTTGTCCTAAAATAGGCTTGGACTTCATATGTTGTGTTTCTGTCTGTTTCAGTTAGATGCTGGCGTGCCAGAAAAAATAAGCCTCATTTCCAGAGATGAGAAGAGTGTACTTGTGGTGACTTACAGTGACTTAAAGCGATGCTTTGAAAATACTTTTCAAGAACTGATTGCAGCTGCAAATGGTCAGTTGTAGTATTTGCTTAAAAAAAAAAAACAGGCGGGATATGGCCGAGGAGCTTATTAACCAATAGCAAATTGCACTACAGCTGAACTGTTCTCATCATCTCATTTCGCGTTTGGGAAACAAGCAGAAGATGAGCAGAGCTGCTTGCACTTGGGTCAGGTGCGCTGTTACTTGAAAGGAAGAATGTTTCACTTATCCTTGAGCTGTGGCTGCCGGTGGGCCACACCTGTGAAGAGTTTATTTTAGATTAAGGAGCACCGTTAGGGGAATGATGTTCCAGCTTTTGTTTTTTCCACTTGCATATGCACTAATTTTAATTTTTTAAAGACTTTTTTCTGATCTTTGAACTTTTGCCACATTGTATACTTATTAAGGGAAACGATTTGCAAGGAGGTTTTTGGGAAACAATGCTGGGCAGCATTTTTGTCACTGAGGGTTGCAGAATTTGCTCTTTTGGGGATGGGTTGCCCTGAATAACATAAGGGACCAGGTAAATGATTTCATGGAAGTACCGTATAGTGCATAATTCTTGTAAGAGTATTGTATGCAAGCTCTGTATGCCACCCACTGTTAGTTCAGCTTGAGATTTTTTTGTGTGTGTTTTTTGTTTTGTTTTTAAGAACACACAAAAATTTCAGTGACTTGTTGGGTGTGAATTCCCCTATTAGTTGATTTAAGTCCTTTCTGAATGAGGGTTAGACAAACAGGAACTGAAGGAGCACACAGAGCTCTTTGCTCCAAATTCAACCAGAGCCTTTTTTTAAAAAGGCGTTTCCCTGCTAATCAGATACATTTACATTTATGCCATTTTTTAACAGAAAAAAATTAAGAAATTGTGTTAAAGGCCTGAAGTTCAGGAGTATATTGCTTTAGGTTTTTCCCAGTTTGCTTTTTTGTATAAAGTTCTGTTCTTTGAACCACAGCTTTATTATGGTACTTTACACTGGATACAGATACAGAGACACTGTTCAGAAGACGAACTAAACACAGCGGTGGTCTGGCATCAGGAGCTTTCTGAAGTTTTACAGCCTGAATCTGGAGGGAAAACAATCTGCTGTGCCTTTGCAGTCACTGCTTAGCCCAAAGTAATAGTGCTTTTGATAATAACTATGTGGGATATTCCTGAATAAGTCAGTCTCAAAAGTCTGGAATTTTCCTCCTCTTAACTTTCTTAACATTTGGACGTGCAGTTGTCGCCAAACTTGGGTATTCATGGAATTTCTAGTTAATGAAATACCTATACTTTGATACTGAAGACTGCCAAATACATAGGAATTTTCTTTCATAAAAAACAGTAATGAAGACTCTATCTCCTTTCCCAGCACTGAATGTCTTGCTAGCACTGGGTGCTCACCATGCAACTATGAAGAAAATGTGGAAACTCAGAAGGTCAGGAAAGACTTCCGAGCACTTGCAACTGATGTCACAGTCTTCAATTTTAATAACTATACATATTTGTAGTTTTCAGAGAAGTTTTTAATATTTCTCTGTCCACTTTTTATAAGCTTTAAAATGATTTTCTCTGCCTTGAGATTTGCATCAAGAAAAAGCACCTCTTCACCCAAAATCTTTGAAGACTAGAGACACGCTTTACATGTTTTAACAAGTGTGTTTGAGTCCACGTCTGGTAGCATCAGTTGTTGAGTTAAAAAGAAAATCAGTTATTGCATTTGATCAGGATGGATTTTAAAAGAACATAATGCTCAATATTCAAAGGATAATTAACATTTGCCACCATAATGTTCTTTTTTTATGTAAAAGGAACAGGAACTTGGAGACATTAACATGCAAAAGTCTTTTATCATTATTAGCTCATGTATTTGACAAAGAGCAGCTGTCTTTTTATATGTTTTTTGACAAATCATATTGTAATTCTTTTGTACAAAAAAGAACTACTTGTATTCTAGAAGAAATATGAAATGCTTAATTTATAAGCGGGCTGGAGATTTTTTCCAATATTGTTTTCTTTGAAAATGAAAGGGGATCATCTATTTTAGTTTCAGGGTCTGGGAACTTTTTGAAAATTTAATTTGTGGACCAATGTTTTGCAAAAGCTAAGGAAGGGCAGGGGTAAAATAGGGCTTGATTTTCTCATTCTGTGTAGACCAGCAAACTTCCCTCTGCGAGGCCGGTTCAAATCACAACCCCAAGAGTGTTTGCATCATAAATGCTAGCTTGCTTCAGCCCCTAGTAACCTCAGGACTTGGTTTGAATAAAAAGGTAGACAGCTGATATGTTTTCATGAGTAAATATTGTCAGCCAGAAAACAGTTGGTGTCAGGTAATACGTTATTTTTTTTAAGCTTTGTTTTATATTTATTTTTCATTTAGTTTTTATTGGGAATGGTTTTCAATAGAACTCTTAGTTCTGCTTAGGTGTTTTTTGGGGGAGCCCTCTTTTCCATAGTGTAATTCCATTTAACAGGTTGTCTAAAAGTTAGTCTTTTTAATTCATAGGAAGATTTTAATATCTGAAAGTACTCAAATTAAGGATATAAACTTGCACACCTTCCTGTTACGACAGATACAAGCACAGAACGGACAACCCTTGAAATCATGTAACGTTGGTCATTTCAGTTTTTTGTTACCTATTTTAAAATCTGTTAATGTATTTACTTCATTGTAAATATTTTTGAGGGTACCTTTGTATTTTGCTTTTGACCTTGGTTCTGTAATTTGGATGTCAACAACTTCCCTGAAAAGCACCAGTATGTTAAGTTCTAATGTCATGATCCCAATATGGGTTATTCATCTTTAATCCTGTTTTCAGTCTCTACGTGTACAGCAGTATTTTTAATAAAGAATTACAGAGAGAAGATGGTCCTTTTTTTTTTTTTTTTTTTTTTTGCTGCCAGTTCATTTAACAAGATGATGTTTGTTTTATGATTGGTACTTAAAAGGCCAAACGTTTCATATGTGTTTTGGAGGAATTTTTGGTCTTTGGATAAAATGGTGGCAGATTTATTTGTTAATTTACCAAATATCTGTTAAATGCCTAACTTGGATCTGTTCTAGGCACCAAAAATGCAGATAAGTATTTTAAGTACTTGTTCTTTACAAAATGTGTAGTTACACCCAAACATTTCTAAACAGTACATGGCATACCGTGTAGTTTAGGAGAGAGGACCTGCTTACATGAAAGGAATGACATCTGCTAGTCTTTGATTCAGATGCGGTTAATTTACTATATAGGTGAAGGTTCCTCTCCCCCCACCCCCCGAGAAACATCATTCCGAATAGAAGGGTAGAGAAGGAAAATATGACAAAATGGTAATATTTGTTGAAACTAGGTACTCATTCATTAAATATAGGCGTACCTCAGACATTGTGGGTTCAGTTCCAGACCACTGCAGTAAAGTGAGTCACATGAAGTTTTTGGTTTCCCGGTGCGTACAAAAGTTATGTTTACACTGTACTGCAGTCTGTTAGGCGTGCAACAGCATTATGTCTAAAAAAAATGTATATACCTTAATTTAAAAGTACTGCCATCATGTGAGCCTTCAGCAAGTTGTAATCTTGCAATAGTAACATCAGAGGTTCCTGATCACTCTAACAAATATAGTAATAATGAAAAAGTTTGAAATACTAAGAGAATTGCCAAAACGTGACACAGAGCCCTGAAGTGGGTGAGCAGTTGCTGTTGGAAAAACGGTGCCTTTAGACCTTCCTCGATGCAGGGATGCCGCAGACCTTCAGTCTGTAGAAAAAGCAGCATCTGTGAGGTCTGCCTGTATTTATTGAATGCCTGTTATATGTCAGGCATTGTTCTAGGAACCAACAGCACTCTGACCACAACAGACAAATATTTCTGCTCTTAGAGAGCTTTCATCCTATCAGGGAAAAGGAGTATATAGTAGTTAAGAGGTAATAATGGTTATGGAAAGAAAATAAAGTAGGGTAAAGGGCGTGGATAGGGTTGCCAGATTTAGCAAATTAAAATAGACAACACAAAATTGAATTTGAATTTCAGATAAACAGTGGATAATTTTTTTTTTAGCATGAGTGCGTCTCAAGTATTGCATGGGACACAGGATCATTGGTTTATCTGAAATTCAGATTTAATTAGCCATCCTGTGTTTCATCTTGCAACTCTAGGTGTGGGGAGTTTGGTGGTGATGGTAGAATTTCAGATGGGACGATCTGGGTAAGTAGGTCTCCCTGAGAAGGTTGTGTTTGAGCAAAGACTTGAAGAGAAGGAGCCAGGCATTGCAGATGTCTGAGGGAAAAGAATTCCAGGCCGGGGAACGTGCCGGGAGCGTCTGAGGCAGGGCAAGTAGGCTCCCATGGCCAGAGCAGAATCGGCAGGAAACTTTGGCGTTTACTCCTGCAGGGGAAGCTTCGAGGAGGATTGTGAGCAGGGATAGCATGGCACAGCATTTGAAAGGATCACTCGGGCTGCTAGTTAGGGGGTTTGGGGCGGGGTGACGGGGAGATAGCTGTAGAGGCAGTGGGAAGCAACTGGATTCTGAATACATTTTAAAGGTAGGGCCAAGAACATGTCCTGATTTATGATTTCTAGGACGTGGAGTAAGAAAGAAGAGAGGAATCAAAATGACTGAAGATTCTGGCCCACTACTGACAGGATGGAGGATTCTACTGAATTGAAAGAGATGGTTGTAGGAAGAAAGGGGTTTTTGGAGGGAGGAAGGGAGGAAGGGAGGGGGTTGGCACGAGGAAGACGGGGAAGTGAGGAAAGACAGTTGGGAATTTGGTTTGGGGCCTGTTAAGTTTAAGATGTTTAGTACACGTTTGTGCTGGTTTTTTATTGTTCAGTGACGACGGACCGTAAACTTCAGTGGCATAAAACAACCCCCATTTTACTCTCGTGGATTCTGTGGGTCAGGAATTAGGACAGGGCACAGCAGGGACGGCTTAGCTCTACCCATTATGTTGGACCTCAGCAGGGAAAACTCCAGTGCCAGGAGGGTGGGGGCTGCAGTCATCCGACCTGGCACCTGAACTGAAGGTCATGAACTGGACTCAGCTGGGGCCGGTCAATGGAGGTACCAACCCGTGGCCTCTCCGTGAGGCGTAGGCTTCTCCAGCTCTGGCGACTGCGTCTCTGGTGGGACCGGTTGGAGAATGAGTGGCCTCGGGTGGAGGCTGCATGATCTTTTCTGGCCTGGCCTCGGACTCATGCACGGTCACTTCTGGTACATTCTGTTGCTGACGAGTCACAAAGCCCGCTCTGATTCCAGGGGAGAGGAATTGGATGGGGAAGTGACAAGGACACTGCCAGAGCTCATGTGGGATGGGAGGTATTGGTGCAGCGAGTTTTTGGAAAATACAGTCTGCTCCAGCATCAGGAGATGTTGGTTTAGCACTCACATAAGAGTTCGGAGGTTAGGGGGAGAGATCTGGCCTGTACATGTAGTTTGCAAGTCATTATCATATAGATGTCATTTCAAGCTTTGAGGTTGATTGAGAGCATGAAGAGAGTTAGTATAGACTGAGAAGTGGAAAGGTCCAGGGGCAGAGCCCTGGGGTTCCTGGAACACTGTTCAAGGATCAGAGAAAAGAAAACCAGTATGAGGCAGAAATGACCAGTGAGGTGGGAAGAAAAATCTGTGATGTCCTAGAATCAAGGTGTTTCCAGGAATAAGGGTCAAGGTGTTAAGACTGAGACTGAAAATGGCCACTGAGTTTAGCGACGTGGCATCATGGATAAGCTCCCCATGGAGCAGCTCCTTCTCAGTGAGTGGGAGAGAAAGCTCAGCTTGAGTGGGAGGAGAGGAGCCAGAAACAAAGAGTAGTATAACCAGCTCTTTCAAGGAACTTTGCCGTGAAGAGGAAAAGAGAAATGGGGTGGTAGCTGGAGGGGAAAGCAGGGATGGAGGGTTTTGGGTTTTGCCAGATGGGAGAGGTAATAGCATGTTCGTATGATCCAGTGGAAAAGGGAAGATGGGCAGGGGTGAGGGGTGGTGAGTTGCTGGAGCAACGGCCTTGAGTCGAGGAGAGGGAGGGGCTGCGTGTACCCCGGGTGTTCTGAGTCGGGAGGGCAGAGTGTCCGTGGTAGGTGGGCAGATGTGATGGTGGGATTTTGAAGTTCTCTTGACTCCTTCCGTTGTCCCATCGATGTGAAGGGTATACTGATAGTGCCTATCACATTGGGTTGCTTTGAAAATTAAATGAGTTTATTTCTCTAAACCACTTGGAATAAATAGTTCCTGGCACATAAAATTCAGTTGCTATGTTTGAGTCTAAGCCCTTAGTCTTTTTAAAATGGGTTTTTCCTCTGTGAAGAGTTGTGGTGATCAATCAGGTGTTTTTCATTTTAATAATCCTTTATTGAAGAGCAAACACACGTGCGTTTGCACGTAAGGGTACAGCTCAGTGAATGATCATGACGTGAACGTACCTATTTCCCACACCCAGATCAAGAAATAGAACATTAGTGGCATCTAGTGGGTTTGGGGGGTTACTTTGTTTTGTTTTTTTCCTCTTAAATGTCTTTAGTTCAAAAAACAGAAGGCTAGTCATTCCTGTGTTGGGATCCAAGATATTTCTGAAATATTTCCTGGCCTGTGAAATCCGTAAGTCTGGTAATACGTTTAACACTGAGGAGTCCAATAAACCTTACTGGGCTATCCTGCTGCTGGACAAAAGAAAAAATTCCGTTCCCAAATGTACAATAAGTTTCTAGAGTCATGAGAAAACTTCTAAACGATGACGTGACCCCAATTCCTTGAACATTCTTCAAATCCTTTGCCTAAATTAGTGACTTTTGTGTTAAGAAAACCAGTAACATTTTTAAAGGATTTCAGATTCTCGAAGATAAAATGCTTTTTGCCCTCTTCAGCTAATAACCACAAATTTATTGAGATTAGTCATTTATCCCTTGTTCTCGCCTTGTCCCAAAGAAAGCAGGCCTGTTTTCCCTGGAAGTGTTTCTCCAATCTGGTTTGCTTATGATGTTATTAGGAAGGTGATGGTATGACCGCTTTCTAAGACAATGTGTTGGTCACTTATTCTATGTCTATTAGTGATTACCTCAATGGTTCCTCTTTCTAGGATGTGATCCACAAAACAAAATTGAAGAATACGTAGCTAGTGTCCTTTTCTTAGGGAAGCTCTTGTGTCACTGCCTAGTTATTTCGTATGGTTCCCAGCACACAACCTCTAATACACAAATATACACCCACGCGCGTGTGTACACACACACGTTCTGTGATTATGGTAATGTTAGTGTTTGGGAAAGCCTGCCTCTTTTTTAATTGAGGGGACTTTGGTCTGCAGCCAGCACTCGCACTCAGTCTGTACACTCTACTTGTGATCGTATTCATTTTATATTTTGATGCTGATTTACTGTTCGCAGTGTCTCAGTCGTTGAGAGCAGCCGCTCTGTGGACTGGTAGAAGCTCTGTGCCCCGTCTTTAGTGGAGCTTGGTTTCTGTTTCTTGTGCCGGATTAGTAATTGGTATTTCACGAGCTCACCCAGAACACCTGTCCACTCCCCCGCCCAGGGAAACCAAGACCCCTTTTTTCATTTATACGCAAAATGGAACATATATGGATGTTTCTGTAAGTTAATTTTATTATATGAAGATAGCATACAAAGTACATTCATAGTGACTAGAGATGTAGGACGAGATTCTGTCTTACTTATATCTGCAGCATATATTCTTGGTTTGTATAAAAGTAACTTTAAAATTCCAGTTTCCTTAAATAGTTCTGCACAAAACACACACACACACACAAATATACATATAGTTACTACCACTGTCGGTCAAAGACGCGCTCCTTCTTTGATCAGTTAAAAGGGGCCGACACGTGGTTGTTTCCTGTGCGGCATTCTTAGGGGCTGGGAAGCGAGGCGCAGCCAGAAGGCCGAGGTCACCTTCTCAGGGTTTGGACCCACTTGCTCCACGGGCCTGAGCGTCATTCTTAGACSAGCTAGATACAGGCTCGCGCGTGGTTCCCGTCCCCTCCTACCCACGCTGCTCCGTGTCCTTGATCTCACAAGTCCTGAAAGGGAGTACTTGTGCCCTCGTTGTTCAGGCCAACCATTTCTGTCGGAGATGACAAATGGGTCTAATAATACCATCAGTCCACTAGTGATTGCATTTTCAGTGCTGTTTCAATGAACCCGTCTGGGACAAGCCCTTCGCCACTGGATACACTCATTCCTCCCAGCTTCCAGTTTTCATTCTATGTTAAGACTCCAGATAAAACCGGACTGATGGGACAGACCCGAGTCTCTGAGGAAGCCGGATTAACACAGTCTAACGTGTTCTTTTGGAAAGATGGTATTACTAAGGCCTCTTAATGATTAAGAGTTAGATTATTGAAATCAAGACATTATATGCATAGCTAAGGTTTTGCTTTGTTTTCACTAACTGCTGGATCCTTAACTGATTTGAGAAGACAGGAGAATCGATTGTGGTCTTCTTGTAATTGCCCTGTTTGACCTCCTCCCGGTTACCTGATTTCTACTGTTGCCAGGGGTCACAGGTGCTCTCGGGCTTGTGAAGAACAGGAAGAAGGCCCCCCTCTCCAGGGCCCTGGCCCGATACTGTCTGCACTTGACTCTTGCTGGAGACTGGCCAGAGGCTCCTCCAGCAGAGTCCCCGCCCCCGGAAGCAGCCGATGTCTTGCTGGGGACGTTCCAGCTCTCCCATCTCTTCATACGAAGAGCCTTGAGGCGAGACTGGCACACGGGGCAGGAAGCACAGGCCCGTCTATCACTTCCGTCTCAGGTTCTAGAGTTAAGAAGGGAAGCGTCCTCTTCTCTACCAGGAGCAGTGATTCCTTGTGGCCTGTCTGGCTCCAGCTGGCCCCAGAAGGTGTGCACATCCTAAACACGCAGCATCACGCAGAGCCAGTGAGGGGTCCAGGGCCTCTGGACCCTGAGAAGTAGGCACCCTTTTGTACCCTGTCTCCCTATTTCCATCATCCTCAGACCCAAGGCAAGGCCCAAAGTAGATGAAAAGAGGCTTTTCTCCTATTGTCGGCTCATTAACTAATATCCTGAGTCCCCATTCTAGAAGTATCTTGCATAAATTACATACCACCTTTTTCCTCAAGGAGCATAAAGTGCTTAGTAGACATTGGTCAATGCTCTTCTGTCTAAGAGGCGAGCGTGGGTAGGGTCTCCACCGAATAAGAAGGACACCTGGTTGACTTCTGTCCTCGGGTCGCCACGGTTTTCGGGAGTTGGTCTGGTTGGCGTGGAGATGGGGTTTTCACTCCGCCTTCTCTTTTTTCCTCCATCTATCCTAGTTTGGGTCTAGAGTAAACCTATACAAGACTGTTTTCCTTCTCCTCAGCTTCCTTTTATAACTAACTGTACGAAACAGGTTAATACCAAAAACTGAGTTAAGTGTCTTGACTAGATATTAATACTCCAGATGGAATCTGACAGTATCTTTGAAAACGTGGCTTTAAGCCGAACCCGTGACCTAGCAGACCAGACTCACTGGGCTAAGCTTCCTGGGAGCGGCGCGTGGGGAGAGGCGGCCCCCGCCCCGCCCAGCTCAGGGGGCGGGGTCAGCGTGTCCTGCTGGGGGGCCGGCGGGGGGGACGGGCTTGGCTTCGAGCTCCACCCAGCGCTGGAGACGAAAGCCGTGCCCCGTCTGGGAAGAGGCACAGAACCCATCCCATAGCTGAGGTGGTGCAATGTGCTTGGTCGTTCCAAAAATTACGTTTGGCCCTTTTTGGCCTCCGCTCACCGCCCACCCCCTGTCCTGTCTGCTCCCTGGCTGGTTCTCGAATGTGGACCCAGTGGCACTGTCCCCATCCCACTCCGTCCCCGTGCCCTGTCCTGTTCTCTTCCTCTCTCCCCTCCTCCTCCCAGGCCGTGTCAGCTGCTGCAGGGCCCCAGAGCCACGCCTTTGCAGCACAGGCCGGTGACAGGTGACAGTGTGTGTCATCAACCAGCCGGAGCCCGGCGGCCCTGGGGCCCCGGGGAGGAGAAGCAAGTCCTGGGGCTGAGGAAGGATTTCTCCTATCCTCTGAGTCCCGCGAGGGTTGGCAGTGGTGCCCTTGGCTTTATCTATCTGGGGTTACATTCTTGTTAGTCAAAAGAGACAAAAAGCACTATTAACAGTCACACAAAAGCAGCTGGCTTCTGTGGAAAGGAAAAGGTGTCGATTTATATATGCATAATACTGGCAAAAGCTACTTTTCTGGGGGTATAAATACACACGTGGTTCTAGAAAGAAGGCTGTGCTGAGTCGGGCTCTAGACGGGTGCGGTGGAGTACGGGACCACGGAGTTGTAGTCGGGTGGGGGAGAGCAGCACGAAATCTTCCTCTCCAGCTCCGAGGGGTCATAGGTGAATCTGCGCCGGCCTCTGCTGAGGTGCCCACAGCTGGCATGGCAGAACGCGGGTCTGCTGAGGTCAGAAAGGCCCGACTCCTTACTTGTACTTGTTACTCTCAAGCTAAAGAAAGAAAAGAAAAGAATCAAAGTTGATTTCTTGAACACACTCAAGTCCACCCCTTAGTGGGTCGTTTGCTCATAGGCGTCCTGGGGTTCATGGCTGTGGAGTCCCACCTCGCCCTCTGCCAGGGTCTCTGGAGCTGCGCACGGCCTCTCTGCCACCAGCTGGGGGTCATTCCGCCGGCCGGCCAGGGCCGAGTGTGGAATTAGTTAAGGCAAACCCAGAACTGCTGGTGGAAAATAGCCCCCAGGCTTGGGTCCAGCCCTCCCCTACGCCTGTGATTGGCTCAGAGATGCTCCCCAGCCCCGCAAATATTCAAGTCGAATCCCTGGAACCTGTGAAGAGCACTTTATAAGGCAAGAGCTGCGACTGAGCTAAAGGATCTCCGCAGGCGGCGCCTGGCCTGCGTCCCCCAGGTGGGACTCAAGCACAATCACAAGCGTCCTTATAAGAGAGGCGGAGCGGGCGTCACGGCGCACGCAGGAGGAGCGGGAAGGTGGGGCCGAGGAGACGCCGGGGGCGGCGCCGCTGGAGGAGGAGAGGCACGGTCTTCCCCGGGGCCTCCCGAGGGAGCGCAGCCCTGTGACACCTTCATCTTGGACGTCCGGCCTCCGGAACTCCTGTGTCGAGACACCGAGTTTGTGGAAGTTGGTTACAGCCGCCTGGAGAAACTCCTAGAACGTCCTACGGAAAGGTGAGCACAGCCGTCCGTCTCCCTCTCCTGTTTGTGCTCCAGAGGAGAGGCATGTCCAGTTAAGGCGGTGTATCGCGGCAAGAGTGAAGGGGCAGGGGACTGGCTGCTGGCTTCCGTGCGTCGCATGCAGCCCAGGACGCCGCGCCGGGCAGAGGAGCTTCTCTTGTCCTCCCGTGTTTGGTGGGCTTAACAACTGGGATGAGAATGAGAGCCCCAGGCGCCACGACGTTGTTTGATTGGCTCTGCATTAGCGTGCCCAGCCTTTGATCCATGTTCTATATTTTAGTCTCCGAGTAGAGGATGCAATGGGTGGTTTTCCTTTTTTCCACACGGGAAAGTGTTTCTGGAAGTGTTTTAAAGCAGGAGACAAAAGCGCGTGGGTCCCGCTTCTCCCGTCACTCCCCGCGGTGTCCCCTGACCTGCCCGGCGCGTGGCTCCGGGCCCCCGAGGTGGCGCCGCAGAGGACACGCGTGCGCAGGTGTTCGGGCCCGAACGTTCCCGGCCCTCCAGCTCCCTGGGGTTGATGCGCTGTGGGCCCCATCGCTCAGAGGCGTCTGTGGCCACCCTTTGACTTGGATCAGGGCCAGCAAACTAGCCGTGCGCTGGCCACCTGTTTGTGTTTTGTTTTGTTAAGCAACAGATGTATTGACATATAACTTACATACTATGCGATTCACCTGTTTAAAGCATACAGGCCAGTGGTTGTTAGTATATTTACAGATGGCTCTTCAGGGCATTTCATATACATGGAATCATACGATGCGTCGTGTTTCATGAGCGGCTCTTTTCACTTAATTCAAGGTTCATCCATGTTGCAGCGTGTGTCGGTACCTCATACTTTTTATTGACAAATCTCTTTCTATTGTACGGATATATGCATTTTAGTTATCCATTCGCCAATTGATAGACATTCGAGTTGTTTCTTCCTTTGGTCATTATGAATAATGCTGCTGTGAACATTTGTGTGCAAGTTTCTGTGCGGACGTAAGTTTTCATTTCCGCGGGGTATATACCTACGGAGCTGAACTGCCGGTTCCTAGACTAACTCTGTTTAGCCTTCTGAGGAACTGCTAGACTGTTTTCCAAAGTGGCTGCACTGTTTTATGTCCCTACCAGCGAGCAAACAGGGTTCTAATTTCTTCATCTCCTCGCCAGCACTGACTCTGATTCCAGCCATGCGGGCAGGTGTGAAGAAGGGGTGTCTCATGTGCTTTGCATCTCCCTGATGACTAATGAGGTTAAGCATATTTTCCTGTGCTCCCTGGCCGCGGCTGCCTGCTTCTGTAGGGAAGAGGTGACCGCACACAGCTGCAGCTCCTTGCTCGTGTACTGGGGACGGCTGCTTCTGTAAGCGGCAGAGGCGAGCCTTGGTTTACCCTCTGGCTCTGTGAGTCAGCAGAGCCCTGATTTAGGTACAAGAGGAGCAGGACGGTTCTGCCTGTGGGTGAGTCGGGGGCAGGCATTGGAACCGGGAAGGGACGAGCACCGAGAGGGTCCAGCACCCTGGAGGGTCCAGCGAGAGCCCACGTTTTCTGACGGCATTGCCACCGGCCACTGTGTGGAGGAAGGAAAGCCACGGTCCACAGGACATGAGCACTCACTTGGAAGGGTTGGGGTGTCAGGAGGGCGAGTCTCATGACTGGATGGCAGTAGTCGGGCCCTTCCTGTGCCACTGCTGCCGGCCCGGGATGGTGAGGGGTGCGCGTCCCCTCCCCGCCCCTGTGAGCAGGTCTCCATCTGACTGTGCACTGTTGACAGTTGGAGACATGGGGCTCCTTTCTACCGAGCGGCTGTGCTGCATGGGCTCGGACTGCCTGTCCTTGCCCATAAAGCAAGTTCTGTTTTCCCTTAAATCCCAGTCTTCCTTCCCAGAACGTGGCGCTCAGATGTCTGATTTTATGCCCTCTTTCCTGTCCTTCTGGGGAGAAAAAAGTGCTTTCTGCACGGCCTGGACACTATGGTCTAGGAGGGCAGGTAGCCCTCAAGTATTGCCATGAAACCCTCTCCCCCGGCACCTTCCTTCTCGCCCCTCCGGAAACTGGTCAGAGCCCCCCAGCGTCCTTACTCAATCTTCAGTGAGGCTTTGGGTTTACTCTCGGCCCAGGTGAAGCGCTTTAGCAAGGGAGAGGCCAGCAGGGTGCCACTGTCCAGCTGGTAGTCCTGAAGGGAAGAAGGGAAGAAGGAAAAGGTTACACCTCTTGCTTGACCTGGAGGGGCCCATGCCAATCGGGGTGTGATGTTGGGATGCGCATCTAAGGTCACTCCAGGCTCTGGCCTCATCTTCCACACTCCCTGCCTGTGAAGACACAGCATTGTCTCCATGTCGGCAAGTCTAAACTTTGTCAGTCACAAGAAATCCCTGTGCGCAGTGACTGAGGCCCTTCCTCCTGACGGTGAAGAAAGCAAATGTAAACAAAAGGGAAACCTGCGGGCACCAGGTGAGCGTTTTTCCTAGTCAACTTTTATGCAAATTATTGCTTAAATATATTAAAGATAGTTGGGCGGATGACTTGGCAATGATATGTAAAGACTCTGAGAAATGATAAAGACACGGTTTAATTTTTCTTGAAGATTCTACAGAATTTTTAGGCCCTCCTGTGTGATGGTTTCCAGCCATTCTGTTTCCTTGTTGGTTCATATTTAGCACTGAGTTTTATGCAGGGTCCTGACTCTGTTAACACGGCGTTTCCAGTGAGTGGACCCCACACGTGGTTCCTGCCACCTTCAGTCCCCCCGTGGCTCTGTCTGTGTCCTTAACTATCCGGCAGTAAAGGAGCCTCAGGAAGGGGCCTGCCCCAGTTCCCGAGGTACTCAGGCGGGCAGGGCTGAGGGTCAAAGAAGCCTTCCATGTTTTGTTTCGTATCGTCTCCTTGGACTTAAAACCAGTGTTTCTAAGCAGCAAACCAAAATTTCCAGCCACTTTGCCTTTGTATTCACCAGCTTATTTGTAATTTTTTTTTTTTTTTTTTTAGTGTTTAAATACTCTTTCCTCTTTATCTGGTGTGTTTGGAAGGTTTTGGTGTTTTTCAGTGGTGACTGTGCTGTGTCTCAAGGCCACGCTCTTTGTGGTCATCACCTTCACACCACAGTAGGTTTTTTTTTTTTTTTTTTTGCGGTATGCGGGCCTCTCACTGTCGTGGCCTCTCCCATTGCGGAGCACAGGCTCCGGACGCGCAGGCTCAGTGGCCATGGCTCACGGGCCCAGCCGCTCCGCGGCACGTGGGATTTTCCCGGACCGGGGCACGAACCCGTGTGCCCTGCATCGGCAGGCGGACTCTCAACCACTGCGCCACCAGGGAAGCCCCCACCGTAGGTTTTACAGGCCTTCTTTGGGTCACGACTCGTGAGCGGCCCTGAGATGCAGCGGCCGTGTCTCTAGTCCAGCCCTTTCTCTCCTCCCCTTATTCTCTCAGCCCCACATCCCAGATCTTTTAAAGGGACGAGCTGGTTGAGGCCTCTTGTTTGCTGGGCTGTGTGGATCACTTTGCCCTGTGTGGTTGGGTGGGAACAGAGGCCTAGCAGATTCTTCCAGGATCTCAGGAGCTGCTCGTGGGAGAGGGCTCTCTGCCGCACCACGAAGGTGCAACCACTCACACAGCTTTGAGTTCCTCTAATGCTCTGAAAGCAAGGTTCCATCACTGATGGCCAAGAAGCTTACAAACACACAGTGAGGTTTCGTAGGGGACTGAGTTACGCCCAGGCAAGGACATGGGCCCTGGAGTGAATCCTGGGTCATCTTCAAACTACAGAATTACTTTCAAATTAGCTCTGTGTATTCTATGTCTTGTCAGCCCCCCTGAAATGGTCATTTCAGCCACCACTGATTACTGGCCCCCGTTGACCTAGAGCCACCGGACGACTGGAGCTTGTGTTTGGGTGGGGTGCACTGAGTAGGTTCCTTCCATTACTTACATCAAGCATGGACGTGGCATTTGGTGAAAGTTCTTCAAAGGTTTTGATTTTTTCCAGGCTGATGAAATTGAAAGCATTTACATATCTAAAGAAGAAGCAGAAAGAATAATCAAGACAGGAAAATGCATCCAGTTTTGATTAGTCAGGAGACCATGGGCACCACGTCCCAGCTAAGGTGAACCCAAACACTGGGAGTCACCTCATCCCTCTTGAGGCTGCAGTTCTCTGGCTGTGTTTCCCTGGGAATCCAGACAGTGGTGCTACTTCCTCCTGTGGTTGCTAATCCATGTTGCGTAGTTTTGAGCAAAACCCCAGAGGGACCCTTGAGAGACGAGGCAGTGGTCAGGCCTCTGGTCCCCCGTGGAACCAGATGGTATCGGGCCGAGAAGAGACCTGGGTCGTCATCTGGTCTAAACACCCATGTTACAAAGAAATGGGAAATGATGCCCAGAGAGGTGATGTGGCTTCATCATGTACAGCTGCTACTTCTGAAAGGACATGACCCGTCAGGGTCCCACAGCTGATTCAATGGCATAATCGAGCACCAGGGCTAGTCTTGTGTATCCAGTTTTGCGATCACAGATCGGGAGAAAGGGGTAGTATTTGGATGAGCTCCCTGTGGCTGCCTGCTGAGCTTTGGTTGATCTGTTAGGAGGGGCCGGCAGAGGGCCCCACTGTACGCCCCCTCACCTGCGGCCCTGTCACCACCGACAAGGCCCCGTCTCTTAGGCGAGCTCCCTATTGGGCCCAAGGCTAAGCAACAGACCGGAAAGGCCCGCGTAACTTTGACACCTTCCTCCCCAGGTCTGACCCAATCCGCCCCTGCTAATTTATTTAATCCACGCTTACTTTCCTCATCTCTAAAACAATGGATGACTCATCTGGGCCGGTTGTGAAGTATGAATCGTGCCGCTGACCTGTGACCCCGCACCGCAGATCTGGGCTGGCCACTGGACTTCTTCCAGGCCCGTCCCAGACCATCGGTCTTTCCAGCTCTTCCCTAGTCGCCTGTCAAGCTTGACTGAACTGAGGTTGGAGCCCTAGGAGCTTACCGACTGCAGGCAAAAATGCTAGAAGGCCCGCAGGATAGTCTAAAAGTCCTGAGACGAGTCCTGACTACACGGGGACAGGGAGGGAGTGTCAGAACACCTGGGTTAGAAGTTCTGTTCTGCCACTTTCGAGCCGCACAGTTTTGGCGAGCTGTCCTCTGTGGAGCTTTAATGTTCCCACTTGTATACCAGGAACACTTCCTAGGATTGGTTTGAGCATTAAAGGAGGTGATGTATGCAAAGAGCCCAGCATGGTACCAGACCACACAGCACGTGTCTAACCATGAGCACTGAATGCGTGTGACACACGTGTCACCGCTAGGACTGAGGTGCTGACCCCGCCCAGCATGGCTACTCAGTACATCTTTCTTCCCTTACACCTTCTCCAATTTCCTCTAGGCTAACGAGAGGTACTTAGTTTGTCAGGTAAGAAAACAAATCCACTTTGTTGCATTTTATCGAAGGTATCATGAAAAAAGTCAAGGTCATTGGGGGGAACAAAAGAGGAGTTCTTCTAGAATAAGACAGACTAAAGAAATGAAAGAAAATGCAAAGTGTTCTTGATTGGATGATGCTTTGAAAAAAGGTACATAAGACATTTGGGGAAAATAATGGAGATTTGAAAATTTCATAGCATGAAGGGATTATCAATTTTCTTTGGTGTGGTGGCACAGAGGACTGTCCCTTATGAGAGGTGTACCAAAGTATGTAGAGGGAAGGTGTTACAGTGCCTTATGCCCTTTTCCAAAAGGTTCGGCAAAAGGAAAAATACACACACGTATCGAGTACGTACACGAAATAAGGTAAAATGTATGTTTGGGTTTAGGAGGTGGGCTTTTTTCTATGTTTGAAAATTTTATAAAATGAAGTTGGGGAAAGAGATCTTACCTGACATTATCAGAACTTCCTGAATTAAACTTTGGAGCAGAAATATCTTCCTTGAAGAAGTCCTCTGAGAAGGCAGGAGTTGAGTACGTAAACCCACTATTTCCTGTCAGTATGGCATTGAGTGGGATATAGTCCTTGCCATCCTAAAACACCAAAGACAGGTGTAGTCGCATGCATTTCTACTTCAGCCTGTTTCTGTGGGACACTGTTTCAGTTCAACTATGTCATTTCCACAATCTTGATTGTGTCTGGGGAAGATAAGTCTGCACACACCCGCACACGCCCACACCCCCCCACACACGTGTTTTCTTTTACTCCTGAGCTCAGCTATTAATAGCCATTTAAATAACAGACAAAGAAGACACTCCCTTGACTTATATTGAAGGCATCTGGCCTTCTGGTATTCTAGATAAATTTACCTGTTGTACATTGGCTTGAAGCAAGTCGCCTAGTTTTTCCACAAGTTCTGCGAATCTTGGCCTTTCTTTTGGGTCTTTGTGCCAGCAGTCCAACATGATCTGGTAGCTGTTGGGTGAGAGCACAGCAGAGGTTGCTGGAGAGCAGTGGGGAGTACACAGACTGCCCTACACACTGGCCAAGGGATGGGTGTTGTCATGGGTATAAAGATGATGCTTCTCGTAGTTATGTAGTGTTTGCTCCACTTTTAGATGTGGGTACGCAGCCACGACACATAAAAAGGCTGCTCGCGCCAGGTCCTGCTGGTAGTGGAAAACACGTCTACACAGGCAGACTCTCAAACCAACCCCCCCGGAGCCCATGACGACCCAGGCTGTTGGCGGGAGGGGGTGCTGAGCTCTGAGTGAAGCCGAGCTGTCTGGGGGGAAACGCCAGTGGTCACTCGGCCATGAAGTGTCACGTCCTCCCCTCACTGTGCAAAGCAGGACAGTGTCCTTAAAGGTGGAAAGTGGATATAGACACAGATATCCACGGATGAATAGTCTGCAGTCTTAGGAGCTTCTCAGGCTGGAATGAAGGCTCCCCTGGGCTCCTGCATGAGCACATGGGATGTCTCACCCCTCACAGTTGCCTTGTCGAGCTCAGCAGTGGAGGTGGGCAGGGGGAGGCACTGTGTACACGACCGACATCGCTTCCAAAAGGTGGACGTCCACACAGAGTGTGGGTAGCTCCTCGGGCCGTATGCTAGTTCCTTCATGTGGCTGACTGCCCCACCCCCAACATCTCAAACTGGCCTCTCCCCGCACAAGGCAAAAGTACAGGCTGGCTTCTGGATATGAAACCATTTGTCTTAGCGTCCCAGAAGCCGACTCTTGTCCCGGGATTTAAACGTCAACAGGGTTCCTCTGTGATGCCCCTGACGCTTTAGGCCGAAGGGTATTGGGCTCCCCTCTCAGTCACGTCTGCAGGGAGTAGAGGTCTCTGCCTGCCCCTTCTGGGCAAACCACCTGCCAAGCATCTGGACACACACTGGCTTAAGGATCTATTCTCTTTGTTCTCGGGATGTTGATTGTAAGTCATCTCTTCTCTCGGGAGATCCCCTAGAGAGGACTCTGACCAGGTCGGATCAAAATCTGAATGGGCCTGGACTCTGGATCTGGGTCAGAACCCGGCTGGGAGCCCTGCTCAGGCAGGGACCTCCTTTCCAGACCCCTCACCTAACCCAGGGCCTGCCTGTGCGCACTCAGCAAGTGTCTGCTGAAGGAAGTCAGACTGATCTCCTAGAAGAGAACGTGCTGCTCCTTCCACGAATCCCTAATTCCCCAGGCAGACCGCAGACACGGCTGGGATCTGGGTGCTGCCGGGATGCGCCTGAGGTGACGCATCCCTGCTGCCACCTCTCAGATGTGAGCCTGCAGGCGGCACCCACAGCTCCAAGTGTCTCTTAAGGCTATCCCTATTTTGTGTCAAAGTCTGTGAGGTGGCTGACAGGGAAAATATAGGAAGGTTAAAAAAAAAAAAAAAGAAAAGCAGAGTATGAGGAGGGATATAAAAATAACAGTGAGAAAAGGTTGAAACTCCAGGCAGAGTTAAGATGCACAATTTATATCATGATTTTGAGTAGTTTGACAGAGGCAGTGCTCTAAGCTTCTAGGCAGCTGGTGAAAGGAAGGAATAACCAGTTAAATGGTGCACATGAGCTGGAAGCTAAAAATAAACCAGCTACTTGGAAGAAGTATGGCTCTTCCCAGAACGGAAATCTGAAAGGAGGTTCTTGTAGACACCTCTCAACTGCATCATTATCATCCGGGTCATAATGACTTCATGGGATGGCCTTGTGCATCGTCTTTCAATGCTGGCCAAGTCTCAATGGCAAAAAATACCATTCAGTAAAAACAATTCTAAGGGGCAGAACAGTGTGGTCCAGGTGTGTCTGTCCAAAGGCTCTGATTTAACCCCAGGATAAAATTCTAGGTACCCAAGGGGTTGGGAGCACCACGTGGTCTTAGAACATTCCACGGGCACTGGTCTTCACAAGCAAACTCTCCTGATACTTGGCTGGTGGAGCTGAGGTCCTCCTTTCTGATAGGATATCTGCTTGCTGGGTACTTAAGTCTTTGTTTAGGGACGGACAGGAGTTCATAAAGATCACATGTCTGACTTGTTAACTTTCCTCCACTTGTCCAAACTTCTGGGTCAAGACTCTTTTCAGAAGATGATTCTGGTTCCCTCCCACCTGTGTCTCATCTACTGGACCTGTTTGACCTAAACCCTAGGGGCGGGCTGTGGGTTGACTTGTTCTAAGAGCGGTGAGGGCCCTTGGGTGAGTGTGCTGTGCGGTCCGGTGTCAGCTACCACTGCAGTGGGGCTCAGCTTATAGACACCAAGGAGGCTGGGACTCTGGGCTGTCGTCGCTGCTCTCTGGGGGACACAGGACAGGTCCCTTAACTCTCCCTGACGAGCAGTGCCTTAGAGTGCAGGCTCAAGGCACGTGCTCCTTCCAGGCAACCCAGGCCAGCCTGCTAGCGACCACAGGGCTAGAGTAGCGTAAGACAGTCCCATGTGGATCTCATATTAAGGTCCGTTTACACATCTTACTAATTTATTGAGACAGGTACAGAAATGCACGCTACAGAGGCAGGTGGTCACGAGACTCGAGTCTGGGATCCTCACCCCAGGGGTGTGGGCTGTGGCAGAGGCTGGCCTGTGTCTGCCTTACCTTGTCTAAGGCTCCCTTGTCTCTAGCAAGAAACAGATTCTCAGAGGCCACTGGAAGAACAGTAACTATATACACAGATATTCTATACAAGGCAGCCAAAGCAAGAAAGGCTTGAACCAGGCAAAAAAAAAAAAAGGGGGGGGGGCGTGCCCTGAGAATAGGGAGCATTTGGTCAAGCAGAGGCCCTAGGCTTATCCCGACCAGCATCCCTTCACTGCTGAGAGGCAGCTGGTGGGGGAAATGCAAGGCCTGTGAACAGGATTCTCCCAGGTTCCTCTCTGCTGAAACCAGCCGAAGGGACCACCTGCAACTCTTGCTGTTTTTTATTTTGATTCTTGGTTTCTGACTTCTAGTTTCCACTCCTCTTGCCTAAGATTCAGTGCAAATCATCTCAAACACCAAAGGAAAAGAAAAAAAAAAATCAAAACATTCATTATTTCTTCCCTTATTGAAAGGCATCTGATTAAACAGGCTCTGGGCGAGGAATGAGTGACTCACGTTAAAACCGTTTTACATCACTAAGTAAACAGGTTTAATAAAGAAAAGAGACACCAGTTACACCCAACCCCATGGCCCTTCTAGAAAATGAGCCAGGGGTGACGGGACTGTGAGAAAAGCTTCCTTTCCAAGCTATCACCCAAGCTCCCAAGGGCACGCCAATTTAGACCAAGTTCAGGTCACAGAACCCTAGTTCTGAGAGCTGCCCTTTATCCTCACCAGGGCCTTCCCGCTGTTGGAACAAACAGGAGGGAAATGACTCCAACAGCTTTCAAACGCCGAGGGTTTGAATTCTGGACTTCTCAACAAACGACTCACAAAGCTGCTTCTTTGCTTTTATAGTTTCTAAAATAAACTCCCTAGAATTGAGGGACCATCCTTCTTTCTGTGGACTGGGGTACAAGTGCTACCTTATATAAAGCCTTGAAGGTTTGATAAAGTCCAAGTGAGTTTTGGGCCCAAAGTTGATGTGAGTTGTTTTGGACCAGAACCTGGATAAGAATTGGAAACACACCCTGCAGGTGTGTAGCGTGGTGCTGGGGGCTCTGGACTCAGACTCGGTTTGCTTAACAAATTGGCAAAGTGGCAAATCACTTAGGTGTTCCGTGCCTTGGTTGTCTCATCTGTAAGATGGAGATAATAACAGCACCCACGTTATAGGGTTGTTATGAGAATGAGGTAAATTAATATGTTAAAGTGCTTAAGACAGTGCCTGACGCTTAATAAGCACTAAATAACTAATAAAGGCTGTGGTTGACGACCGCAGTCATTACTGTTAGTCACTGGGAACTTGCTTTTGAGATTTTCAGATTATATGAAAAGTCCAAGGAAATATTTAATTCAAAGCATGAGTGGACATATTAGACGTTTCTTCTAAGGAACATGGGGTATATTCCTAACTTAACAGTCCTGTGATCTAGGGAGCTCAGTCCAGAGGACTGCCTTTAAGTCTGTCTCCTCTCTACTTAGCCGACAAATCATGAGACTTCTCAGAGGCTTAGTTTCGTCACGCATCCAATTCAGGTGAAAATTCCTGTCTGCCTGCCCCTCAAGCGGGCTGGGATCTTCACTTAGAAAACTGTAAAGTGCAAAGTCATCTCATTTTAAACCAGACCTCCTGGTGTCTGCCCCTGTCCACCACGTAAAAGCAGTGAGCACTTGAGAACTCTCCCGCCTTTAAAATCCCTCTCTATTCCAGCGCAGGCCTGGGGCTAATCTAGCCGCGTCCCCAGCTCTCAGAAGGGCCTTGTGCTTTGCTGGCAAGGACACCACGTACGACTGAGAAGGCCGGGTCCCTTCTCCCCTCTGCACTCAGGCCGCTCCCCAGCCCCGCCTCCGTGGCCCGAGTCCCCCGTCCTCACGGTCCCGGGTCTGACCTAGCTTGTCTCTGGGCCGTGAAGGAAAGAGAGGGCACTTTGGCCAAGCGCACACTTCCTTCGTTCCCTCCGACTCCTCCCAAAGGCCGTCGAGGGGCTCCTCACAGCCCCAAGTTGTGCGGGTGGGAGGGGGAGGGCCCCCTGTCTGTTCGGGAAAGGTGGTACCGCCGCGAGCATGGACGGGGCGGGGGGGGGGGGGGCGAGTCCTTGTCTAGCAGCCTGACAGAACTGCCGGGGTCATCACCTTCCTGCCCAGGCCTCAGGGCAAAACACCCACAGAGCGTCAGGAAGACAGAGTCTGAGAGGGGCGAGCAAGCGCTTGTCCAAGGTGGACAGCCCTCACCCTGGTCCTCCCGTCCTCCTAGAGCCACGGGGCCAAGCAGAGGGGCCCCCGCCAGCAGCAGCCCCAGCCGCCTGCTCCGCACAGGCTGAAGGTGCCTCGTTGCCCACGCGGGCCTCTGGGGAGCAGGGTTCCTACCCAGTCCAGACCCCCGTTCCTCTCCTCCACGTCTCCCCCTACGCTCCAGCCAGCCCCTCACGGTCCCGGGTGTGGCTGGAGGGCCGGTCAGCTGCGGAGGCCGTGGGCCCACTTTGTGAGCGGGCACGGGGTCTGGCCTCCACTTCCCGGGCGGGCTGTTCAGTTGTGCCCGGGCTCCTAGCTAGAAGCTGCGTTCCTAACCTCGGCTCGCAGCTACGTTGGGGGTGGAGAGAAGCCCTAGGTAGGGACGGGTCCAGGACGTGACGCCTCGCTTCTGGAACGTGCTCCTGGCACGGCTGGGCCCCAGGGGGCTAGGCAGGGGCGACCCTGGGGTAAGGAGAGCCCCCTGCATCTCCCAGGACAGGGGCTCTGGACGTCAGCAGCACGTCCCCTTCCTGGGGCGGCCTGGCCGGGGGTGCGGGGGTGGGGAGCCGGGGGCTGGAGGTGACGGGGGCTCACATTTCGGGCGTGGCGTACTCCGGGGCCCGCATCCTCATGCCGTCCTTCAGGCGGCTGCAGAAGTCCTCGTCCATCTGCACGCCCGGGTACGGGGACCCACCTGTACCGGAACACAGGGCACGTTATGGCCTCAGGGCACAATTCCGTGTCTCTTTCCTCCCTTCCAGGCGAGGGCTGGGTAGTGAACTCCTGGTGATGGGAACGGACCTCAGCGCGCAGCGCAAGCCCAGGGCAGCTCAGCGGGTCCTTGCTGGCGCTTGGCGCCCTGGTGCTGGGTGTCAGATGCCCGCAGGCCGTTCCCATGGCTGCTCTGGTCTGTTGGGTCAGGAGAAAGGGTGGCACCTGAGGGGTCCCTCCCCTCTCCCTACAAGGAACCCTAGAGAAAGCCCAGCATTTAGACTCCTTCCTTGAGTTAATGAGCTGCTTTTTAAAAAGCCAGTAGACTCGGAGGCGGTCACTGGTGGCTCACTCACACCTCACTGAGAACGACTTGAACTCACTACTCCCGTGTGAGGTTCGCACAGCACTGGGGGACCGGTTGCCGTGAGGGGCCCAAGGGAAGGGGGCGAGGAGCTGCGGGACTGGGCTGGCTGCTGTGGGGCGGGGCTTGCAGGGGGCCCAGAGGAGCCGGGACTTTGCCTTTTGCCAGTTTTTCTGGGCAGGATCGCAGGTGACCGTCCCTCTTAGAGGGACTGGTGGCTGAGGGAGGGCTCGGGGGTAGCAGGCCCTCCCGATCTGCCCTGTTCCAGACCTCGAACCGAGTCTGTCTCAGCATTTGTTTGTCTGCACTTTCGAGTGATTGCTGTCAGGAGGAAGCAGCTGGGCGGCGTGCAGCACTGGCCCTGTGTCACCGCGGGGCCACTGTGGCCGCCAAGCTGCTTTCAAAGACTGGAAGCAACAGGTGCCTGTCATCGAAAGCAGAGGAATGTTTTTCACACATTACAGGAAACCAGGGATGTTACTGGGTGACTTTTTATTTGCTCTGCAAGGCAAGTTTCTGGCAAAGTCCGAAGGCCTCTTGGCTAGACCCGGCGTTCGGGAGGCCTCGGTGCATGTCTGCGAGCAGATGGGGCTCCGGGCGCACCTGTGTGCTTGAGCGCCTTGGACGAGGCTTCCAGCCACCGCAGCGGGTGCTGGTGGAAGCAGGGTAAACACACCCAGCGTAAACCAGTGTCGGGGGCTGGCTGTGCTGACATCAGAGGCACGGGTTGAGCTGTGTTTGTTGGGTCTTTCCTGGGAAATTCTGCGGGGAGTGGGGGACGCGGGGAGGGAAGACGAATGGGTGTTTGAGGAATTAGAAGAAGGGGGCCGAGGACAGGGAAGGAGTAGCCAGACCGGCTGAAGACAAGCCTGACTGCGGCTCTTACTCCGGTCAGACCTCGTTCACGGCCCTACGAACATCTTTGCGGCGCAGGCGCACGTGCACACGCCACCCGCCTGAGCCTACGTGGGTGTCAGATGCTGATCTGCCCGCGGAGGCTCGGCAGAGGGGGCAGGCGTGCGGTCCTGGCCCGTCTGCTCGCGTCCTGCCCCCAGGTTTACCTAAGGAGAAGATCTCCCACAGCAGTACTCCGTAAGACCACACGTCGCTCTTAGTGCTGTAGCTTTTGTCAAAGATGGATTCGGGAGCCATCCACTTCAGAGGAAGTCGAGTCTAGAAAAGGGCAAGGGGGCCTTGAGCAGGAGAACGTGACGACAGAGCACATTCAACCCATGTGCCCACGGGGTCACCTCCCAGATAACATTTGGCCTATAAGTCATTTCCTAGACCAGCGATGGTTTCCCAGCATGGAGGAAACTCATAACATGCAGTGTTACGCTGAAAGGGGGAGAGTGGTATGCTACACCAATTCCTGTGATGGCAGCAGTTGTTCAGTGAGCCCTTCCTACGAGCACAGCATGTCCTGACTCTGACTCTGACAGAAATCCTTCTCCCCACAAGAGCTCACACTCTACAGAGACCTGGGAAAGAGTGATCTGAAGTAGAAAGCATCCTGAAACTCGATAATTTCCTGGAATTTTTCTTAAGGATTTCGAAAGGCATTCCTATTAAAAAAAAAAAAAAAAGATTTAAAAAGTCATTGAATGGGGGGAGTTGGCAAAGGCACCAGAAAGAAGGAAGTTGATAGTTGATGGACAGTATTCAGGATGCCATGTGGCTGGCTTTCAAGCAGGAACTCCAGTGAGTTAGGCCCGGCCACTTCAGAGGGATGGGGATTGACAGGGAGCCTGGGATAGTGGAGAGACAAAGAGAAAAGGAGGGGGGAGGGCCAGGGAGAGGCTGAAAGAGACACGGATGGACACAAAAGAAGCACAGACTGACACGTGGGTAGATGCCATCTTTGCAAATCAGGGCTCTCAAGGAAAGCTTGTTGTTTTCCTTTTATAAAAAGAAACAGTGGGGCTGGGCTTCCCTGGTGGCACAGTGGTTAAGAATCCGCCTGCCAATGCAGGGGACATGGGTTTGAGCCCTGGTCCAGGAAGATCCCACATGCCACGGAGCAGCTAAGCCCGTGCGCCACAACTACTGAGCCTGCGCTCTAGAGCCCGCGAGCCACAACTACTGACCCCGCGTGCGTGCCTAGAGCCCGTTCCCTGCAACGAGAAGCCACCGCAATGAGAAGCCCATGAACTGCAACGAAGAGCAGCCCCTGCTCGTCGCAGCTAGAGAAAGCCCGCACGCAGCAATAAAGACCCAACGCAGCCAAAAAATTAATAAATAAAGAAAGAGTGGGGGACTTCCATGGTGGTCCAGCAGTTAAGACACTGTGCTTCCAGTGCAGGGGGTGAAGGTTCGATCCCTGGCCAGGGAACTAAGATCCCACATGCCTCACAGTGCGGCCAGAAAAAAAAAAAAAGGAAAAAAAACTGTGGAGGAGAAGTGGTTCTCAAAGTGTAGTCCTGGGACCAGCTGAGGCACATTCTCAGGCTCCACCCAAGACTTTCAGCTGAACAGGCTCTCCAGGTGATGTGTGTGCTCGCTCAAGTTTGAGAACCGTGACTGTGGAGTAGTCATCAGAGCCCAGACACAGACTTAATTAAGGCTTCAGGGTAAAGGCCAGAGAAGAGGGGGCACAGGAGGTCACCCGCAAAAGCAAAAATAACACTATGTTCAGAAACAGGCGGGGAGGAGAGGCCCGTGTGAGCTGGCAGCGATGCTGAAGGCAAACCCGGGAGGGACGCGATTTCCTCCCCGGCAAGGTCATCCTGACGCCTGCCCCCGCCCTTCCTGAGATGTGTACACCTGCTGAATCCATCACCCGGGTTTATCTGAGGGGAAGAGTCCAGGCTGTTCTTTCCAGCGGCCCAGGGAACTCCCCCAGGGGGCAAAGGGGAGGGGACGCTGTGGTCCCCGCAGGGCCCACTGAACAGCGCTCCGGAGCCCAAAGGACAGGAGCCGAGCAGGGACAGGGGAAGGACAGGAGGAGGGGACCGTGGCCTCCCGGAGCCCCGTGCGAGGGCTCTCGGGTCCACGGTGCACGCGGACCATTCGCCTCCACAGGAAGCGCGTGCTGGTTTTCAGCGACCCCTGCCGAGGGCTTTGGTCTGTGGTTTGGAAATGATAGGGCCTAAATGAGCCCAAGAAACGTCCAACTGACTTACATCTCCTTTTCTCACGTAATCGGGGTTCTTATAAATATCCCGGGCAAGGCCAAAATCGCAAATCTTCACCACGTTGTTCTCAGACAGCAGTATATTTCGTGCTGCCAGGTCCCGATGAATGCACTAGAATAAAACAGTGGCATGATCAGTGCATGTCCTCGATCTCATCGGCTGATTGCCTGCGCCTTCTCAGTGTTCTCCTTCTGAACTCGGGGATCCCTTTCGCACGCTTCCTTTACATGAAGGGAGCGGCTCCCGACGCATGTGGCGTCGCCCCAAACGTGAAGCACTTCTCTACCAGTACAGACCCCCGGAGGCCCCCAAGTCAAGAAGGGTCCCGAATCCCCTTTGCTACTGTGTTGCAGGACAGCATCGGGGAAACAGAGCTGGCCATCGGGTTCTCCCAGGGAGCACAACTTCCCCAAAACCTCTTATCCTGAGCTGCTGAGATCAGATCACGATCTAGCTGGAGTTTCCTGGGAGGACCCCACTGGGATGTATTAATAGAGGCCCTCCCATGGAGTCGTGTAGTCTGAGAGTCTGGCCAGCTCTGAAAACACGCCAGAGGACGTTGTGGAGCACAGGTGCCAGGTTCATCTAGTCTGAAACCCAGCGAGCTTTTCCCCTGGAATTGAGTTCTACCTGCTGGTACCCAAGAGTCACTGTACTCAAACTTCCTCATATCAGGATAAATTAGGTCGTGTGTTGTGAAGTTCACTCTACATTTAAGGACACACATACAAGCAAATACGAGCAAAAGGGGATTTATAGCACAGGTGTGTGTTTGCCCATGTGAACATCCACACGACCGGGCCTGGTGAAGAAGCAAAACAGTAAAGATCGTGAGGCTGACCTTTCTGGAAGACAAAAACTCCATGCCTCTGGCCACTTGAAAACTGTAAGAAATCAGATCTTCCATAGTGATGGGCTGCTTGTAGAAATCGTCAGAATCTGGAAAGCATTAAAACCGTAACTGTTTGTAATGGCTCTTGTTATGCCACCAAATCCCAGTTTATTGGAACAATGTTAGCAAAACACGAAACAAACCAACAAGTAGATCAGAGTTCATTTTCGAGAGCATTTTTGAGTTTCAACATGAATATCCGAGATTTTTCCAGGCCTCTAGCCCATTTTGCCCAAGCACGGGGGGCAGGGGATGATCCATGAAGACAGAAAGGCCGGAGGGGAGACAATTGTACAGTTCCCTGTCAAAATTAATAACTCTATAAATAATCTAAATTCAAATCTTATCTCCCCAGGACATTACGCTTCGAGTCTCCCACGGGTGTTTACTAGGGTGATAAATAAGAAAACTATTTCAGAGATGCACAGTATGCTGTAAAAATATCCCAGACTGTAGGACAGGAAGGAATTAATACCTACCCTCCTCTTCCTCGGCATCACTCAGACTTTTATCCTCCTGAAACCCGGAGCTTGCGAAGCTCTCGCTGCTGGTAACACTATCTAGTCTTTGTTTCTCGCCCTGCTCCAGGTCTGGCTCCATTTTCTCTTTCTTAGGCTCCACGTGTAAGGCTGCATCCTTTAACAGACCAAGAAAGACACAGATGAAAGGGACAGAACAGTAACGGGGAGACCAGTCCCTCAAGCTGGCACTCGCCTGCCCTAGGAGAATGTCGTCCGACAAAATGGATAGTAAATTAGTAGCCTGGCTTCGCCTGGGGTTGTGGAGTCTCTTCTGCTCTTGGGCTCCCTGACAGCATCTCGGGGAGGATAAAGGAATATCCACAGCAGCTGCTATTAACTGAGAGCTCACTCGGTGTGAGCCAGTACACTAAGAATCTTTGGGACATTTTCTCTTTTAATCTTTCCAACAATTTTATGAAGTAGTTCTTGCTTGTAATACACGAGGGAATTATGTTCAGAGAAGTCAGGTAATCGAAGTCACATGCAGCTAGTAAATGGCAAAGCTTGAACCCAGGTTCGGCCAACTCCAATCTATGCCCTTGAGCGCTTTTCCATGCCGTGCGCCATCTTGTGAAAGAGGATACGGGATGACAGAAAAGGATCCCCGGTCAACTCGGGGCCTTTGTAATCCCTGGGAGGAGTAATAGGAGAAGGCTGCAGTTACCAATTTCTCTGGTTTCCTTGGAGAAGGAGGGAGCATGAACGTTTCCTTGTCTCCCCTGCATTCGGAACAAAGATAGAGTTTGATGCTAACGAAGGTAGAAAAGGCCTTTCACCCTGGACTGGGCCTCTAAGCCCTGGTGTGTAGCTGGTTCTTTCATTGACCATGTGATCTTGGACAAACCACCTTGCTTTTCTGGGTTTCCTTTCTCTCATCAGAAGAGCTCGATCATCTTATTACGTTTTGACTCACGGGAAAGGAGTTGTTGATTCAGGGTGGAACCAGAAAAGATTTTTATCACCTTTTCGTAATTCACCTCATCACTGTGACACTAGAAACAGGACTCCCAGTGGCTTCATGACTCGACCGAGTACCTAGCTCAGTCCTGCTAGATGGCAGTGCCAGACAGGGTCGGAGAGGGACTGGGGTTCGGTGGTGTCCCCCGATCCGCCCGCCCTTCGGGGCAGGGCTGAGATTCCCCAGGCTCCCCATCCTTCCTCGGCTTTTCCTGGAAGTGTCACAAAGTGGGAATGGTCCCTCCACTAGAGGGCGCCGTGGGAGCAAGCAGAGGACAGAGGAGGCTGCTTCAGCCTGACAAACCCTGGAAGCGTGGAGGGTCCCCGGCTCCTGCCCCCCCGACAAGAGACCCTCCTGTGCCGCAGAAGGGGAGTCAGGCCTCAGAGGGAACCCCGACTGCCGTCCAGGTGACCTACCTGAGTGGAGGTGGAGATCGTAACTCTTGGTTATTACGTGTCCCCGAGGCAGTTAGACTCGATTCTGCTCACTGGGGGACAGAAATTGTATTTTCCACAAGACCCTTCCCAGGACAGAAGGCAGCAGCGGAAGGGGGCTGGCAAAGATGCTGGGGTGAAAAGGGCTCGAGTCTCTGGCGTGACTCCAAGGACCGTAACTCAAGACTCCTTCACCCCTCCCTGACTCCCAATCAACGGTATATTTAGTTTTGCTTATTGGTAACCATTTCTGGTAAACGTTGATTTATTGAACTTTTGGGGCTCTGACAGAATACAGGGAATTTATTACATATAATATGTAAAGATCCTAGTGAACTTACTTGGAAAATGAAATATCCCATTTCTGTTTGGCCATTTGGTTTTTCCTTTAGGTTCCAAATATGAAACACAGCCGTGTGTTTTCCACGAAAACACTAAGCTCCACCAAGAGGGAGGTGAATCATTAAATATAGCCAGAGAAGGAAGCAATCTCTTCAAACAAAGGACGCACGAACCCAAACGTTCCATCCTGCCCGGGTCCCTGGGGTATTCTTGCTGGATTAGTTCTTCCTGAAGCCAGCCCAGGATTTCAGGACTGAGGAGAATTTGTACTGCTCTCAGCCCAGGGCACCAGTCTCCCCTTTTTCTTATGTTTTTTCCCCTCTTTACCCAGTGCAGTGCATGGAAAAAGCATTGCGGTGGGGGGGGGGGGGAGTCAGGAGAGCTGGGTTTTCTCCTCGACGTCACCTCTTGCCTTGTGTGTCCTTAAGGCCAGTCACTTGACTTTTCTGGGCACATCGGTAATGTGAGCGTGTAGGCTAGCTGGTCACAAAGTTCCCTTTCAGCTTCAAGAGGCTCATTATTAGAGGGCATGGTTTAAAATGGGGGAAGTACATTCTTGCGTATATGTTGCCAGTCTGGTAGAAAACCTGTGTCTCTGGTTGGATCAGAGGCTGAGAGAATGGGCCAGCTGTCCGGTGGGTCTTCTTCGTGTGCCCCATGAGAATCTCACTCGCGTGACAGAGACGGGCATCGTTCTTGGGTGTCGTATACCTTATCCGTCATCCAGATCATATAGATCAGTGGCATTAAGTTAGACTCAACCAGTCTTTCTATCTCGGTGGATCGATGATGATGATGATGGTAATTAACATTTATGGAGAGATGAACGGAATTTGATTCAACAATTCCGTCAGCTGGGTTCTATTATTATCTCCATTTAATAAATGAGGAAACTGAAACTTAGACTGAGTAACGTGCCCAAGGTCCCAGATTTCTTGAGTGGCAGAGATAGGATTTAAATCCAGGAAGTCTGAGCCTGGACTCTGAGCGCTTAAACCACCATGCTACGTGGGTTCATCAGCGACACTGCTGATTACAGGTTAATAATGTCAAATCATCGTCTCGTGGGCTTCTCTAGTCCAGAGAAGGACACACCATTGGTGAAATAGGTCACATTGGCAAAGGTTTATTAAACTCTCCTTCACTCAGTAATCCCTTTTAAACTCTTTGCATTCAGGACTTGGACCCTTGTGTTCCTTTCATTACATAGCTTTGTTTTGGTGGGTAAGGCCGGTTCAGTATGTGTATAGGGGTGACATCGGTGGTGAAGGTGTGGGGAAGTGGGAGAAAAGGCAGTAGGGAGGGAAGAAAAAGATTTCTCTGGCCCCATCACTGTTCTGTTGTTGACTATAAAGTCAGTTGACTGAGTCCTTAATTTCTCTAATCTAATCAATGGAAACAATTATGCTTGCCGTCATCTTTTAAGAAATGAGTGACTAAGTGATTTGTGCGTGTCTGAGTATCTATGGAGAGAGAAAGAGACAGACAGAGAAATTTATCAAGCTGATTTGATATTTAGGTAGATGGCTAGTAAATTTTAATCTCTAATTATCACTGCATACGGTGGGCTCGAATATTCTCTGTGCTCACCCGAAAAAGAGTGTGCTATGTTAGCGTGGAAAGAAAAAAATTCTTTTAAACGAAAAAAGCAGAGATTGTGTTTTAATAAGCTCAGTCATTCATGGTGTCGACTGAAAAAAATGCACAACGTAAAAGCTGTGAGTTGGGTTTATTCAGTGTCTTTCTGAGGACTGTAGCCCGGGAGCAGCCTCTCAGAGAGCTCTGGGAAACTGCTCTGAAGAGGTAGGGGGCGAGGTCAGCATATACGTGATGTTGGTGAAAAGGGGACGTGCAATTAAGCACACATCTTGGCAGAAGGCTGCCACTAGTTATGCAGAACAGACATCTTAGTTAATGGTTTCGGGGCTTTTCTAAGTATGAGAAGATGCAAGAATCCAGGTTCCACAAAAAAAAAAAAAAATTTTCTCCTGAAAATATGTAACGATCTGAAGGCCTGTTCTGCTAGTTTTCCCAGAGCACAGAGCGCCTCATTCCTGATCTCCGCCCCTGAACTCCTTTCAGGGTGTGTTAAAGGTCAGCGACTGCAGTGGCTCATGACTCAGTCCTTGCAGAGCTGGATGGATGGCTAGTGACATTCTTTAGTTGGCAATGGAAAAATAGTTTCTCTTGCTTTATGCTGCTACAGCCTAAACGGAAACTCACTGCTGTCTTGAAAAACCTCCAACCCCTAAGGTCCTTACCTTGTTGAGAAGGAATAAGGCCCGTTTGCTCTTGAGATAGTTGGAGAGATTTCCGTGTTTGCAGTATTCCACAATCACCATCAGAGGCCCTGCAGGCAAAACGACACATGCTCAGCCACACCAAGCCAGCCAGCCATCTGCCAGCCATCAGTGGGCCTGAGAAACCTCAAACCAACTTGTCTTTATATTAGCGGGGTCTGGGGGATGCAACTTGGGGGTGGGAGAGTTTTTTTGTTTTTGTTTTTCCAACTGGACCTGAGAAGGGGTTTAAAAAAATATACAAAAGGAAAAGGAGACAATTGGTGGGGGGTCGGACTGGGGAAGAAGCAGAAAAAAAGAAGAGTAGGAGAGAAAGAACTGTGGGGAGGGGAGGGGAAGGGCTCTACCTGTAACTGCCAGCCACCCTCTTGGCCCCTTGGCCTCAGGACACTGTCACACCAGCCCCTCCCTCCCAGGTCCTGTCTGGCCTGACCCCCCCCCCCGGCCGGCCAGCTGCATGGCCACCTGGGGGTGTCTGCACGGAGGTTGCCCCAGGGCTTGTAAGGTCTAAAGCAGGGATCGGCAAACTCATAAAGAAAGAGACAGAGACGGTAACTGTTTCAGGCTTGTAGGCCCCACAACTACTCAGCTCTCTGCCTTGGTAACCGGAAAGCACCTGTAGACGACAGTACAACCAAACGAGTGACCGCGCTCCAATCCAGCTTTAGGAACGCACAAATTTGAGTTGCACAGCGTTTTCCCGTGTCACAAAATATTCCCCCCCACCCCCAACTACTAAAAACGGTCAAAGTAAGCTCCCAGGCTGACCGGCCATCGTTTGGCGACCCCTAGTCAAAAGAGGCCAGAGGGTTGGAAAGGAAAGCCCCGAGCTGCACTGCGGGTCCCCTGGGCTCCCCGAAGGCGCCATCCCCACCGCTCACCCGCTGGGCTCTAGGCCCATAGGGCAAGAACAACTTCCGGTTCTGGGTCAAAGCGGAAGTGGCCCCAGAGAGGCTTCTGCACGTGGGCCCTGTCCTGGGGCATGCTGGGAGTACTAAAGGCGCCCTAGGGGAGGATGGAAAGGTGTGCGAGTCCTCAGTCACAATGCACCCTGTCCCTGCACTTGGCCCTGTGGGTACGGCCTGTCTGAAGGCCGTGTCCCCACCCCACCTCCTCCTGGGAGCCTGCCGGGAGTGATTCCTTCCTCTGGATGAAGCTTCAAGGGATGCTAACCTTCTGTGCATTTACCTTGGCTCCGGTCATACTCCTCCCAAGTCATCCTGGGAAAAACGCCCTGCACTTGACCTCGAGCCTGCGGAAGGAGGTCTCAAAGGGAGTCCTTCTGTCCAGAACCTTTAAGCTGAGTAGCCAGGGAAGGCACTTCCAGGATGGGAGCACCTTCCATCAACGGACAGGCTGCTTCCTCTGGACTATTACCAGGCCATGTGCCAGGAGGTGGGGGAGAAGGGCTGCGGGACAGGGAGCTCGCCCGGGCCGCGTGAACCGGGACAGGGCAGGCCCTCCCTTCCCCTTTACCTCCTTGCTTGGTGCAGGCTCCCAGCAGGTTGACGACATTCAGGTGGTGGCCGATGTGGGTCAGGATCTTGAGCTCGGTCATCAGAGCCTTGTACTCACTGGCCGTGGCCCCCTCTGTGTGAGGATCAAGGGGAGAATCAAGGCAACGGGACAATGGGGCTCTTTCCTCTGGGCCGGCCCTCCTGCCCTCTGTGTTTGGCAGTGCTCAGCCCTCACTGCACTGGCTTCCCCACAGTCTGCAGAAGGGCCAGCCTCCAGCCTGTATTCCTTCCTCCCACCCTCTTGAGCCAGAAGGGTCTTGGTTACAGTGAGGCGCAGGGTGGTGGTGGGGTTAGTCACGGGACGTTTCCCCTTGGTGGACCTCGTCCTGTTCAGTAACGTGCTGACTCGGAGCTGGGCACCTGGGGAGAGCGCCTTCCAAAGGCTTCCTTGCGTCAGAACCAGGCCCAGCGAGAACTTTCCAGGCGGGGGATGATCCCACACCTCACCTCTTTTTCTCACTTCCCCCGCTTTGAGAAGTTACAAAGGGGCCTGCAAGGGCAGAATGGCCACTTCTGTAAACATCTCTGCCATGTGTTATTTTCTCTCTGTAACCTTTTCCTCTCCGGAGTCTGCAGGGTTATCTCAAGTCATGAGGCTCCATGAGCATCTGAATTCAGCTTCATTCTCAGAGATAAACAGTGTCAATCTAAGAATTAGCAGAGTCTAAAGCCTAAATTAAGTTTGTCTCGTCTGTTTGTTCTTATTGGTTAACTTCTAAGGCATTTAAAAATTTTTAATTATGTTTACAAGTAAAAAAAAAAAGTCATATAAGCTTGCTGTAAACATATTTCAACAATATGATGTTTATAGAGTGAAAAGTGAAAGCCACCCCAATTCACCTTTTTAGCAGTAACCACTGTTCATCATTTGGCGTTTCAGAGCTTTTTCTATGCATTTATAACTATATGTACCCAATCAAAGGTCTTTTCCGTTTACATAAATGGGATCATATATAAAAATATAAAAGCAAATTTGATCTATATAAGTTGCTTTTCCCCCCTTTTAAATGTCATAGACTTTCCCCATTCTTTTAAATTGATTGATGGCATTCCTGACATTTAGACTGTCTACAGTTTTGTTTTGTTTTTGTTTTTACCATTACAAATATGCTGGAATAAACAGCCTGTGATCTTTGTACCCGTGTGCAAGTATTTCTGCAGGACAGTCCTGGAAACGGGTCGTGCGTTTCACATCGCATCTGTGCACGTGAAGGATGTGCATTTCACACTGCGGTAGATACCAACGTGGTATTTCATGAGCACAAATCATTTTTTAATAATAACCAGATAAACTCTAGAAGCCTCCCAGTGGGATTGGGATTGGCTCACAGTAGATGCTCAACAAATATTTGTTAGACAAATAAGCATGATTACTCTTCTCATTTCAGACATGGGCTTAAGGCCCAAAAAGGTTAAAGGTTTTGCTCAAGGGCACTTTGAAAGAGCTTCTGACTCATGGCCTTTGTTTGACATTCTGCCTTTCCAGTTTCTCCTAGAAACAGATGGCCAACCAGTTTAAACAAGAAAGCTTGAATGAAAATAGTTTTTTAGGAATGTTACATAGTGGGTGATTTGGCAGTCTTTTTCAATCAAGGCTGATGGCTTAAAAAAAAAAAAAAAAAGATAAGCATTTATACAGATACTACACACCCTATTTCTGTATTGCATAGAACACGTTCTCTGGCCCGTTAAAAAAATAAAATTGCCAGTCAGAATGTCCCCCTCAAATTCATCCCTCCACGCGTTGATGCCCCTTTAGCCACAGTAGACAAGCATGGGCAGCCGACTTGCCTCTCCTAGAGATGGTGTGTGGTAGTAAGCAGGGAGACAAAACTAGCTGAGGAAACAGATGCTTCCAGATTTAGTTTCAACTTATCTCAAGGCTGGATATACTAGCTTGCCTCCAGAACCCAGGCCAGGAGCATTTTCAGGATTTTGGAGCAATGGATCATTTCTAGGAGGCTGTGCCTCTGCAGCCCTTCTGTAGCACTGAGGTGTGTGTGTGTGGCGGGGGGGGGGGGAGAGCCTGGCACCCAAACCCTTAGTTTTGCACTGCTGAGCTGTGTGGCCTTGCAGAGGCTGTTTAACCTTTCTGGGCCATGTTTCTTCATCTGCAAGTTGAGATAATAATATCTACCTCACAAAGGCTGTAGAGAGAAAAATAAGAAAAGTGGCAACTTCATGCGGTTCAGGCTACTAAAGTAAAGTACCTAGTCTGGTGCTTCTCACATGGAAGACACGTTGATGCCTCTTCTCTTTAGAATCTGGGTGGGAGTGGGGTATGGGGGGTGCTGGACTACAGGTTTTCTCACAGAGATGCCCACCATCATCTGGGTAGTTCACCTTGAACAAGGCCTGCTTTGTGGATGCAAAGCTCTTTCCCTGGCTACTTTCAGAGTAGAACTGTCAGGTTCGTTGCAGAGTTTTATCAGAGCCTTCACTCAACAGCCTTTTGAAGTGGAAAAATATTATTACATGGGACTTTTTACAATGACGGTGTCACTGCTGGATGAAAACGAAGGCTTTGAAGTCTCCCTCAGCCCAATGGCCTTTCTGCTGGAACCTCTGCCAGCTACCTGCTTAGCTGGGCGCATAGCCTTCTACACCTCAAAATCCCCTGGCAATACCTTAGAGACTTTGGAAAGCTGAAAATTGCCCTTTGGGTTTTCAGTCCTGTTTCTTTTTGGTTTGGGAAGCTTAAAACGCATTGAAGTAACATGACAATTTCATCACAGTGAAGTATTTTCTATGCTTTAAAGGACCTATGAGTCTTGGAGATGTTTGGCTGACGTGACTTTCAGTGACTTTTCATTTTCACTCTGTCTCAGGGGCGGGTCGTAAGTCACCGTGTGCTTTGTCTCTACCTCCCAGTGCCTCACAGGGTGATAGTATCTTCAACATAGGAAGATAGTTTGTTGTTTTCGGTTTTGTTTTGTTTTTATTTCTAAAGAGGAAATGTTTAATGGGTGGGACCTGACGCTATAAAATAGCTTGAAGTTCTGATCAACTCAACTGTTCTAGCTTCATATTCTTACTTTATAGTGAGGTTCAGCCCCAGCTAAGCCTTTGAGATTTATGACGTACAGCTAAGTTGCCATCATAACGCCATAATGGATCATTCCCAAACTTTGTACCTGTGGTTCCTGTGGGCTTGAGTCCCTGGTACTCTAGAAAAATCTGAGATGTGGTAGGAGAAAGATCTCTGAGGAGACGGAAATCATTTTCCCGTGGATAACGCTGAACTGTTTCCTTTCCAAGGTTTATTCTGAGCTCCTGCTGGTCTCATCTAAAGCTCCGGAGGTCAAGGGGCTTCCAGCAGAAGCAGGTTTTGTGGCCAGAGCAGAAATGGCTTCTATCTGTTCCTAGGCCACACCCAACTTGGGCCAGCATTTAGGGGACGTAATGGGTGAGCTGAAAGCCAAACTTACACCATCCATACCTTTCAGCATCTTTACAGCCACCGTCCGGCACGTAGGTGATTTCTTAATGCCAAATGCAGATGCTTGGACCACTTTTCCAAAAGCCCCTCTTCCAAGTGATTTGCCTACAATGAGAAGAAGACGTTGGTTTGTTTGCCAAGCCAGCAGGGTGAGTTTAAGTCTTTTTTCAGGAAGAAAGGGCCTTTTCCCTGTGTGTGTATGTGTGGCATGCAGCTCTGAATGGAATCTCCAATGAACTGACCCCAAAAGGGTCAGGACACATTTCTGGGGTATCTTCCTTTCAACTCTTTATTGTGCTACTGTGTTGCCCTCATCCTTCGCAGCTAGGCTAGGCCCCTAGAAGGCATCTGGTGCAGGTGGATGGCCAGTTTCCTCTTTTACAAAGTCCTTCTTGTGGGGAGAGGCTACCACATCCTGAGTGGTCTTTTCCATTGTTTACTAACGTTACTACCACAAAAATCTCCCTATGTTTCACCTAAGCCCCTCTTCTTGCCACTTAAGCTTACTTCTTCTGATCTGTTTTCAGCAAAGGGAGGAAATGGAGAAGGGGGTTTACAGCTGTTGGTTATAATGATGCTTCAGAGCTACCAAAAAATAATTAAGTTGTTTCTCAGACCTCCTCGCCAGGCAAGATATTCCCAGTATTTCCAACGTGTCTTTACATGATGATTATAAATCTTCATGGTTCCAAACATGGGCCTAGTAATTTGTTTCAGCCACAGAGAGCTGCTTGCCAGATGCAGTGACAAAGTGAGGTCTCGTTCACGGTACCCGGTACGTTATGTCGTAATGACTGTTAAACACTTTTTTTTTTTTTTTCTCTCACCCTTGAATGAGACAAACTTCACTCAAAGGGGCAATGACCATGTCTGAATCTTCCCAGAACTTGGCCTGGTGCCTGAGGCACCTGGGTCCCCTGTGTATTAGTGCAGAATGAAGAGTCGCATCTGGGAATTTGTGAGATGCTGACAGCAAGTCTCATGCAGTCCTGGGTAGCCAGAGGGGCCCCCGTCAGTTGCACACCTGAATGGTGCACAGAGATGAGGAGGGACCACCCCTGCCCCTGGAACACCTCCGCCACCTTTTCTATCAGGGCTTCCTTCTGCTCCACCAGGAAACAGGTTGCTGAGTACAACCTAGAGAAGCTGTGCACTCAAGCATGATACAGCAGAAGAAAGAGTGAGCCTGAGAAGTCGCCTTTTTTTGGGTTCTTCTGGCGGCAGGTGCGGGGGCGGGTGTTGGAAAGCCAACAGAATGCCTCTGGTCAAAAGTAAGTCCTGGTAGGGGGAGTGTTACTTCCACACACAGCCTCCAGTTCCAACCAAGTCCTCGTGCTGAGACTGTTCTGATAATGCGCCTTCAGTGAGCTAACTTTCCCTCCTTCTTTCTTTCCTGTCTTCTTCATACGCCAGTCCCTTCCCCCAAAGGACACAGTTTGTTGTTTGTGTTTTAAGATTCCTAGAAAATTGGTAATGAAGCTTTCCTGCTTCCTCATCCTATTAGAAGCTTTGTACTTTTATGTGCAACTCCCGCCCACCACCCACCCGAGGTCACGTCCAGTGAGGAGGCGGAAAGAGCTCCGTCCCCAGTGACATCAGCGGCGTCTTCCCGCCTGGGTCTCACGGGGACACGCTCTGCGTTAGGAGGAGACACTGGTGAAACGACTCGCTTCCCCTGGTCAAATGTGCACCTGTCGTGGCTGATCAGGTCATCCTCCCAGAACACGCTCCATGGACAGGGATAGAGTCTCTGCTCCCTTCTTCAGATAAAAGCATCCAAGAAATAGCAAAGTCAGGAGTTCTCGTTTCAATAAAAGAGCCTCCGGTGAACCCCGAAATCACGTCTGGAAAGAACGCTGGCAGATACCTTCTCCAGATGGTAAACATAGGCGCACTTTGGTTAGAGGCTTATCCCTTGCTTTTGTAGGGTAAAAGAACACCTTTTCTTCTGCATTGCCTTCTGCCATCTAATATGAAGTGTCCTGAGTCTGAGACAGATGAAGAGCATCTCTGTGTTGGGACAGCTCTCCACAGGGGTCCACAGACCCCTGCTCACTTGGGGCAGGCGACGTCCTTTTCCTTCCCACAGCTTCAGCCCCCACGCATTCCCTTCTTAGCCATCACACAAAACACTTTATTTTGACAAGTGTTTGGGGAGGTTGCTTTGACCAGTGAGAAGGTGCTCGTACTCCCTAGACTTCCCTGTCTTTTCGTTTATTCTCTTGGAAGCTGACTGCCGCCTCGAGCACGGCCCGAAGCTATCACGGGCTCTTCAATCATCTGGTGCAGTTGCGATCCTTTGGCGGATCTGCAGTTCCAGGGTCAGGGGAGCCCCGTCGCACCGGACTCGATCTTGCCTGATCCTTCTTTTCCCTTAAAATCCTCCTCGGTGTCACCTAAATGCCACTAACTTGGAAAAGTGCTAGGTCATTGTCATACCATGAGAGGATATTGGAATCTCCTCCGAGAGTGACTGGCCAGGGTGCCTGGGACACTGTGGGGCGAGTGCAGGGCAGCCCGGGGCCGAGACCCTCTTGGGCATCCGGGGCTCATCTTACACTAGGCAGCACCGTCCACTTGCCACATTCCACACGCCATGTGTGCTTTCCCACGTTAGGTAATCCTGACTTGACTTTCCAATGGGAAGATGCGCTGTCAGGCATTATCCCAGCTTCCGTGATAAACGCATAGAAGTGGAATTCCCGCCCAGGTTGAGTGAGGCATCTCTAACAAAACAGGGTTTTTTTTCATTCTGGGTTTCAGGAATTTCAAGGGTAGCAACAACTTTGACCCAAACTCTCACTCTGTCTATCAGGTGCTGTCAGTTCTGACTTCTGTCACCAGGGCTGCGAGTCGTAACCCAGGGTACACTCAGCTGAAATCAGAAGCCGTTTGGTCTGTGTATTTCTCTACATTTCTAACCCCCTGTAACTGCCCATCAAACCAGCTTTTCCTCTTCATCCATCCAGACATAATTTTGGTTACTTTCAGTTGCCAGACGTTACTTCAGATTACTTTCTGTCATGTGGTTTTTTTTTTGTTTTTTTTTTGTGGTATGCGGGCCTCTCACTGCTGTGGCCTCTCCCGTTGCGGAGCACAGGCTCCGGACGCACAGGCTCAGCGGCCATGGCTCACGGGCCCAGCTGCTCCGCGGCATGTGGGATCTTCCCGGACCGGGGCACGAACCCGCGTCCCCTGCATCGGCAGGCGGACTCTCAACCACTGCGCCACCAGGGAAGCCCATGTATTTGTCTTTTAAGCCAAATAAATCTCCTCTGGCCCTTGCAGCCACACTCTGCATTGAAAGGCAGAGTTCGCTGATTTGACCCACTTACCCTCATCCGTCAAAGACACTCACACGTACATTAGCCGAATCATAGCATCTGGCAGCTCCGGGAAGGAAAAGAACCAAAAGATCTTCAAGGAGACTCTTCTGAAATGGGATTCTCTAAACTCACAGAGCCCCAGGGGAATTCTGGTAGAAGGGTTAGCATTCTCCCTTGATGTGTCGTCAAGGATCACAATGGTACTAGGCCAAGGAATGAAGAAATGGGACAGAAAGCTCGTGTTTCCTATACAGAAAGACGCATGTCTGCTTGTGACTAATAACTCTGGAAAGCAGTGTGGCCTGAGAATGGCTTACGGTTGTGGGAAAACGATCCCATGTTCCCTGCCAAGGTCACTGGCGGGGTGGGCTGGGCCAGCTGCCATATAATTTAGACTTGCAGAAGGAACTCATCTAGTGTGCCACCTGCCCTGAACTACTCTAAATTTAGTTGATTTTTTTTCCCGCCCCGTCAGCAGCCATTGCTGGCTTTCGCCTGTCTCTCCGGTCTTTTACTGATTCCTAATTTTCTTCCCCAAGCCAAACAGCAGGCACTCTTGGGGCCAAGTCTTCTTTCTCATGGAGGGAGAACTGTAAGTGGAATCATTTCAAGGCCCAAGAGAACAATAAGAAAAGCCATTTCTCCCTCTCTGTCCCCTCACACCCCTACCCCAATATAGTCTGCATGTGGGGGGGGGGGGCCGTGCGAGTGAACTGGAACAACAGGCTCCGCTGGCTCCATGATCTCTTTTCTTAGTTCTAAATATTAATGATTCTGGCACACACAGGAGAGAGTGGAAAACTTTCAGAAGCCACTATCCAGATATCTGGGCAAGAGGATCTGAGGCTCCTGTCGTTTTGTAGCACCGTGGGCTGGAGGTTACGTTGCACTGTGCTGTCTGAGCTGGAGGAGGTTGGGGGTAAGCTGGAGAGAAAGCACGTTGGCCCGGTGTTTAGAGCGTCCCTGTTACCTAGGAAGCAGCAATCCTCCCTCTTCATAAATGACACGTAAGTGACCCCCAAGGGCTTTTTTTCTCTGTGTGGACATTTCAAACACCCGGGGAAATTCAAAGCCTGTAATTTATAGGTTCGTGCAGAGGGGGTTTTGATCCTCAGCCTTGCAGAGCACCAACCCTTTCACCATATATTTGCTTTTACTGCATCTCCTCATCCTGAATTGTCACCAGTGTCACCAGTTTCTACGTCACCAGTTTCTCATCCACAAATATGTCATTAGTTAAGAGTGTCTGTACTCGTAAGACTCTGCTGGAACTAAGCTCTCTCCTTCTCCTCCACTTACCGGCTTTTACAGCTGTGTCCTTGTCCCTTCGAGGGGACAGACTCGAACACCTGTGCATCCCCAGCCCCTAGACGAGCATCTGCTGCTCGGCGAAGGTGCTTAATAATTGTTGAGAGAATTAACAGGTGCTGCCTTGTCCCCTTGACCTTCTGTCTTAGGATTCTAGAGACTTCTTTATCTCTAAAGAAGTAGAGGGTAGGGTAGAATCCCGAGTCTAGTCGACCTCTGCGTCCCTCAAAGCGCAGTGCTTTGCAAGTAGTAGGTGCTCGGTTATGGGTTTAGGAATCTGTGGAACAAATACTTTACCCAGTTTAAGTCTCTCCCGGGCAAACTCCCACTTGCTGGCATCGTAAGGGAGCCGTTCGCACTGCTCATCCAGGGGAACTTCATCTGGGTCCACGATAATCGATAGGTAGTCAGTTTTCATCTCGGAAGAAGACTGAGAAATAGATCTCAACGTCACCAAGAAGGAAACAACTTTAAAAACCCGGATATTCAAGAGACCACACTTGGCAACATCGCGTGCTATTTTGGTTCGTAGGGTTGAAACCACGTGGTGGGGAACAGGAAGGACCCTCTGCATACCCACAGACACATCCCACGTGAGCGTGCAGTTTTCATCCAGCAACCCCTTACTATTCCCACAATGCATTTCTGTGGCACCCGCTCCACCGTCCTGTCTCAGACCAGATGCGCTCAGATCCTGCTGTGATCCCATTGCTTGTTCTTAAACAAGCAATAGTCCTCTGAAAAAAATGCAAGGCATTTTAATAAAATCATTCCAAACTGTGACTAAAAATAACTTTCCATGACCATTCTCCACATGCAGGAGTACACACGACAGATGAGTCAACAGCGGGCTCCACGACTGTGGCTTTCCTACATTTGCAAGAAAGGCCAGAGGTGGCAAAGTAAACCCAGGATCCCTGGGATGGTTGAGAGGCACATTGCACGTGAAGTGTTTAAATATACTCAGAAGGCCTGGCCCCTTAGCTGCTGCAGCAACCTGAGAAGACTATAGTGAGATTAGTACAAGATTTTCCTGGAGGAGTTTAAGAAAAGGTTCTGAGCTCAGCACTTCACGAACACTGAAAAGTCAGCACTTCTGAAATAAAGGAATCCACCAACAAGTAGGCTACACAAGTTTCCTGGTGACCAAAATTTTGTGAGTCCCTGTTCAGATGTATTGGATTCATCCAAACTGTTCCGTTTGAATTAGAGTTATTTATATTAAAATTCATGTAAAATGCAAACTTATCCAATATATTGCAAGTTCATATTTACCATACATTACTGTGACTCAGACGCAGGAAAAAGATAAAAATAAGAAAAAGGAAAAATGTACAAAAAGGAAAAAAAAAAAGATTTATCCTCAATAAGAAATAGAAGTTGATTATTTCAAAGGCCAAGGGGTGAGACTTACACACAGTCACATTCCAAGTTCTTTTGGCCACTGGTCAAATAAATAAGGTGGCCTCTACCTTCTAGTGCTTGTTTTATCTCGGTAATGCAAATTAAGCCCAGAAAACACCCTTTATTTCAGATCATACGTAACTGGTTTTACATTTAGTGTCTTAGGTTCACATTAATGGGTGATGCCCCGTTAATATTAATTCATTGTAGAATTGACGGCATTTCTGTGGGCAGGACAGACGGGAAGTACGTTTGCCTATATATGCTAGGTTTTGATAACTCTTGCCTAGAAGTTATGTACACTTCATTTAAATGAGTTTCAGGCCCTTCCTTTCAGTGCACTTCCCTAAACAGGATGAGAGTTCAGTAGAGAAGATGAACCTCTCCATCCACCCGATTTCACACCGGCCCACATTCTTCGGCCCTGACTCACCCCGTTCTGGGCTGTCACAGCTCACCTCATCCATCACTTGCAATCTGTCTCTTTCTCACAAAAATTATCACTAAAATGTGTGACAGATAGCTCAAGGCAGGAAGATTTGCCTGCCACGAAGAGTGGAAAATGGAGAAAGATAGGGGGCACGTTCGTCACGAACTGCGATTGCCAGCGGTGTTAGACGGGAGGGCCCCAGCCTGTCAGACGCTCGTGCGAGGCTGTGCGGCTAGAGAGGAATGTAAGTTCCTACGCCAGGGTGCTGGGTGTTCATTAGTGCTCACTGCTGGAAGAGGTTTCATGACTCAAGCTTTCAGTGTCTGCTGTAGCCACGGCCATGAGAAACGGTCTCCAGTCTTCCAAGAGCACAGGAAGAGCTAGAGCCCAGCCAGGGACAGCCTGGGTCCTGCAGGAAGTGAGGGAAGGTGGGCAGGGGTGATGGAGGCAAGGCAGCAGGCCATGAAGGTGGTCTTCCCACACGGCACCTGTGGAATCTGCGCTTCATCTCAATAAGGCGGATGAGAGGAAACGCCCAACAAGCCTTCAGGAAGGGCTCTGAGACGAGTATGAAGTAGAATCTTGGTTGACAAATATTTATTCCTTCAATTGACATGAACACCGAGCAGCCACTAGGTGCTTGGCATGGAAATCGCATCGCCAGGCGCTTCAGAGTCCAGGCTCTGAATGTGACGGCCTGGATTGGAATCGGACCAGCATCTAACCTTGGGGAAGGTGCTTAACCTTTTTAAGGCTAGTTTTCTTGTCTGTAAAAGAGTGATGAGAATGGTACTTATCTCATAGGGTTGCTGTGAATATCAAATGAAATAGTCCACCTAAAGCAGGTACGGCCTGGAGTATAGGAAGTATGAATAAACGTTAGCTGTAGTTGTAACACTGGCCTATGCAGGGTGAGGATGAAAAGAGAAAATACAGGGCTTCCCTGGTGGGGCAGTGGTTAAGAATCCGCCTGCCAAGGCAGGGGACACGGGTTCGAGCCCTGGTCTGGGAGGATCCCATGTGCCGCGGAGCAACTAAGCCCACGCATCACAACTACTGAGCCTGTGTGCCACAACTACTGAAGCCCGTGCACCTGGAGCCTGTGCTCCGCAACAAGAGAAGCCACCGCAATGAGAAGCACGCACATTGCAACAAAGACCCAACGCAGCCAAAAATAAATTTATAAAAAAAAAAAGAGAAAATCCAGCCCTTATCAGCGAGGATTTACTCTGAGGTTGGAGGAATCGTCTGGAAATAATTCCTTACACCTTGCTCCCCCTCACCTCCTACAACCAATTACTTCTCGAATTGTATAGGCATCCGGTTACTGATACGATACTTTCTTGCTCTCATCCTTTTTTTTTTTTTTTTTTTTTTTTTTTTTTTTTTTTTGCGGTACGTGGGTCTCTCACTGTTGTGGCCTCTCCCGTTGCGGAGCACAGGCTCCAGACGCGCAGGCTCAGCGGCCATGGCTCACAGGCCCAGCCACTCTGCGGCATGTGGGATCTTCCCGGACCCGGGCACGAACCCGTGTCCCCTGCATCGGCAGGCAGACTCTCAACCACTGAGCCACCAGGGAAGCCCTCTCATCCTTTTATTGACATTAAAATTTCCTAAATTTTTAGAAATACGAAGGACCTCTTCAGTTTAGTCCCAGTTTGCCTTTCCAGTTTTATTTCCACTAGGCTCCTCTATGCAAGGTAACCAGACTCCTTCCCTAACCTGGGGAGTGGGCAGGAGTTCAGGTGGGATGTGTCTTTCTGCTGCTTTTCTTCCAGCCACAGCCTTCAAAGTCTGTCTCTAAGCTGGGCTTTCTCTGAAGTTTTTCTCCCCCTCTCGTCCTTTGAACTCTGTAGTCTTTGTACCTCCCTTACAGATTTGGCAAGTTTTGCTTTTGTTAGCTCTGTTTCCCTATATGATGTACCTCCCCTTTCAAAACCCCATTGTTTAACTTTCCTTTCCTTCGAAAGCAGTGGCCTTCATTGTCACGTCTCAAAGCCAATCACTCCATACAACAAAAGCCTGATGTTACTTACTCACCGTGGAGGAGGGCTGCCATCCCACATACTGACACTGTAAAGTACACCTTCCTGGTTCTGAATAGCAAGTCTAAGGTCAAACAAGCTGGGTCAAAACTCAGCTCTGATTCTAACTCGCTTAGTGACTTTGGGCAAGTTACTTTACCTTTCTAAGCCTCAGTTTCCCTCTCTATAAAATGGGAATAATAATATATTTACATCTTTGTGTTTTTTAAAGGATTAACTGAGATACAACATAACGAACGTCCCACAAGGGGCCACAAAGACCTGGCACATTAATAAGGGCTAATAGGGACTTCCCTGGTGGTCCAGTGGTTGGGACTCCGCACTTCCACTGAGGGGGGCATGGGTTCAATCCCTGGTCGGGGAACTAGGATCCCACATGCCCTATGGTGCAGCCAAAAAAAAAAAAAAAAAAAAAAAAAGCTTTCTAATAAGGGCTAAGACATCTCTAGAAATTGAGGAAGTCTCCTTGTTACCTTCCAAGTCCTGTTGATTTTATCTCCCAAATATCTCTTGACTCTAATCATTTAGACTAAGCGACCATCATTTCTTTTTTTTATTTTAGTTAAATTATTTATTTATTTTTGGCTGCGTTGGGTCTTTGTTCCTGCGGGCGGGCTTTCTCTAGTTGTGGCGAGCTGCGGCTACTCTTTGTTGAGGTGTGCGTGCTTCTCACCGTGGTGGCTTCTCTTGTTGCGGAGCACGGGCTCTAGGCACGCGGGCTTCCGTAGTTGTGGCACGTGGGCTCAGCAGTTGTGGCATGTGGGCTTCAGTAGTTGTGGCTCACGGGCTTAGTTACTCCGTGGCACATGGGATCTTCCCGGACCAGGGCTAGAACCCATGTCCCCTGCCTTGGCAGGTGGATTCTTAACCACTGCGCCACCAGGGAAGTCCCTCTCTCTCTCTCTCTTTTTTTTTAATATTTATTTATTTGGTTGCACTGGGTCCTTAGTTGCAGCTCGCGGGCTCCTTAGTTGCAGCATGAGGGATCTAATTCCCTGACCAGGTTTCGAACCTGGACCCCCTGCATCGGGAGTGTGGAAGTCTTAACCACTGTGCCACCAGGGAAGTCCCATGACCATCATTTCTGACTTGGACTACCAAGGTCTTCTGCTAGGTTCTTCTCTATTCACTCTTGCCCACTCTGGTTCTTTTTCCTCATACAGCTGAAATCATCTTTCTAGACACAGATCTCTCACCCTTACAATCACCCACCTTTGCTTAACCTCACCCCTTCAAGGCTTCCTCTCACTTCTAAAACACAGAGGGAGCTTCTTCCCGCAGCTTACAGGGCCCTGCCTGGGCAGCCACCGCAGCCTCTCCTCTCCTTTCCTGCGCCCCCTTGTCTCTCATCCCCACCTCTCCCCCGGGTCAGTCTCTCCTCTTCACTGGGTCCCCTCTGCTTGCTCCAGCCCCAGATGTGCGCTGTCTCTCTGACTGCAGACTTCCCCTCCCTTATGCGTTGTTTAGTCGGCTTGGTAGCATTTGCTCTGCACTGTTGTCAGAGGTCCCTACACAGGGTCTGGCACTCTGCCCCGAGCAGGCACACGGGAGATATTTGGGCCATGAATGAATAAGGGTTGGCTCTTTCCCCCACTAAACTTCAGAGAAGCAAACTGTGCTACAGGCCTAATGATAGGAATCTGATGTCCTGAATTCCACCCTGAGCCTCACACTCTAAAGCAGTCAATTTTATCATGGGGCTCAAAGAGTGTGGGACGGCAGAGCTGAGACAGAGCTGCGCCTTTATTTTGCTTTTTCTCTTTTGGTTCTTGGCAGAGAGAGAGGTTAAGAACATGAACGCTTCCCAGGTCTCATATTGAATTTAATTGAAAGACTTTATATCAAAAATGTCCCTTCTGTGTCTGGGAAATAGTCATCTGTTCATTGCTCTAGCTTTTGTTCTGAACACCCCACGTTAGGGTTGAGATACTTTTTTTTTTTGGCCGTGCGGCACGCAGGATCTTAGTTCCCCGACCAGGGATCGAACCCGCGCCCCCTACAGTGAAAGTGCGGAGTCTTAACCGCTGGACAACAGGGAAATCCCAAGAGACGTTTTAATGATGCATTTGCCGTGTTCACCAGGTCAGAGGGAGGAAGACGGTCTGCCATCTGTTCGGGGCCTGCTCTGGACATCAGGCAGGCATTCTGGGGCCGGGGGAGGGGGGGGGAACCGTGCATGATGTCACTACACCAACGGCGCTGCTAGGCATTTGGGCAGATGATGCAAAAAGAAGCATAGCATTTCATCTGAAATGGTCTTACCCTTTTCAGTTTTCGGATAAAGAGAGTTAACAGGAGCCAGAAGAGGGTTGCAGCCACACAGGTACATGTCAGAGTGATCAGCTCCAGATTAGACTTGTCTGAGGTTCCTGGAGAGATAAAAACACCAAGAGGGTGTTAAACAGCCACTCACAAACTCCGGGTCTGTGATTTGACAGAAGAAGGTCGGTGACCTGGAATGCTTCATCACAGAGTGCAATCGGCTAACTGGAGCAGGAATCGGCTTCCAGGACACAGCCTCTTACCTTCTCGGTCCAGCAGGGTCTGTGCTATTATCATCATAAACTTACGTGAAAACGAAAAGACTTTCCAGAAATTTTGCTGTCGAGTTTGCAAACTGTCCCAGAAATAGAGGAGAAATTAACAATGGGAAAAAACATTAAGGCAGGAACAAAACCTCATTACAGCGCTAAATCTGGACTATATGAGATCTCCCTAATGGGTTTTAGAGGAAATTCTAAAGAAAAAGAAAAAAAGACATAAGAAGTCTCCCTGGGGACTCACAAAAGTCTTCAAAGTGGGTTTTAAAAATAAAAATACAAACCCAGGACTGTCACAATTGCCTGCTCACTCCTTTTGGAGCGGCCAGGCCAGCGCTCCGCAGTCCCGCTGTTCACGTCTGGGGCTTCTCAACAGGCGGCCTGCAGGGCCGAGCTCAGCAGAGGTACCAGCTGGAGCCAGTTCTTCCCAATCACCTTATTTCCCAGAATCACACAGACCCAAAGCCGAGCACTGTTTCTCCATGACCAAAAAGAAAAGACCCAACGTATCCGAGAGAAGCTTCCAGAGAGGACGGTCTCTGGGATTTGTAAAGGAAGGCTCCAGTGGGCCAGAACTGTGGTTCCCTGCTTCTTGATTCCAGTGGACACTTTCCCAGGAACTCTAAAGTGATGTTCCTTTCTTTGAACTTCATTAAAAGGAGACAGAGTCTTAGTATTAAGTTAGGCCAAGATCAAGTGAAACGTATTCCTTGTAGAAATGGTGAGGGATTTCCCTGGCAGTCCAGTGGTTAGGACTCCACGCTTCCATGGCACAGGGCGGGGATTCGATCCCTGGTCGGGGAACTAAGATCCTGCGTGCCGCGCTGCCCAGCCAAAAGAAGAGAAAGAACTGGTGATGTGGTTGATGATACTTTGTGCAGAATCCTCACACATGCCCATGAATAGGGGCAAGGATATCCCCGTTTCATGCATGACAGTTGTATCTGGTGGGCTCTTTGTTTTAACTCAACGAAGACGTGTTGAGTCCTGCCCCAGGCAAGGAGATGGGAAGGTGAATAAGGGAAAGCTGCTGTCACTCCCCAGGAGCTCACTCACAACCTAACCAGGAGGCTTAAGGCAAATACAGAGAAACTAGGTACAGAGAGCTTGGAGATGAGGGACTCTAACGCCTTTTGGGAGAGGTGACATGTGAAGTGGATTTTGACCTACAGGGATGAAGGCAGGGGAGGGCGTTATAGGCAGAGGGAAGGGTATGTGTGAAGGCCCAGAATTGGGAAACCATAGGGCACTGACGGAGTATAATGCAGGATGCAGGACGGGACCAGACCACAGAGAACTGAGCATCCCTGTGGTTTCAACTCAGGGCTGTGGGCAGCCAGTGAAGGTTCTCTGCCCTCGACAGTAGCAAATATACAAGCTAAAACCGAGGCCGCTTCCCTCTTCCCTCTTCTCCGTTCAGCCACCACATACCTGCACTTCCTGTGGCCATTATCCTCACCACGGCTAGAGGGGAATCTGGCTTTTTCTCTTTTCAGCCCATCCCCAAGTCCTGCTTATTCTGCTTCCATGGCTCATGAAATTGTCACGCCCTGTCCTGCCGCGTGATCACCACCTAAGTCCCCCTGAATGACCGCATCAGCTTCCTAACCAGCCTCGAGTCCCCAGTCTCTCCTCCGCTCCAGCCCGTGTCATCTTGCCAAATCATGGATTCCATCCTGGGACTCCTTAAATTCCAGCGTTGCTGCCCACCCTCAGCCCCGTCAGAATAGAAAGCCCAAGCCCTTAGGTCCTTTCTGCCCAACCTTGCCTGTTTCTTCAGCCTCGTCTCCTGCTGCCCTCCCACGTGCTCTACATCAAAATACTTGTAGTTTCGTAAATAGACCAGCCCTTCTGCACCTCTGTGCTTTGGCCTTCGCCGTTTCTCTACCGGGATGTAGGCTTCCCAGGGCTGAGGTCACACCTTATTCATCTTTCTATCCCCACTCACCGAACTGGGTGAATAAGCGGATAAATCATACTTTGCTTTGTCTCCAGAGAGTTTCACGAAGCTTTCAAAGGGTTCCGGGCCAAATTCCCTTTCACGTATATTCATCTGATAAACACACGGAACATCACCTGTGTCCCAGGCTCTGCTCTGAGTGCTGGTGTACGGTGGCAAGTGAAAGGGCACGGAATGGAGCTCAGGGTCTGGTGTTCAGGTATGAACTGACGGGTGTGTTCTACTGCGTGAAGCAGTACAACGGAGGTCCTCTCGTTCACTGCTGCATCTCTGGTGTGGAGAAGAGTGCCTAGCACGTAGCAGGTAGGCATCCTGAAAGTGCTGGGTGAGTGAGTGAGTGCATGAATTTGGATTCATTCGCTGCTGTGGCATCTTGCCGTCACTTTTCCCCTGAATCTCCTGAGACTGAGAAGTTTCAATGACCACCTTTTCTCTCAGTACGTCCTCTTGATGGGAAAACCGCAAGCGCAAGTTTATGAGTTTGGATTTCCTCCCCCGCAGTAAGAGGTTTAACGTTGCCTTGCTGTATTCACACATGCATGCATGCACGCGCACACTTCTTTGCTTATGCTGCAAACGCGTTTTGTGGAACCGAAAAACTGATTGGGACCTACTCCAGGGCACAGTGGCCTTGGGCTCCTGGAGATGCTGAGAGCATCTTAAGACACGGCTCTGTCTGCATAAAGCCTCCGCAGAGGCCTCCTGCACGGAATGCCCTGGGAGAGACCCCCTCTCGTTGTGGGAACTTTCCCACTGCATTCCCCGGGGCAGGAAGTTGACCCCCCAAAGTAATTCCACGGTCCTTACTCTGGCAGAATTCCCTGCAGTGGGAGCAAATGTGTTTGTGTGCACTTAGGCATTTAAGGAATCATCTCATTAAAAACATCTTCAAGATGAAAGTTAATTAGAAGGGAAAGGTCTATTTCATGTTCTATTACGGTTGACTGAGAACTGAACTCATTCTGTGAGATGTAGTATCTAGGCTCTACCTCTATCTTGTCTGATAACTTGATCTCCATCTTTATTTGCAAAGTAACTATTAGGATAGTCTGCTATAGATTAATTTAAATCAGCAGTGTCTCTTCCCATCCAGCTCTTGGATGTGTTTTCAGAGGTCAGACATCTACACGCTGGCCGGACTTACACCCAACTTCACCTGGCTGGTGTCAGCTGATGAACTCGGTGCATGAAATAGCCCAGCTGCAGACGGCCCGCGAAGGAGGCCAGTGGAACGTGGGTGGGATTTGACAATACTAGGAGTTCGCACTGGATCTCAGGGACGTCCCTCCCGTCTGGTGTGTGTGAGAGACCAGCACCAGGACATGGTACAAGGGTATCTTTATACGGGATAATGACAAGAAGGTGGCTGTTTCGAAAAGGTCAGGTATTTGTACCTCTTATTTCAGGGTGCTGACCTCACTGCCCAGAACATTCCATGTCAGTTACCCTCCCAGGCTTCGTCCCATCCCTGCTGGGATAGGAAGGGCAGGTGCCAGACAGAGGAAGGGCTGATTTCTGAAGGTGGTAACCCTTGTCTACAGTCTGTACAGCTGGGCGGTGTCTTGCCGTCCTGCCCTGGGCCTTTCTGCTAGTGATGGCAGCTCTGTCTGCATGGGGCCCGGGCTGTGCGATGCGGCAGCATCACACCAGCCCTGACATGTGGCTCTGAGGGGTACCAGACTGCTTGAGTCAACAGGCAACAGAATCAGGCAGCTCAGCTCGTGCAGTATAACTGGGCGGTGCCTCCCAAGAAGTTGGGGAAACTCCCCAAGCAAAAGACCAGGGTCCCTGGCCCCAGGGCCTTCCTTAACTGCAGAAAAGGAAGTCTTTATGTGACCCTACAAGCAGCTATGTCTGAGGCCAAGGACTCTGTGCCCCAGCTTCCTCATCCCTAAGATGTGTGACAAGAGCACCCACGTTACGGGGAGATGGTTAAAGCCAGTGTGAGCTGTCACTCTGAAGGCCTCCCCCCAACGCCCGCCTTTTCCTTTTTTTCCCTTCTATTACTTTCTGGACTTCAAGTGCAAGATCGTTTTCTTCATCCAGACACATCTCATATAACACAATTTGTCTTTTCTTTCTAAAACGAATCAGACTTTGACCCAAGTACTGATCATTTTCTACGAACAACTGCGTTACTTTCCCTGAGAAAGTGGCCTGACGCTGCAGCCTGGCTTAGGAGTTATTCTCTGGTTCTGGCATTGTTTTAATTTGAGGTAACTGTTTATGTGGGTTTACTGCCCACGAAGCTATTAGGGCACAGAGAGGAGGGTGTGTTTCTTGTTCACTTTGCGTCTTGAGCACTGGTCTAGTGAAAGTCTCAATAAATATATATGGATGAAAAGAAAATCAGTGCACCTAGACCTGGCCTCCCCTGTGAGCAAGTCAAGCAGGGCTACCTCCTTTGATTTAAAATCCAGTAACCAGTAATCCAGTTAACCTTATTATGTAAGTCTCTAAGGTTTACTGGACATTAAAATTGGCCTTCATACTATTTACAAAGCTTTACAGGAATCTACATAGATTTGTGTACAGCCATCAACTTGGAATTCTTCTTAAGGACAGTGATTGGAGGCATACTCTATTCGGATTAAATCTGAAGTACCTTTCAAGAGTAATTTTAAGTAAAGATACTTAAAATCGCTATCCTATCAGTTCTGTAATACATTTTTATCACAGGAGGTTAAATCCTTAGGTCAAAGAGGAATTTTGTGGTCCAGAACACCATTTGTGTGACTTACTGGCTAAGTCTAGAAAAACTATAATACAGAAGGTTTTGTTGAAATGGAATTTGGTTTATCATATTAACAAATGATAGTGTTAGCTAATATGGAAGAAGTTTTTATCATATGCCAGATATGGTGTTCAATGTGTTAATCCTTGCAACAACCCTATAAGGTTGGTATGCCATTATTCGCACCCATTTTGCAGATGAGCAAACTGAGGCTCCAGGAGGGAAGTCATTTGTCCAAGGTTGCACGGCTCACGAGCAGGGACGCACCTGGCTTCAGAGTGGGGCCTCTTCCCCACCAGGCTGAGAGGCAGGAGAGCAGAGTGGTTAAACAGGGATCCAGTTCTCTCAGCACTGCCTCTTCCGAGCTCTGTAACCCTGGACAGGGTCCTAACCCTCTCGGGGCCTCGGATTCTCACTTGTAAGTAGGAAAAAAAACCCTCATTGGATTGAAGGAGACTAATGCATGTTATGTGCTTAAAACACTGGACCACACGGTCAACAAGCATTAAGATGTTGTAATCGAATTCCATCACCATTTTTTGCATTCTTGATCAAGGCCAACTTTATGTCATTGCTTGGGTTTAATTACAAAGGCATGCACATCCCGTCCCCAGCCCTCCCATGTGAAATTAGTGAGCTGCCTGCTCAGAGGTCGGTCTCTCTCTGTTCTCTCCTGGGGAAACCCTTCTGAACTGCCAACCCATGAGAGGAGTGACATCAGTCACCAACATCTTCATGTCAATTAGTTTATCACATCCTCCCTAGTGCCAGGAGAGCCAGGGGGAGAGAAGTGGGGGCACGCAGGCTTTAGGAAGAGAGGAGCTAAGGTAGGGGCAGTCAGAGATCAGAGGAGGCTCAGAAAGGAGAGATGCAAACTCAAGGCTGGCCAAGCGTGATGAAAAAAGGCTGGATACCCAAGACAAGTCCCTTTTGAGCTTTTCTTACCCTTTACTCTTGGGACTTTGTTAAAGATGTTAAAGAACATAGTGTATCCTTCCTGCCATGCGAGTCCTTTCCCGAAACGTGTTAATGTGCGATTATTGTGGCACAAAATTTACAAATCACACCTGTGGTACCATTTGAAGTATTCAGAGTGCCCTGAGGCAGTCCTGTGCTTTCCATGATTTCTGCATCCAGCAGCCTTCCTCAAAAAAATGTTCAAAATGGTAACTATTCTTCAAGTTGTTTTCTCCTGTGTGATTATAAATGCTATTATAATGCTTTGCTATTATTTCAATAGCAAAGCCTAAATCTGTTAGAGGAATATGTGTATATATATATATATATATATATACACACACACACACATATAGTGGTTATTACTAATAATGGTAAAGTATAGTTTATTTTAAATCCTTGGATGAAAATGTGCCCCCGTTGCACTGTAACAGTCCCGTGGAGTTCCACGGGCTATGGCGTGCTATGTTAATTTCAGAAATTATTTTGGTTAGCTACAGTTTTGTTGCTGTTGTTTTTAATATTAGAACTTCCCCTCTGAGCACTCCACGTGAGCTCCTGAGCAGTCCAAACCAAACAAGACCTGTGATTATTTAAAGAAGCCACTTTGATTCCCCAGTCCGCTCATCCTTTTCAGATACAAAAATAACACATTGTTTTATCTATGAGTATAAGAATCCTTTTTCAAAGGAAATAAAAAGAGCAGACAGTTTCCTTCCTGGCTAATTTGTGAACCTCTTTAAATATGTTAAACATAGCCACAGACACAACTTATTTCCCTGGTTTCACTTCCTAAACTCAACCTGACAAGATAGGTCAGTGTGGAGGGTCTATACTGTATATATGAGGAAATCAAGTCTAAAGCTTTTTCACTTTTTTCTATAAATTTATTTATTTATTTTTGTCTGTGCAGGGTCTTCGTTGCTGCGCGCTAGCTCTCTCTAGTTGTGGTGCGCGGGCGCTACTCTTCGTTGTGGTGTGCGGGCTTCTCATTGCCGTGCTTGTGGAGCACGGGCTCTAGGCGCGCGGGCTTCGGTAGTTGTGGAGCACGGGCTCTAGAGCGCAGGCTCAGTAGTTGTGGCTCACAGGCTCTAGAGTGCAGGCTCAGTAGTTGTGGCGCACGGGCTTAGTTGCTCCGTGGCATGTGGGATCTTCCCAGACCAGGGCTTGAACCCGTGTCCCCGGCATTGGCAGGCGGATCCTTAACCACTGCGCCACCAGGGAAGCCCAAGTCTAAAGCTTGATTCACCTAATTCACAGCCACCAGAGTGAGAAGAATAAATGATTTAGACTCCAGAAGCAGGAGTCTCATTTCAGTGATGAGATCACTAGGCAGGTACTGCCTTTAACCGTTCTGAACAGCGTCCAAGGATGACATTTTTATTCAATGAGCCCAGAGTACTTCTGTTCAAGATACTGCGTCTCATTCACAAGATGCACATACTGTCAACTTTCAGAAACTCCTCCTATTCAAAATTATACCTTTATGTGGAGCTGAAACCTGCCTCTTTGAAATTTTACCACCATCTCCCTTCCTTGGTTCTGGTTATCTTTTCTGGTGAGTCAAAGAATGAGGCCAACATCTCCTCTGTCTGAAAGCTCTTTAAATATTTGAAGAAAACAATCCTGTCCTCCCCAAGTGGACTCATTTTTAGACTAAACATCCTCATTTCCTCGCACTGTTTTATCATTACCGTATTAGGATATGCCTTCGTTTGTTTATGCTTCTCTTAGAAATAGGTACAGATATTTCATGTGTGGCTTGATGATGGCTGATCAGGTAATTTCTCAGCTAACCACAGTTTTTCAGCAGAGAGGCTGGATACCGCCATCACTCTGAGAGCAGAGAAAGAGTTACAAAAGAGAGCAAAGGAGGAGACGGCAGAAAAACTATAAAAAGCAGACACAAGAACTCAAAACAGGGCTGTTGGGGGCAATAATGGGTGAAAAGAAGGAGTCATATATATAGTGTCTGCAGCTACCTTGCAGATTAGACCGTTTCTCTAAGTGATATTGAAGATTAATGCCCCGTGAGGAAAAAGATCATGAATCCAAAGTACCAATTCCTCGGGGTCGGGGAGGGAGGGATTGGGCGTTTGGGATCAGCAGATGCAAACTATTATATAGAGGATGGATAATCAACAAGGTCCTACTGCATAGCACAGGGAACTATATTCAATATCCTGTGAGAAAGCATCATGGACAAGAATATGAAAAAGAATGTATATGTATAACTGAATCACTTTGCTGTACGGCAGGATTAACACAACATCGTAAATCAACTATACTTCAGTAAGATGAATTTAAAAACAAAAGTACCAATTCCTCAGAAAATTCAATGGACCAGCCAATAGGAAATGGTTAGAATTGTTGAGATTCTGTCATTGCCAAGGGAGATATCAGTGTGGGAGGTCCAGAGCTGCCACTTAACTCGCTGTCTTCTTTCCTGCCCCATCCACTTGGCCAATCCAACATCCCGCAAGGCCTCCTTCAGAGGTCAAGTCACTCGCCATATCGTTTCTGGCCTCTAGGAAGTCCTTTAGCCTTTATCAGCGGCACTGTGCAGTCTGTTTTATACAAACTAGGGTTTCTGTGTTACCCACAGGAGGAGCTCAAAATGTTCATTGATCTGGTTCTAACGGTTTCACGTTCCCCTTAATCGCCTTCCAACTAGGTTTTCAAAGCACAGAGAGGTTAGGGATCGTGACTTGCACGTCCATATCCTGCAGTGTCCTGGGCAAATATATAAGTGGTTGACTTAATTTAATTTGGCTTCTCTGGAATGCCCTCAACAATATAGTGATGTGTTTCTCTTTTCAGACATTCACTGGTGGTTTTCTAAAGAGATTAATCCAACGAACATTTCTCGAGTCTCTGGACCAGGAGAGTGAATAATGCTCAATGATGAGCATTGTACTCAAGGTCCATGCCAAGTGCTGTGGGAGCACGGGGTTCAGGGGGCATGGTGGTGAGACACGAGAGATGAGGTGTAGAGAAAGTGACCCAAGAGCGAAAGTGAATTTTAAAAGATGAGTAGGATTACTATATATAAAACAGGTGAACAGCAAGGACCCGCTGTAGAGCACAGGGAACTCTACTCAATATCTTGTAATAACCTATAATGGAAAAGAATCTGAAAAAGAATATGTATAATGTATAACTGAATCACTTTGCTGTACACTTAAAACTACCACAGTGTAAATTAACTGTACTTCAGGAAAAAAGATAAAAAAGTAAAAGGTAGGAGTAGGACTGTCTGGGGGAGAACAAGTTGGGAAGGAAGGCTGTTCAGACAAAGGGAAAACGACGTGTAAAGGGCAGAGGACCGGGGGAGTGCGGTGTGTTCCCGTTTAGTCCAGGTGGGGGGCCTGGGGCGTGTGAGGGGATGAGAGCTGAGGCTGGAGGAGAAGCATGTGCAGGACCGAGTGTGCTGGGGTGAGGATGATGGTAACCACGAACCGCTGCAAGACTTCCTTCAGAAATTCTTACATATTCTGAAGTCTACTGGGGAGCATTTGCAAACAGGCTACTGAAGAAATTCCATCTCTTCATGTAAAACCTCAGCGAGCCATAGATGTGTACACATCTGAGAGGCGCCAATTCGAAGACTTTACGGTGCCATAAATGTTGTTTTCTGGGATGATTTCTGGCTTTGGAGAATTGAAATTGAGGTCTAATCTCTGTTCTAAATGGAAGCCACATGGCCAGAGTCCACGGTCGGATGAGGTCCCTTTAGGTTTTGCTGCTCAACAAAACTGTCTGAGGAAGCCCTTGGCATATTTTTCGTCCACGTGGTCTGTTTATCACGTGTTGCTTCTCTCAGAGTATTTTGCAGGCTACTTCGTGTTAAAAAAACCAGTTTACGAAAACGGCGGGAAGAGCCAGCATATGTGTAACTGGTGGGAACTGGAAAAAGAATGGATAATTTCCAGTGTGTGGGTTTTTTTCTCTCTACACCCAGCTTCTGCTTTCTTGGATTTCTTTCTCACAGGTGTGGCCACTCTGGTCATTCTCTGTGGGTCAGTGTCATGGCTCTGGCAGCAGCTGGCTCTCCTGTCTTCCAGGAACTACTGTCCCCCCCACAGAGACTGTGTTCCGACGGTGGCCTGTGTCCTCACCTTCAGCCTCGCCAGGAGGGGGACCAGCCAGGCCTTCCCAGCGGGACGGGGAGGGGAAAAGGAGGTCAGGGAAAGGAACAGACTGGAGGGGCAGTGGGACGCTGGGAGGTGGAAAATTCAACAAACAGGGAAATAGGTGTCTGAGCAGCTTCTCGCGCTCTCTGGAGCAGTTGTTTACCTTGCACGGTGAGGTATGCCGAACTCTCCGCGGACCCCTTCTGGTTGGTGGCTTTGCAGTGATAGACACCTTCATCCTCTTCCGTGACTCTTTCAATAAACAGCGTGCTGCTTCCTGGTCCTAAAATAATTCCTGGGGAGCGAGAGATGTTTAGATGAGTGAGCCTGGATGACAAAACAAAACAGCCACTTCTGTAACACAACCCTCTTCCTATCATTATGCCTCCAGACGAGGAAGTACAGGCTCTGGTTCACCTGGGCCAGGGCCGCGTATTTGTTTTCTCTCCTCCAGGCTTTTTCATAGTACCTTCTAGAGCTCTGAGCCCCTACTTGGGAGACGCAGATCTGACCCAGGCCAGAAAGAAATGAGATGGGGCTACCGCCCCCAACTTGAAAGAGCACATATCAAGGAGGTAGCATATCTAATAATAATAAGAACTACCATTTCCTCAATGCCCGCCGTGTGTCAGGCACGACCAACACCCCATTCCTATCTCGACAACCACCCTGTAAGGGGTTATCGTCTCCATCTTTCAAACGTGGACACTGAAGTTTGGGGAGGTTAAGGGACTCAACCGAGAGCGTGCAGTTTGATGGAAAGCACATTCGTGGCTCAGTGGTCCAAGCCAATCCCATTTCGTTGGTCACAGTGGTAAAGAGCTTGGGCTGGGCTTTAATCGAGGCCTCCCCAGCACAGCTCTGTCACGTTAGGCCAGTTACTTCACCTTTCTGTTTCAGTTTCCTCAGTCTTACGATGACAGTGAAAGCAGTTCCTACTCAATCAACGGGAAAACGAATAGCAACTGCCCAGCACGTAGTAGGTGCTCAGTAAATGCAGGTGTAAGTATTACTGTGGAGCCGGTGCAAGGGAAGGAGCTTCCAGACCCAGTCGCTTCAATAGCAAGTACTGCCCCATGTATTTGAGTACTGACTGTACTTTAGTCTGTGGCAGAGACTTGGGGGGGTAGGGAGGGGCAGGCTAAGACACCGTGTCTGTCGAGGAGGGAAAATCAACTCATACCAAACACAACATACATACACTCTCCCCACCCCTCAACGCACACACGCACACACCAGCAAACAGAAAATGTTTGATGCATGAGAATAAATACATGTAGCACAGCGGACCCAATCAAATGTAAAGTGTGGCCGGGGAGGAGCTCAATAAGAATAGGCCACTCAGGGAAGGCGTCATGGAGTATATGGGCCTTGAGTTCAGGTCAGGTTATCAGAGGTGGTGGGAGAAGGGGGGCCACTGAGAAAAGGCAAGACCCTGAAATGAACACGCACCAAGTGCTTGTTCCGGAATAAATTGAACCCGACCAGACCAGAGGCTGTATTTTGTTAGTTGAAATAGTTTGTATTCTCCTGATTATGAAAACTGTATCTGATATAGAAGACTTGAGAAATACTGGAAAGCATAAAGAAAATCTGAAAAGACAAACCTACAATCTCACCCCCGGTCAGTTCTCCTTTAGTCTTTTTAAAGTGGCCTTTTTTACACAGCTTGTTCATTGACATAATGACTATTTTTGAGGGCCACCGTGTACTGGACACTAGTCTAGATGCTGGTGATACAGTAATAAGCAAGGCAAATGAGTCCTTACCTGCAAAGGGCTTAAATTAGAGTTTGGGAGAAGTACCAGTAAAGAATGTCATTTCAAGTAGCCATAACGTTTGTGAGGGAAATAGACCCGGTTACGGAGGTCACACGTTAAGGAAGGTGAAGAAGCTACCTTAGATGGGGTGTTCTGAGGAGACCCTGAACACGTGATGTTTTGAGCAGAGACCCGGGAGGTGGGCAGGGGTGAGCAGGTGAGGACCTGGAAAAGGGCATTCTAGGCACAGGGAGTAAAAATATAAAGCCCGTGGGGCAGGAAGGAGCTTGTTTAGGGAAAGATACAGTGGCTTTGTCCAGGGGTGACTGTGTTTGTTGGAAGTGGTAGGGATTGGTGGCGCTGGGGAATCTTTTTTTTTTTTTTTTTTTGCGGTACGCAGGCCTCTCACTGTTGTGGCCTCTCCCGTTGCGGAGCACAGGCTCCGGACGCGCAGGCTCAGCGGCCATGGCTCACGGGCCCAGCCGCTCCGCGGCATGTGGGATCTTCCCGGACCGGGGCACGAACCCGCGTCCCCCGCATCGGCAGGCGGACTCTCAACCACTGCGCCACCAGGGAAGCCCGCTGGGGAATCTTTTGAAGGCTTCCTTATGGGTTAGCATGTGGTACATGAAAAAGAGTAATAAAAGTCTGGCTTCAGGGTTGATAGTTTGAACAGCTGGGAGGGTGGTGGTACCTTTCCTGGGGGGGGGGAGCAGGTTTGAGGGAGAAAAATCAAGAGTTCTGTTCTGTTTCGTGAGGTTTCATTGGGGGCCCAGGGAGGAGGTCGGGGTTAGAGCTGGCTGCAGGGACTCAACATTCGGGAGGCGTGGAAAGCCAGGGGAATGGAAACAAAGCTCATGGGAAGTGAGTCCGGAGAGAGACGACAGCTGGCCTGAAGGCTGAGCCCCGGGAAATCAGAGAAAGAGGAAGCAGCAGGGATTGAGGAGGAGTAGCCCGGGAGGTTGCAAGAAAACCAGGAGAGCGTGATTCCTAGAACCAAGGAGAGAGCTCATGATGGAGAAGAGCGACGAGCTACGTTCGGTGCAGCTGTGAGACTACGAAGAAGGGAGATCACAGACCACTGTGTTTGGCAATGAGCCGTTTCAGTGACATCTGGGAACAGAAGCATGATGACTGTCACTTAGAGACAGGAGGTGATGGAGGAGAGACGGTTAGGGGGTTACTGTCAGGAGGGTAGCTGGAGACCAGCACGAGGTCAAGGAATGAATTCGTTTTAGAAATGTGAAACTTTACAGCATGTTTACGTGCTGATAGGAATAATCTGAGGTGGGGGGGGGGAGAGAGAGAGAGAGAACGAACAGAAGGAACAGTACCAGGAGTGGATTCTTAAAGAAGTGAGAGGGGATGGAACTCAGTGGCTGAACTGGTCTTGGATAGGAGTCTCACAGGAAGAATGGCAGAGCGTAAAGGGACATAGACTGGACAATTTGGTGATACATTTTCTCAATAAACAAGAGGTACTCATCTGTTGAAACTGAGGAGGAGGTAATTTTGGAGGTTTGAAGCGAGAGAAGAAGGTGTGAAATAGTGTGCTGGGAGAGAGGAAACAAGTCCAGGAGCGAAATGTTGGTAAGATTTCTCCTAATGCTTATACAAATTTAAATACTGACCCCAGCCCCCCAGTATCATAGCATAAGTTATTCCCCATGTTCTTACATGCTTTGAATATAGTTATTCATCATATGCACGTACCCTAATGATTGGTGTTAGGTTATATCTAATTGCTCATAACTATAAGTAATAGTGCAATGACATCTTTAAGCATAAAGATTTTTCTGAATTTCAGATTATTTCCTTAGGAGAGATTTCCAGAAACAGATCTATTAGGTCAAAAGCTCTTGGTTCATATAATCACACTGCCCTCCAAAAAGATAACACCAGTCAAAGCTTCTACCAGCAGAGGATAAGAGACTATTTCATCACTTTCCTCCCAGTAGCATCTAAAAAATAGAAAACACAAAACTTTGTTGATTTGATAGAGTAAAATGATGGTTGTCTTAATTTGTATCTCTTCGGAACATTCTTTCATGTGTTTCTTAGCCATTTTTATTTTCAAAGCACCTGTTTTGAGTAGTTGACTGGAAAAGGTGAGTTCAGATTAAGGAGAGCTTTGAAATCCCGGCTGAGGAGTTTCCATTCAATGGAGAAGGAAAGAGAGGGTCACAAAGATTTTTGAGGGAAATGACCTAATGAGAGCAATGTTTAAGGAAGTTTAGTCTAGAAGGAGAATGCAGGATGGACTGGAATGAGGAAAAAGTGGTATCTGGAAGTCCAGCTCAGCAATGGTAATTCAGGCAAGGAGTGATGAGGCTCTAAGTGTGGATGGTGGGAAAGGAAGTGGAGGGGGGAGAGATGGAAACAGACACTTTGTAGAAACAAGCCACAGAAATCGGTGCTTTATTGGATCCAGGAATAGACAGAGATGAGTCCAGGATGGTTCTGGAAAAAACATGAGAGCTCTGCCCTGTAACCTTGGCTAGATCATTTAATCGCTGTGGGGCGGTTTCCCCATCTGTAAAACAAACAAAAAACCCCTGCTTTATCTCTTTCACGGTATTGCTATGAGGATCAACCAAAATGATTTCAGTGAAAGCTTTGAAAAGGGCAAGATATGATATAAGTGGCGCTCCCAGAAAGTGAAAGTGTGGCTGGAGAGTGGGTGATCGGGGCAATGAACGTTTGGAAGAGCAGCGATCTGGCTACCCACAGTGGTCTCCACTGCAGCAGACCTGAGCCTCAACCAAGTTTCTATCACTCAGATCCCAAATTAAGGCTAACGTGCATGATCAAATAAAGTCAGAGGACTTGGATTTCACCCAAGGAGACAGATGTGTAATTGCAGAGGTGAGAGGATGGTGCCAGGGACGCTGATGAGCTGACATCATCTGGCTCAGTTCCCTCTTCCCATCACGTGGAGGAGAGATGGGGTGAGAAAGTGTCCAAAACCAACAAGCACAGCTCTTCTTTCTGACTTGGCCTCACTCTGCACAGCAACAAAGGCACAGACCTGGATACGTCATCATCAGACCCCTGAGAAACCTCGTCACGCTTCTCTCATTCTCTACTCTCGCTACTTATTTCCCTTCTCACATAAACAGGCTAGTTAATCCCCTTATTATTTTTCCCCATTCATCAAATCTTCTGCCCATACTTAAACTTGGGGAGACAACTATAGTTCTTTTTTTTCTTTTAAGTCTTTATTGAATTTGTTACAATATTGCTTCTGTTTTATGTTTTGGTTTTTCGGCCGGGAGGCACATGGGATCTTAACTCCCCGGCCAGAGATCGAACCCACATCCCCTGCATTGGAAGGTGAAGTCTTAACTACTGGACCATCAGGGAAGTCCGTCCCCTAGTTTCTTTAATGCCTTAACCTGTTGCTACCTTGATGCAACCTGTTCACTATGATACAGGCTCTGGTCTACCAGTGGAGCTCACCTACTAAGGAGGGCTCTCTTTTTAGTTTTGAATTTTTTCATTGTAATTTCAAAGATTTTAAGAGTGCAGAAAAAATATAACCCATGTGGCTCACCAATAAGAGAGCCAGATGTCCGCATTTTGCCATATTAGATTTAGACCCCTCTTGTTTTTGAAGTGTTAATTTAATTTTAAAATTTTTATTGGAGTATAGTTGATTTACAGTGTTGTGTTAGTTTCTGCTGTACGGCAAAATGATTCAGTTATACATATATCCACTCTTTTGAAGATTCTTTTCCCATATAGGTCATTACAGAGTATTGCGTAGAGTTCCCTGTGCTACACAGTAGCTTCTTATTAGTTATCTATTTTCTACATACTAGTGTGTCTATGTCAATCCCAGTCTCCCAATTTATCCCTCCCCCCTTTCCCCGTTGGTAACCATAAGTTTGTTTTCTACATCTGTGACTCTTACTGTTTTGTAAATAAGTTCATGTGTACCATTTTTTTTAGATTCCTCATAAGCGATATCATATGATGTTTGTCTGTCTGACTGACTTCACTCAGTATGACAATCTCTAGGTCCATCCACGTTGCTGCAAAAATTTATAGATACTTTCCCCCTTCTCCTCCCTCTCTCCAAAGCTACCAGTATCCTAAAGTTGGTGCACCTCATTCTCATGTTTTTGTACTTTGTCTACATATTGATGGATGCGTATCTCTATAGAATATAATATTGTTTTGTGGGTTTTAAAATTCCAAATAAATTGTGTCATATGGTACATATCCTTTTTTAACTTGGATTTTTTTTTAATAAATATTAAAACACTATTCAACAGTGTTTTAATATTTATCCTTGTTGATACATGTAGATGGAGTTCACTTCACTGACATGTAATATTCCACTATATTAAAAAGCCACAGATTTTTTTTTTTTTAATCCACTTCTCTCCTATACGGTAGTTAGGTAGTTTCCACTTTTTTTTGATGTTACAAAGAAGGCCACAATGCACATCTGATACAGCTCTGTGTACCTTGTTATGCAATATCTCCTTGTACTGGGTTATAGGATATACCCATTTTGAACTCTACCAAGTATTACAAAATTGTCTTCCAAAATATACCAATTTACACTTTAACCAGCAATGAGTAAGGGCTCCCCTTTCCCATTACTCACCAGTATTTGGTGTTATCAGGTGTTTTAACTGATGGCAAAATTTTGGGTGTGAAGTGACATCCCTGATTACTAGTAGGTGGAACATCTTTTTCCATTTTGGTTGGCCATTCAGGCTTCTTTTCCTGTGAATTGCCTGTTCTGTGTCCTTTGCACATTTTCCTATTAGCCTATTTGTTTTGTTCTCAATGATTTTAGGGTTCTTTATATGTTTTGGATCCTGAGCCCTTGTTAAATATGTTACAAGTCTTCCCCATTTATGAACCATCTTTGAAACTTTGTTTATGGTGAATTTTTTTTTTTTTTTTTTTCTGTACGCGGGCCTCTCACTGTTGTGGCCTCTCCCGTTGCGGAGCACAGGCTCCGGACGCGCAGGCCCAGTGGCCATGGCTCACGGGCCCAGCCGCTCCGCGGCATGTGGGATCTTCCCGGACCGGGGCACGAACCCGTGTCCCCTGCATCGGCAGGCGGACTCTCAACCACTGTGCCACCAGGGAAGCCCCTATGGTGAATTTTTAATACAAAAGGTTTTAGAATCTTAATGCAGTCAAATTTATCAATCTTTCTATTATCCTTTGTGCTTTTTGTTACTTGTTAAAGAAATATTTCCTATTCTGATATCATAAACTATTCATTCCCCTTATATACTTTCTTCCCCAAAAAAATCTGATTAAAGAATTTTGCCTTTTCTCACTTAGGTGTTTAATACATCTAGATTTTCTTTTGGAGAAGGGTATGTTTATCGTGTGAGGTAAGAATCTAACTTTTAGGGCTTCCCTGGTGGCGCAGTGGTTGAGAGTCCGCCTGCCGATGCAGGGGACACAGGTTTGTGCCCCGGTCCGCGAGCATCCCACATGCCGCGGAGCGGCTGGGCCCGTGAGCCATGGCCGCTGAGCCTGCGCGTCCGGAGCCTGTGCTCCGCAACGGGATAGGCCACAACAGTGACGGGCCCGCATACCACAAAAAAAAAAAAAAAAAAGAATCTAACTTTTACTGTATAAATAGCCAATTATGCCAGCTTCACTTATGGAATAATCTGTTCTTCTCCCACTGAGTTTTGGTGGCAGCTCTGTCAGATACTCAGGGTCCATATATTTGTGGTTCTGTTTTTAGGCTCGCTATTTGTTCACAATGACCTATTTATCTGTCCCACATGAGTTAAACCATGATTAACTTAAGTTATGATTGCTTGATAACACATCCTGATATTTGGTATGAGATGATCCCTTTTTCAAAAGTGTCTTGGACCTTTACACTTCAATATGGATTTCAGGTTTAGCTTGTCAAATTCTGTAAAAAGCACTGTTGGAATGTTGATGGGAATTCCACTGAATTTATGTAATAATTTGGGGGAAATTGTCCTATTTATTTTTAGGTCGAAACATGAAATTGTCAGTATTTTGACCTATAAAATGGCTCAAACATGGTTCAACTTGATAATAAATATTCCCATCTAAGAATACCAAATATCTTTGCATTACTTAGGTCATCTTTTATGTCATTGGATAGCTTTAGGATTTTCTGTTTAAATATGTCATTCTTCAGTTATATTTATTCCTTGATAACGTTGTAATTTTTGTTATTATGCAGAATGGCATTGGGTTCTTTTTTTTTAAACATCTTTATTGGAGTATAATTGCTTTACAATGGTGTGTTAGTTTCTGCTGTATAACAAAGTGAATCAGCTATACATATACGTATATCCCCATATCATATTGGGTTCTTTGAAGAGTCACTTTATCTGAATTTCATCTTTCCCCTTTGGGTGTCAGTTATTAGAACAAGTAGAACTCATAAACGTGACGCTCTGCTTTGTGTTGCTGAGGTAATTTAATTGTAGGCCTGCTTCCTTCCAGAAGGATCACCTAAATAATTTCCAACCACAAAAATCATGACAATTCCTATGGAAACTTACAATTTATCATGATCAAAACTCTTCTTCACCCATCAAAGTCCAATTCAAATGACATTTCCTCCCTGAAGCCTCCCTTGATTACCTCAGTGAGAGGTGCTAATTTGTATCTGATGGAATTTTATGCCCTTCATGTTGCATATTTTTGAATTGACTTTGTACCTATTATGTATAAGTTTTTCAAAGGTAAGGACTAAGTTTTCCTCATTTCCCTTTTCTTTAGAATATACCAAAATGTCTGGCTCATGGTAGGGAATGAGTGTTACGTTTAGGAAAAAAAAGTAATTTTTGTTATGATAGTCTTGGCTCACCAACTAAATGATAAATGCTTTGAAGTTGGCATATGATAAGTTTTCAGTAAATGGTAGCTATGATGATGATGTATACAGTTCTAGGTACACAGTAAGTAATCATACCTTTAGATTGGCAGTTCTTAAAGGAATTCAGTAGCTGAGAGCTGTATCTGAATTAAGGATCCGAAGAGCGAAAATATAGATTCAGGATGGTTAAAGGTGACCCAAGAAAACTAGCGATAGGATGTCTGATTGATTTCCCGCAAACAACACAAAGGAGATAGTACATATCCAGTCAAACTTTGGAGGTTGGAAAACTATGTCTGGGGAAGAGAAATCCAAGCTTAGTAAATTTAAAAGGCTGACAAAATTCGGAAATGAAGAATGATGGGCTCATCAAATAGCACTAAAAAGATGAATGAGTCCTATGTTTTCAAATGGTCACAATGCAGCTTCTTCCTTCTTTATTGAGAATTTCACTCTAAGATCAAGCCTTGTGGCAAAGCCTTTACAGATGTAAGAAAAAAGAAAGTTGGTAAAGTATGGAATAATCTGAGACATGGTGAAAAGCAGCCTTATAATAATGTGCTAAGTTGGAAGAGAGTTGTGAGATGTTTAAAACATATGGTCTAAAGGGGATGTGATGGGCGATGTGATCTGTGGTGAGGCTGTTTGCTCTATAGCCTTGAAAAAGAGAAAGAAGAGAAGCTCTTAGAAAAGAATGAGATTAAGGACAGTGATGAAAAAGCTGTATAATATTCCTCTCCATGCAATCACTGAATAAGGGAAAAGCCATAAACAAAGGTTCTTTCATTTGAGATAATGTCTATTGCTTTACTAGTTTAACTTCCCAAAGTGGGTTATGATAACAGAATAGTTTCTAAACGCTCTTAGGAAATTGTAAACCAGTTGAATTGAAGGGGTTGTGGTTGAAGTGAGCACCTTGAAACTATGCCAAAAACACATGTATTTCTAAACACTTAAAAGTGAAAAGCGTCTTTTTGCCCTTTCACTGTGAACTTTACTGTTGTTCCAATGAAGTAGTTCAAGATGATTTGGGCACTTAAAAAACATGTCAAGTGGTGCTAACTCTACGATTATTAGCTATAAAACCTTAGCTATTCACTATTTATGTCTATAAATTATAAACACATGCGTATGTGTGTGCACACACGTAATATACACACATGCACTCATCCCCGCCCCAATAAATTCTTGTGGTATGTTCAGATTGGCCATAGCCCCTTCCATGAGGTTGGATGAATTTGTACTGCAGGATACAGCCATTCACCTAAAGTGGCCTTTCTGTGAATAGTAAAGTAGCGTTTCGATGACCATTTTAAGGCAGGAAATAATACGGCACTGCAGAAGAGGTTAAAGTCAAGAAGGTATTTTTCCATCGTTAGGAGAATAGCTAAATAAATTATGGGAACACATGCTATGTTATAGTGTGTGCCTGCTTAAAAAATGAGGCAGGCAATATGTACAGCCATAGAAAGATCTCCAGGATATATTGTGATAAAAGCCAAGTCATAAAACAAAACGTGGAGCGTGGGCTTCCCTGGTGGCGCAGTGGTTGGGAGTCCGCCTGCCGAGGCAGGGGACACGGGTTCGTGCCCTGGTCCGGGAAGATCCCACGTGCCGCGGAGCGGCTGGGTCCGTGAGCCATGGCCGCTGAGCCTGCGCGTCCGGAGCCTGTGCTCCGCAACGGGAGGGGCCACAACAGTGAGAGGCCCGCGTAACGCAAATAAATAAATAAATAAATAGGGGAAAAAACCCACAGAGTATGTGCTCAACTCAAACTTATCTTAGAGATGCTGGCTTTCCCATATAGCCCTACTGTAATCCATTATCTTATTTTGTTCATCACAGTAGTTAGTACTATCTGATTGTATGCCAAAGGCTTATAGTTTTGTCTGTTAAATTTATTACCTGTACTTTTCCATTAGGATGGAAATTCAAGGTCCCTGTTTAGTTTCCAGCACCTGGTATATTCCTGGCACAAAGCTGGCTCTCAGTGAACAGCTGTTGAATGAATGAATGAACCCCATCTATCATTTGCCTCACATATATCTGTGTCCCACATTTGCATATATACACATATGTAGGTAAAAAATGGAAAAATCTTTGATGAAATACACATGAAACAGTTATGTGTCCATTCCCCATAAGGGAAATTTTTATAGCTTGTTCTATTTTGGTACTATGTGAGCTTTTAAAATGAAAATGTACTCGGGTATTCCTTATTAAAATAAATAACAGTAGTTTTAATGATGAAATTGTAGGCCTCTTTACCATCAACGAAGAGCCACTGAATGAAAGTTGAAAAGCTCTGTGGATCCAAATACTTATATATTCGCAAAACTTTATAATATTGACTATGTATAGAATGATCAAATATTTTTGAAGAAAAGCAGATCTATGCTTCACAGCAATTTACAGTTGTGGGTTAAAGCAATAAAAGGACAAACCAAAACCTATTCCTTCAGGAGACTGGCGAGAGGGAGCGAGAGGGCGAGAGGGAGCGGGAGAGAGCGAGAGAGAGGGAGAGGGATCTTAGTAGCAGATTATGCAAAAATCAAGTTCTGATTGAATGTGGGTGGAGGAGGAATGAATTTACTTGATTCAACTTTTTCAGCAGCGATTTAGTCATGCAAGTGATGGGCTGAGTTCACAGATTAGCTTATCTGAGAATGTATTTGTTGGCATATTTTCCTTAATTGAACTGGGCAGAGTGGTGACCCCAGCTGCATTGCTATGTGTCACTTTAGATCCTGGTTAAGCTGTTTCAAGTGTGTCCTTGGGGGGAGGAGGGGTTTCCATGCAAATGCTGAACTTGTGAGATAGAAAAACCTCATCTCATTATTTTGCCGAGAGATGGAGGAGAAAACGTATCCAGGTAGTGTCTGAGTTTTCTTCCTTTAGTCACCCAGGCTTCAGTGTAAGCAGGAAATTGTGGATTGGGGATGGAGACCCGCTTCCACTCCAAGAGCCCAGACCACGGCTCCTAGTTTTGGAGTTAGTGACTTTGGACAGGGCACAGCCCCTGCTGGTCTCTGGGAAGACTCCTGGGGGAGTCTGCCCTCCCCCTCCCCGGTCCCCATCCATCTTTATTTCTCTCTTCTTTTTCTTGCATCTCCCTTCCTTTTTCTCAGCTACTGGTCTCTCAAACATCGACTGCTCTTCAGACAAAACAAACTGCTGATCGTGGCCATGCTCAAAGTACAGTTCCATGTGTCACAAGAGGTCACAGAAAAGGTCAAAAGTAGGTTAATTCACAGTCAGAAGGGAAGAGCCTTAAGGGGTATGAGGTTTCCGTTTGAGGTGATGCAAAAGTTCTGAAACTAGATACTGGCGATGGTTGCAGAACATTGTTAAAATACTTACTGTCACTGAATTGTGCACTTTTAATGGGTAAAATGGTAACATTTATGTGTATTTTACCACAATTTTTTTTAAAAAGGGAGAGGATTTTTCTAAAGTGATGCCCACATGTACAAGTTCTCTCCCATTTCTTATGTTCTAAATTTTTCATATGAACATTCAAGAGGGCTTCTAAAAAGGCACCCAACCAAACGTAAACGACTTGCAGGGGACCTTGTTGTTCATATGAACGAGTCTGTGCCGGCTTACGGGTGATCCCTCAGCTGGGTCTTGCTGTGGCTGACAGCTTTCGGGAGGCTTTTCTGGGCTGAATGGGGATGAGGATAATAGGCTGGAAAAGGCATCTAAGTAGTTTTGTTTGGGCAAAGCATTAGGATGTGATACGATGCTATGTATGTACATGTAAGACCTAAATACGGCGGAACTTGACGATAGAGAGATTTGGGGGTGTCAGGATTGAGTCTCCATAAATAACTTCTACTGATTTCCAGTACAAAACGGGCCTCTACTCACGGGTTACTTTTCTGGATGTAAACCCTACAGCTCTGCTGCCCTACATGCGTCAGTCCCACCACACCAGCCAAGCATTAGCAAGTAATCGCAGGAAGCAATTCTCCAGTCTTTCAGCAGGTTAGAGCTGTGGTTAGGGTCGGGGGTCCTCTTGTCTGGGTTGGGCTAGTAGCTCTGAACTCTGGCAGTGCCAACCAACGAACTGTCTTCCCTGCTATTACCCCAACTCCAATCCCCCCTTAATTCCACTCCTTTTCCCCTCACCTTCTAAATGGAAGTTTATCCTTACGAAAGAGCTGAGCCTCGGTTCTGTGCTATGTTCAGGGTGTCCTTCACGCTTACGTTGCTCTCACAGATACAACTAAACCTTGAGATATTCTGGCCGAAGAGTTTTGGATGAAGAGCTACCGGGGTATCTACTAGTGAAGCTTGGCCCTTCTTGGTCTGGGTACCTAGAACCCCTTACCTTAAAGACACAGAGGGAAGAGGAAGGGATGACGGGATTGGCTGATGAGCCGATCACGTGAGCACACTGCCTCAGTGCATGATGGGAATGATAAACAGAGCAGCCCACTCAGCTCCCCCTGTGCTGCCCTGTGTGTACCTGGGATGTTTATACTCATTTCTTTCCTGCAATGTCTCTTAATCCATTTTGCACCATAAGGGTACATTTCATGAGAAAGAAAAGGCAATTACTATTCAACTTTTGCAAAAGGTTAATTGACATTTCTGAATTTTATTATTCTAGGAAATCATGCAAAAATAGCCTGAAAGTGACGGTCAGTTTATCATCCCGGGGCATCAACATTCTCATTGATCTTTCTCCTCTGCTCTTCCTCAGGATCTTTCTCAGATCTATGAAAACCACTTGACGCTTCAGGTGTAATTCTGTCCCCCAGGTACTAGGACAGTAGGTCACCTTGATCTGAATATGCGCTTACAGGTACAGATATTTGATGTCAGTGACACAGTGAGGACAGGAAAGATGCCCTTTTTAGACCCTTAGATAAACAGTCCTAGTGACCAAGATCTCACTTAGGAAGAAACATTGAGAGTGAGACGGAATTAATTCTTTCGAGATGGAATTAATTCTTCCTAAATTCTTTGTGGTTCCAACCCTACTGCTTTAATCTTAAAATATTCTGAAAATGTCTTGCTGTTCTAGAAATTTCGATGGTGGTTTCCTGGGCTTTACTAAAAACATCTCAGGTCAGTATTGCCTTCTGTTCTCTGAAATATTTTCAGAGGGAAGGGTTTACTTTTCTCAGCAGTTGAATGGCTTTTGTCAGGAACCCTGTTTTCTCTGTACCCCCATCTGGGAGATGGTCTGTGCAGGCATCAGTGTAGACCTAAGCTGGACCCACCTGCTGCCACCTCTGCTTTGCAAACTGATCTTGACTCCTTACAGTGTCACTATGAACTCAGTGGCCAACAGCCCCACTTGCTGTGCTTACTCAGCTGTTGTCACAGCTTTAAACATTTTAGGACCTCACTGGAGAATCTGGGAAGAGTGTGAGCTAGAAAGGTGACTTTTTGGATGGATCATTTCGGGGGAACTGCCAGTCCCTTGGGCAGGTGGCTGGAGGAGTTATGAAGACACTCCGGGGAGTCAGAGGTTCTCCAGGGTGACTTTATTCCATTGTTCCAAGTCTGGGTGCAAATTCTTAAAATGGTTAGCCTAACAGAAAGAATGTTTCTTCAAGGAGCTTTCCTGTCTGTCTACCCCTAAGAATCCAACCATACTCAAAGCAGCCACTGTCATGGAATCTGTCTCCAACTTAGAGCTCTCGTGGTGCTTCTCTGGTTCTGGTCATTTCACATTTTCCTTTCACGTCTGGTCCTTTATATTATACTCACTTTAGTGGCTCTGTTCTCTTTTAACCTGTCTCTTCAAAGTAAATAGGTCTCAAACCACCTCCCTCTTTCAACACTTTGCACCCTTTCAGTCCCTCCTAGTCGTTCCCAGTTCTTTACTTGGGTCTAATCTGGAGGTTCTCCTACCTTTTATCACTCTTTGAGTATTTTCTCTTATTTCCTCTTTATCTCTCTTCCATTCTATGTGTTCCACTAAAAATGAATGATTGAGAACCTACTGTACACTCAGTGTTGAAGCAGGAAAATTAAAGTACAAAGGATGTATTTTTTCAATTATCTAATGTATTAAAGATCTTTTAGTCCTGTGATAGAGCTGCATTTTCTACCTGTCCCATTTATTAATTCACCTTATTCCATTTTTAGGCTCATTAACTCTGCTGCCTATTGTCCTGATGATAGTAAGTTAGGACACACATGGCTGGTGCCTGAAGGAGCTGTGTTCACTTAAAGACGGACACTAACTGATTACCTTAGATATTTGCTTATTCAGATTTTCATTTTCTTGTTCACTGCTGTATTTGCAGAGCCTTGCACAGCACCAGACACAAAATAGTGCCTTAATGATGTCTCCTGAATGAATAAAAGACTGTGGGGCTGATATGGAATGAATTCCGGACCTTTTAAAACTAACTGGATTTTGGTTCAAAATAATTTTTAATTTTATATATGGCATGTCTACTTCTTTAAAATGCTTTGAATATTTTAATATGCTTTTTTTTTTTTTTTTTTGCTGTATGCGGGCCTCTCACTGTTGTGGCCTCTCCCGTTGCGGAGCACAGGCTCTGGACGCGCAGGCCAAGCGGCCATGGCTCACGGGCCCAGCCGCTCCGTGGCATGTGGGATCTTCCCAGACCGGGGCACGAACCCGTGTCCCCTGCATCGGCAGGCGGACTCTCAACCACTGCGCCACCAGGGAAGCCCTATGCTTTACATTTTTAAAAATAAAATTTTAAAAATAAACTACAGTTTTTATAGCTTAATCTTTAAGGGTTGGAAATGAGAAAACATTCATTGCTTTAAATGCTTGTTAATGCCCACGAGGTCATTTAAAACTAGTGTCTGTTCTCTTCTGAGTGATGGGAACTAGCGTTTAGCTCCACGTGCTCTGCGTTCAGAGTTGCTCTTCTGGTTTAAACCTTGGTCTGCTACCCACTAACCCTATGACCTGGAGCCACTTATTTCCCTTATGTTTCTGCTTCCTCATCCCATAGCCTGTCAAACAGGCACGATAATTTAGCAAACCTCATAGAACTGTTAGGAGGAGTAAACAAACTAACATTAGTAAAGAGCTTAGAATAGTACCGGCCACCTAACAAGAGTGTGCAAAGTCAAAACAGACCCGGAAATGCAGCTGATAACAGTACCTACCTCAGATGACAGTCGTGGAAAGTATCAATGAACGAGACATTTGTAAAACTCCTAACAGCTCCTGGGTACCTGGTGAGCGCTCAGTACATTTTTATTATTATTTTCTATAAAGAAAACCTATGAAGATAGTATATCTATCTTCAAAGGTTTTAACGGGCACACGTCAAACCAGAGAACAGCTAAGTGATGTGCTCTACGACGTGACACAGATTGTAAAAAAAAAAAAAAGCGAACATCAGAGAGAAGGAAGGATTATGTGCTCTGGGATGTGAAAGGAGGCTCCTCTGGCCAGAGGCTGGGGGAGAAAACGAGCCCGTGCAGGCTGTGGCGGAAGTCATGGGGGTAGATGGCAGTTAGCAGGGTTGGGCCATGCAGTCGAGGCCCTGGGAAGCCTGCAGGTGTGCTGGGTTGTGAGGCTGGCAGTAGGGAGTCCGCCCGTGGGTGCCCTGGGGAGGGGACTTCTGCCCCCGAGCACATGCTTCCCTGGGCTGCGTGCTTAGGACCTCTTCTGTCCCTGCTTGATGTCCCTTGTCCCAAGAACTTACTACTTGGCTTTCATAGAACTTTCTAGAAATTGCATTTCTTCTCTAGAATGGCTCTGCCCCCACGGAAAGGTCTTCCTGAAAGGAAATGAGAAGGGAGAGAAGAAGTTCCCCTCCCCTAAATTCTCTTGGCAGGTGTTTGATCGCCACTTGTCCAGAGCATTAACTCTCTTCTCTGTTTTCTTTGGAATCGAGTAAGTTGTCATTTACCAAAAACAATGATAATGGGCCAGATCCTATCAATGATCCCAGGTCACCAAAATACTCTCAGTATATAGGTTCTTTCTGAGTTGCCAGGCTTCATATAAAAAGATGCATCTCGGGCTTCTCTGGTGGCGCGGTGGTTGGGGGTCCGCCTGCCGATGCAAGGGACGCGGGTTCGTGCCCCGGTCCGGGAAGATCCCACATGCCGCGGAGCGGCTGGGCCCGTGAGCCATGGCCGCTGAGCCTGCGCATCCAGAGCCTGTGCTCCGCAACGGGAGAGGCCACAACAGTGAGACGCCAGCGCACCGCAAATTAAAAAAAAAAAAAAGATGCATCTCCAGTCTCCAAAGGATGCACAGTTTATTCTCAGGTTTTAAAAACTCACTTGAGCGTTCCAAAGGCTTTAGGATATAATGAGCTAGTTTTCAGTCTTTTTCAGCCTGTGATCTTGATGTTTTTCTATATCAGCTTTGGAACAACCAGTGAGTTAATTAAGGATGATCACTTTGGTTATCTGTAATCTTCACTTAGAGATTTGTTAAAAGAAGTGATATTTTTGAAGATATCTACACACACGGACAAAAGGGTCACAGTCATACAGGGTGTTGCATTGGCTGCTGAATCTGCCACCTCAAATGGGAGTCTTACATATGAAACTTTACAAATACCATATAAATGCATGTAAGAGAGAGATTATCTCCAGAAAATTAAGAAATTCCTTTCCAAAAAAACTATAGTAGTTTTAAAGTGTGAATAAAGGGAACAGAGAGAGAGAGAGAAAATTGACAATTTAGTATAGCGGAACTCAATAAATGCTAATAATAGCATATTAGAATGATATTTAGGGAAGGTTTTATATGAGAATTCTGTGAGGAGGACATCTTTGTTAGATTTAGAGTCGTTTGACATTTGAGCTGACTTATTAATTAATCCTCTGATACCATCCAACAGATTCTGACAATTCGTGGGCCAATTTCTATACAGATGAGGGAGGTGGGTGGGAAGATAGTATTTACTAAACCATGTCTATGGGTCAGCTCAGTTATATTAACTCATTGCAACCATACCACATTCCTCTGTGGTCAGTATTATCTCAGTTTTATAAATAAGGAAATACAGGCTCAGAGGGTAAGGATAAGTGAGTCGCCCAAATTCTCTGACCCATGAGGACAATGCTAGGATGCAAACCCGCCCAACACCTCATCATATTTTTCCATTTATAGTAACTCCCTGGTCTCTCCTTCTAATCCCAGAACAGTCATGAGCTTTCAAATTGGTTCAACTCTGATTCTTGAATCCATATCCAAAGCACAAAAACTGAATTTAAGTCAAATTCACTATTTTCAAAGAACCATCCAACATTTTACGACATTTCACAAAATGTATTTTGTGATCAAGTCAGTTTGGGGAAGACAGAACTTAAAAGCACAGTTCACCTGATTTTTTCAGTACAGGACTTCTTTGGGTCTTTAATATACTAATGTGAACTCTGAATCTCTAAGGGGAGCATATTACAGACATTGTTTCCCAAGCTATTATTTATTCACATATTCACTCATCCTTTTATTTTGCTAGAATACTTCAAGGGCTGAATTTTCTATGAAACTACCTTTCTTTTCCTTTTTTATTTATTTATTTATTTATTTTTGCGGTACGCGGGCCTCTCACTGCTGTGGCCTCTCCCGCTGTGGAGCACAGGCTCCGGACGCGCACGCCCAGAGGCCATGGCTCACGGGCCCAGCCGCTCCGCGACACGTGGGATCCTCCCAGACCGGGGCACAAACCCGCGTCCCCTGCAACGGCAGGCGGACTCTCAACCACTGCGCCACCAGGGAAGCCCGCAACTACCTTTCTTAATAGTGTGTCATCTTGGGCAAATCACCTTACCTCTTTGCACCTCCATTTTCTACTCTTCAAATGGAACTCGATATTCCAAAGGTCCCTTTAGCTTTAAAAATTCTATGGTGCGGCCTCTCTCCTCCCCCAAAGTCTAGGCATTTGTGCTACCAAGTGAACTTGCTAAGGATAAGATTTTCTGAAAACCATTCATTCATTCACGAAACTTTGATTCGTCGCCAAGCACTATGACAGGTTTTGGGGACAAAAGGACAAGATACAAATAACATGAAGATACACTGTACTCAGGATGAGGCCGTGATAGGATGATAAACACAGAGGAAGGGAGCACACACATGCACTCATGATACAATACAGGAAGACAGCAGTAGCAACATGCATAGATAATAGACTCGCACGAACCGGTGACTATAAAACAACTCAGTAAGAGAGAACAGAAATACGCCTAGATAATAAAGACTCGTGGAGGACCTGCCTCCTCTTTGCGGGGGTTGAGTAAGGCTTTCAGGAGGGAAAACACCCAGTGTCTTAAGGGATGGGTCGGCATTCCATGAAGGGAAGGTACTCCAGGCAGAGGGGACACAGGAACAATAAAAGCATAGGGGCCGAAGCAGCATGACACGTGCCGCGATCTACAAGAGTTTGGCAATTGTTAGAACGTAAATAAAGTTCAAGGCGGGGGAGCATTCGCTGTAAGAAGTAGGCAGGGCCCGTTGTTGAAGGCCTTCTCTGTCAGATGCTTGAACTGGGTCCTGTGATGGGGAGCCAGTGGAAGACTTGGAACAGGGATGCACCATTTTAGTTGTGTGGAAGACAGATGCAAAGAGAGAAAAGAGAGGTAGGGAGGCCAGTGGGGAGACTCCTGCAGATGTCCAGGACATAGACAGTGAGCACCTGAACCAGGAGACTGACAAGAAGAAAGCAGAGGAAAGGATGGATTTGAGACCCAGTTCACATTTCGTAGGTACAACCTGCTCAGCCTGATGGATTAGAGGAAGGGGGAAGGAGAGAGACCACCTCTACTGTGGATGGTGGATACACGCTGTCTGTACCAGAGGAGGAAAATCATGTGATGTGATCAGTTTTGGACCTGCTTAGTGTAAGGCCTTTCTAAGATATTTGTAGATATGTTAAAATTGGAGATGCTCTACCACCACCTTTTTCTGTGCATCAAACTCAAATGGAGATTTCATTTTGAGGATTCACATTGGAGGATGACTCCATATTGCTGGTTATTTGATTTAGGTTGTCGGGATGTTGCAAATAAATGGCAAGTTTATCTTTAATAGAAATGTAATTACTAATCAAAATTATAACTAAGTTCATTTTACTCTTATTTAACCATGGAGTCATGAGGCACACAATAGTGTTTATACTGGCAGATTTAAGTGTAGCTGGTATTAAATATATTTTTTTGTTGAAAGACAATCAACATGACCATTAATTTAGATTTTTTTTTTTACCGGTATTAGAAAATGTAATTTAAAATATTCTTCTTTTTACCGAATCATTGAAATTGTTATAAAGTGAACTAAGGAGACTATAAATCTACTCTGAACTTCATCTATGCCAGGCGTTCAAAACTCTGCTATACCTCAAATCAAGGAACTAACGCCTCACTCTTCACTGCTGTCAAGATGAACTGAAACATTTTCTGAGGGGCTCTTACCATTTCTCTCTGAATGCAGGATTTTTTTTTTGCCACATGACTTGCAGGATCTTAGTTCCCCAATGAGGGATCAAACCCAGGCCCTGGCAGTCCTAACCACTGGAACGCCAGGGAATTCCCTGAACGCACGATTTAAAGCAGATTCTGGAAGGATCTTTCTGTAGGGGTAGGAATATGGTCTGTAATAAGAACTGGCTCCAGTATCCCTCACTGGAAGTGATATAAGCATGAACCAGGACCCAATTCATTTTTGCAGGTCTATCAGCAAGTAGTTGGAGACATCCTGAAAGGAGGTGATAGGAATTTTAAGGGAAGAAGAGGGTGAGAAGAAAGAGTAAACACAAGGGAAAAAAAATCTCTTACCAGGTTCTTGTTGTATTTTGTGGTTGTTTTTAAACCAGGTTATCTGAGGCTCTGGGACACCGTTAGCGTGACAATCTAAAGTCGTAGAACTGCTGATAGCCACTGTGTGATCACTGAGGTTTCGTAGGAGGTAGGGTGCTTCCTGATCTAGTGAATAAAGAAAGGGAATTGTTATTACTCGTCAATCTTATTCTTTTATTATATATGCATATCAACATTTTAAAAGTAGAGAGGAAAACAGCAAAACTCAACTATAAGTTTTCATTCATATTTTATTCCCTCAATTTCTCCTCTATGGTTAGCCTACTGCTTCCTCTTTATTAGGTTACTACGATAAATTGAAATCTGTTAGAACACAGGGAAATCAAGAACTCAACTCTGTATTTTTAGATTTTCAATATCAAGGTTTTTGCCTGGCCAACTAGTTTCCTTCCTTTCTTTGAGAGAAGCTTTTTCTAAAACCTAAGGATTTTGCATGATATTTTAGGAACTAAAAAGGAAACAGACATGATTTTGGATATTGGCTTGTAGTGAGTTTTTACATAAATACAGAGAGTTATAGTAATGAGCTAATCGAATTTTGTATTTTTGTGTTTCACTAACATGTGAGGGCATGTTTGTGTCACTCAGCTGTCGGTAACCTAAACTGTAAGCAGCAGACCAAGTGGGAGAATGTCTTGAACTTTGAAAGCTTTATTGATTATCTCTTTCCTCCAATCCCTTCCCAAATGCAAACGAACAAAGCGTTAATTCAAGAGGCAGAGGCACAGATTTGTAGTTCTTGCACTATATAATAGTACAAATATTGTATTTTATATTACTTTCTCTTAAAACATACAAATATGATACAATTTATTTTAATAAAATGCCAACCAATATAGTACAACAAAATGGATTTAATACATTAGGATGCAATACATTACAACATTAAAATCTCACAGAGGGACAGCAGTACCCCAAGGCCCCCGTGAGTACGTGTCTCTTTTTTTTTATGGAATCAGTCCTGCTGATGCGTATACATTCTAGTTGGGCAGGTGCTGGATTGGTAACTCAAGCTTCCACGGTCAAAGAGTAAAGACAACTCCTGAAATCTTCCCCCCCCCTCAAGTCATCCTTCCCCCCCGCCCCACTCGTTGCAAATCCTGGAAGACAAATCAAAATAGTTTTGACATCACTTACACATTCTGCGTCACTGGTTTCAATTACACAGTCTGAGCTTTCTCTGACCATTCCTCATCTTATTGTACTAACACTGTGAAAGCAGCTTAGGAGTGATTACAACGCTCTAAGAGATGACACCTTGCAATGGCTCTGATTCCATGTCCCTGCAGGATTCTGCCGAGTCCCCAAACCTTTCTGTTTTTATTCCTGCAGGGAAACTCTCAGGATTAGCATTCATTAAAGCAATTGAGAAATCTCAGGTTAAGAAGTATATTACCATACGACTTTGAGAACATGTTGACATAGCATGACATGGCAGGGTGGCTATCTGTTAGGAGAAACAGATTTCTCATTCCATTTTGATTTCCATAGCTTATCATTAGTCTTTTCACATTTTATACAAAATGCAATCTGAAGGCAAAACAGACTTGAAGGAGCGCTAATTTATAAACTCGTCAACTATAGTGTGAAATGCGTGGTAGCAACGATCCTTTGGCCTGTTTCAGTGTAGCCTTCCTAGTCTCATCTTGCGCCCCCCCCCCCCGCCGGCAGACCCATTTTAATAGTTCTGGGTTTACATTCTGTCCAGTCTGTCAAATAGTTTTTCCTAATTGAAAACGCAGCCATGTATCAAAATCTTCCATTTTGATAATTCTTACATGCTCGATCGTTACAATGTTGACATTTTTACACAGTCAAGACCCCAGACATATCAGTGAAACATGACAAGAGAATAAGGAACAGTATCATATTACTACTTAGCATCTTTTACAGCCAACTTTGACACACCTCATTTAAAACTCAGAACAGACCCCGTTCACTGAGTTATACTTGTAATAGCTTCCTCTGGCACATTTACTGTTTCCCAGGCATTAAATACAATAAAATAATCTATCACTGTCCATAGGTCTTATTAGAAGAAGGCAGTCTGAATACATGGCCTGCCACACCCGAATTATTTTCATAGCTACAAACTGTAACATCATCAACACAGACAGGATTTGGCTTCCCTGACAGGTGTGTTTGAAAACAGTGCTTATATAAAAGAGAGCATCTTCTTTTAACATAAACGTCACGCAGAACTCCCAAAGGCCCTATCTGTACTACACAAACTTCAGACGAGAGAAGCAGCCGGAAGGCTGCAGAATGAACAGAGAATTCTCAATGAAATACAAAGTTCATATAAACATGTCTGAAACATACAGTATGATGATTTTTTTCTTTGTACCCATTTCTGGAAAAAAAAAAAATTCTCATTTTTGGCAAGTTTCAAAATGACCAATCAACCAAGGAATTGTTTTTTAATCAATTCCCACTTTATAGTAATCTACTTCGGCATTTTAAATAGGAAAGGGACGTTGAACCCATATTTTTAAACCTAAGTTATTTGATGGAAATAGCTGCTTTCCAAAGTTTAACAAAGGGGAGCTCTCAAACTGAGAAAATCAGAATGAACGGACTATTTCTGCTGGTTATCAACAGCCAAAGATTGCTCCCCACCAGGTCCTTTTACTTCTCGGCATTCAAGCCCAAGAGATCTGCCAGGTCCCACAGATACGTACTTCCGATTCTCCATTTGGAAAGGAGACCGAGGAACCAGCCTCACACCCTCTACCCCATCTCAGTCATTCTCCGTAGCAGGCTCTTGGTTCTTTCTCTATTTCCCCGTTATCCTCCCCTTACACCACACCTCGAAGACTGACTAACAAAAATCAAAACCCACCCAGTCCTTTCTTTTCCTTTTTGAAACTCTCTGGAAGGATTCGTGACTCTATGGAATTCTTCAAATTATCTCTCGGAAGTACTTCAAATCATCTTCTGTAACTACTAAACCCTTCCCCTCCCTAGGACAGGATAGGTTTTGCATGTCCATTTCACCATGTTTTTCAAAAGTACTCCCTAAACCATTTCATTTGCTTTTTCAGCTTTAGTAAAAATTGAGCCTCCCGCCCCCCCCCCACCCCAGGTCCTCTGGTACTAAGGCAGTTTCCTGAAGGAACACACTGACTTATAATGAACAAAGACGCCAGGCAAAAGAGCCATAGGTAAAGTTTCCAGATACAATTGATTATTCTTTCCTTTGGGCTGACAACTTCCAGGTTACTAATTGTTTTCAGAGCATTTGGGGCTCCATAAAAGTGCTATTGTTTACTCCTTCACATTTGACAAAAGCAATTCCCACGTGAAAGACAAGTTGAGCCGTGGGACAGAGTCTGTTACCTAAAGGAGGAAACAGTCTGGTGAGTTCCCAAGCCTGAAAAGCTGTCATATTGTCACCTCCTACTGAACAGCCCAGCCACTGTGTTCTAAGCCATGGCTATTTTGGTCATTATAGTTTGTTTTCCAATAGTTCAGGCAAGTCACATGTAATGATCAATCATAAATGAAAACAACAGAACAACGCATATGAAATTGGTGAAAAAGTCACTTTCCCCAGGAAAAAAAAATCCTATTCAATTTGCATATGGGGAAAGTGGACTCTCTTTTTTAATGGACAAATTTGACATTGACATTTAGAAGAATGCATTAAGCCTCTGGTCACAAGAGCCTTTATTTCCTTGATAAATTGATCATGGTACACAGCTGAATGCCATCCATTGGACAGGATAAAGTTCTTTAACCAGGGACAAAAGTATTAAAAACAAAGGCATGAGCCAGTTTTGTTCAGGTGCTGTCAGTGGCTGTGTAGTCCACTCAGAGGCAGTGAGGAGAAAACCTACTGGACTTGTTGACTAGCTACTGGCATTGCAGGAGAGAACGGGGCTTCATCTGGGTGGACTTTTGTAATTCATACTGTGATAAAGCTTTAATACCTCTGAATGACACCAACACCTTGCACCTCTGGGGCCCATCTCAGACGCTCCGGTTTAAAATTAATGTGCTTAATATAAAAAAAAAAGCATCTTCAAATAAATAAGCATTATAACTTGCTATCATCCAGGTGCTATTTACAGATCAAAAGCAGATGTAACAGTACGAAATAAAACCCGGCAGAGGTCCGTCAGAGTCTCCAATTCAACTGTCCTCATTCTGAGCTGGCCAATGAACCGATTCATGTCCATCTTTGGCAGATACCAGCATCTGTTTAAATTATTCGGGTTTGGCAGCTTGGAAACATAAACATAAAAAGAGGTGGGCATTAAAGTGGAAGGAAAGGATCAGTCCCGAGTTGTTGTCTATCAGGCAGGAGAAAACAGCAAAGAGCAAAACACACAGAGAACGCACTGCAGGGATCCTCCAAATCCAAATGTGCACCAGGTCGGCCCCAGAGAGCGGACCCCTCAGCCTGAACGGGGCGCCCAGAGCTGGGGGTCCCGGGGGGCTCAATGTTACTCCTATCATGGCCAAACTCATTTTGGGAGGAGCTTCTCCTCTGAGCCGGAAAATGAGCAACAGTGAAAATAAATCAAGATGATATGACACAACTGTTACTTTGTAATGAGTCCTTTAATGTTTTACATTACTTTGTGAGGTACAATCATTCCTTGTGCTTTTAAATTTGGAGATCCGAGAGAAAACAGCCTTTCTGTTGCAGTGCTCACCTCTAATGGTCACTTCTTTCTTCTGGAGGATTTCTTCCCCTGTGTACATGTTCCTGGCTCGGCAGGCATAGGTGCCCGAGTCTTCCAGGGAAGCGTTCTTGATGACGAGGTGGAGCGTCACGGAGTGCTCTTTCGTGACGGCCGTTTTCTGCTTGCGGATGCTGTGCTGCATGGTTCGGTTATTCACTGTCCGCAGCAAGATCCAGGTAATGTCTCTGTACAAGAACTTGTTAACTGTGCAGGACAGTTTCAGGTCCTCTCCTTCCGTAGGCATTTTTTCCAAGTTAACGTGAAATCCATTGGGCACATCTGGAAAAAAAGAACAAAGGACTTGAGTGCCTAGGAAAATCAATGTCTCATCCTGAGGACATATCTCATTCTAAGACAGTCAAGGATCTTGAGGATTGTTCCTACACAAATTCAGCGTCAACATTAAAAGGATGGTATTTATGGTTTTTGTTTTTAAAAGGGGAACGATCAGACATGGCAGGTAGGAACCAGCTCAGTTCGTTCCGTCAGAAGCGAGGCAGGAAATGCAAAATAGGACATTATTAGGAGGGTACGCTCATTTGCTCAAAATTGCTCTTCAAAGTGGAATGCTTTTTTTTTTTTTTTTTTTTTTTTTTTTACAACTTGGGATGATAACCCATTGCTTTATCATGTGCAGAAGTCCTCCTGGTAAGTGGGCAAAATAGGGAAGGACTCTAAGAGGAGTTTGTACTAGAAACCACAGGTGATTTGATAGCTAAACTTATTTAAGTTGTGAACAAGTGAGAACAGGAAGTCCCAGGTCTGCGCTAGGAGACTCCAGTTAACACTTTACTCCTAAACTTTGGGCTGACGGCATCCTCCTCCTGCTGCTGGCCCATCGCTCCCCCTGCTCTTTGCTGGCGCCAAGGGGTCCTTGCTCAGGTCCCCTTTTATGGTGACTGCTCTACTCAGACATAAAAGAGCAAGATTTCTTTTTTTTTTTTTTTTGCGGTACGCGGGCCTCTCACTGTTGCGGCCTCTCCCGTTGCGGAGCACAGGCTCCGGACGCGCAGGCTCAGCGGCCACGGCTCACGGGCCCAGCCGCTCCGCGGCAGGTGGGATCCTCCTGGACCGGGGCACGAACCCGCGTCCCCTGCCTCGGCAGGCGGACTCTCAACCACTGCGCCACCAGGGAAGCCCAAAGAGCAAGATTTCTTCTGAAAATGCGGACAGCTAATCTCGAAGAGTTGCTAGATTGCAAAGTGGGGGCAGAAGGTTCTAAATCAAATCTGCTCTTAAAAAACATATGAAACATTTTCCTAAAAGGACTGCATCATTGGAAGTCATTTTCTCCAATGTCATTCCCAGGTAACCTTCTTCTCCGTCTTCTTGGCGCCTCTAGCCACAGCTCACGAGCTCCCCTCCTCAGCTTTCTTAACCCGGACCATCATTTAGCTTCTGCACTGAGAGTTCCTTAGTCTCCTTTTGGACCATCTCACCAGATGATTTTTAGAATACCATTGGTTGTTACTAGCCCTGAACTGGCCTGCTCTCAAAACCCTCCCATCGCTTGTTACTAGCGGCATATCTGTACTTGAGCAAAGAACTGGGGCCAACATTTCACAAAGAACTTTGAAGATGAAAAGCGCTATGTTATGCTATTATTATTATTATCCTTTGCACACAAAGCTATAAAGAAACCTTTAAACCTTAAGGGGACAATAGTCCAAAATTAGATATCATATCAACTCTTTCCTAAATCTCACTTTGCTTGTTTTTCTGATTTTTCTGGGCTCTGGCTTTATTATAAAGTGTCACGTCTGAAGAAATGCCAAAGTATTTCTTTGGGAGCCGGGGGGTAGCAGTGGTTTACGAAGCTGTCAATGACTGGAGAGAGAGGAGGCCAGTGGAAGTTTTCCTGCTTTTAAAATGAAAACCTAAGAATGTGCCAGAAGAGGCAGAAGCAGCTGACCATAGTTTTTTAACATAACAATAAGGTGTCAGAAATAGCCCCTCTAATTCAGCATCTTTTTATACTTGGGACACTTTCCAAGCATGAGGAGTTAAACATTAGCCATCAACTTTTACCCAGATACTAGGGCAGAAGTCTTGTGCACTGGTTGCAATCATATTATTTCTGAAAGACGGTAGGCTTCCATTTACGAAGTCCCATCCTGGTAGTCAGAACCCAAGTGGGTCCCAAGTAACACCACTGAGATCATGTAGAGAGTTTCTATTTACTTTAGTGATTTGAAACTTCCTGTGGAAATAGCTCACAGGTTTCCTGGTGGAAGATTTTGTTTATCTTTGCCAAGCACCACCAGGAATCTCAAAATAAAATGCATTTAGTGACATTGGGAAACCAGGGAGATAAGGCAGCGCTGTTCCTGTTTCACCCTCAGTAATTGCTAACACACCCAGAGTCATGCTGAGTGCCAACAGAACAGCAAAAACACACACAGAGGAAAAGAAAAGAATCGAATCCGTTTTCAGGTCCGTTTCTCATACGGGGACACTGTTAGGAGGCTGATTTGGTTTATGTTGTCAGATGGTACTTAGAAATGGTCTATTTCTCAGTACAGCCCCTGCACTATTCTTTTCTGATCCATGGAAGGTGATAAATAAGACGTCCTAAACTAGGTAATGAATCCAGAGGGATTTTTCCCTTAATTCATGTCGATTTTTTTTTTTTTTTAGCCTGAGTACAAAAACAGACCAAAGAAAGCATTGCCTTCTAACTCTCAAAATGAAAACAAGGAATCTTCCCACACTTAAGGCTCTGTTGCAGATTCAGCCCAGGCTTCAGTAGCACCAACTAACACTCATCCATCCAGCACATAATCACATCCACGGCGTCTTAGGAGATGTGGTGGAGGAGACGCCACCCTTGCTCAGGAGACATCCCACCCAGGGTTAGGTGAAAGGGTAATGTATTTACAGAGGTGCACACCTGGGGGTGGACATCTTGACTTGATTGGATCAAACGTGTGAATTAAGTTCATGAAAGAGACAAGCATAGACATTAAAAGGATGAAAGGTATCTCCTTTGTCAGGTGGAAATAAAGGCTTTACCTCAACTAGAGAACAGAAACAGCATTCTCTAAAAAGAAAGTGAGTGGTGACTAGAAAGTTTGGCTCCTTTCAAATAGATACTATGGACGAGTGAATGGCAGAGTTGGAGTAGAAGCTGTGGAGGATGCTAATGGCCATAGCAAACTGGTTCACATCAGTTCAGAAGGCAGCTCTGTTGTATTTTAGAGAAGGGGCAGCATGATTGAAATGAGGATCGGTACAGATCCAATTCTAGATCTTTTGATTTTGAGCAGTTCAATTTTAGACAGCTCTTTTAAAGCATGACCTGCACTAGGTCGAGTATAAGCATGGAACAAATATACATTCATTTTTCAGAAAATCGTCATGGAAGGTGCAACATTCCTAAAGAATATTTAGTCTCATCTCTAGTGAGGCGAAATCTCATGACAGAGATTTGAGTAAGAAAAAGAGAAGAGTTTTAGAAATAATGCAAGTAATCTATGATTACCCATCAAGACTAGAATTTTTCAAAACAGGGAGCAAAGCATTTAGGAGAATTATATTCTGGGCAAGGGGGACTTGATTGGATGAGTTTGTGCTCAGTTTTAAGATTAAATTTCTGGAGGAAAAATGCCGTGAGCTTCGAGTTAGGTATGTTGGAAATAGAATTCCCATCGCTCCTTTCAATGGATGAGGAAAGGTCTCAAGCACCCCGTGGTTATAAACTGGACAATATGGTGGGAGGCGAAGGGGGACTGCTGCCTGGGTTCCGCAGGTGGTCAGCCGTATCAGCTGGGGCCCTTGCAGCAGCCATGCTGTGCACAGATACAGGCCGGAGCCATGAAGCACTCGGGGGAGGGGTGGGCTGGATGTTGGTGCTGCAGTGAATAATGGGCATCGATGAACCTCCCTGGGACTCGTATCATGAGGGAAACGAGCAGGGCGTGCCCTCAGTCAGGGCATCCTCTCCCAGTACTCCCTTCAGACCCAGGCAAGGGGGCTCTCTGTTCAGGCTGTACCCCTCCCCACAATGGAGAGAGTCTAGCGGTGGGGGGGGCTGCCCACACAGAGTCTATGCTATCCCCACTCTTCATCTTTCGTGGGGCCCCTGGGGCCCCAGAATTCCCTGTAAAGATGGTCCCAAGTCTGCTTCCAGACTGTCTCAGACCTCTTCCCCCTTCGCTCTGTCTGTCCTCCTGAGGTCAGACTGCTGGGCGGTCTGCACACTTACAGGGCCCAGGGAGACTGTCTGGGGGAGGGGTGGACAGAGTTTGGAGGTGTGGCCTGGGGAGATCATCCCCAGGAGGATAGGGCCCCTTACCATGAGGGCCGAGCCCGGAGTGGAAGGAGAAGCGGGGTGAGCCGGGGGTGGGCTTCTCCTGCACCGTCAGGCACCGTCACACTCTGTGCAGTCCCGGAACTCTAGGTTTGTGCCTGACTTTCCAGGTCATCGTGAAAGTATCTTTGTCCACCAGAGGCTACAACATATTTCACAGCTTGTTCATGTGATTCAGAACTTGTAAGTGGTTAGACGTATAGTCTGTGGGCCTCTGTTGGTCTTCTCGCCTCGATTCTGAAAATGCCAGGGCCAGCCTGTCCTCTTCTTTCTACTGATTCTTTGTACCCACAGGACTACCTCAAGTCCCGCTTCCTTCTCAGAGGCTTAGAGCAACACTCTACAATACAGGGCTACCTGTGGCTACTGAGCCTTGAAAGGATGGTCAGCGTGACTGAACTGAATTTCATCCAGTTAGTTTTATCTTATTCCAACCCTGATTTTTAAAACCGAAGGGATGTAATATTTTAAAAAATACTGATGATGTGTTAAAATGATAACATGGGATCTGTTAGGTGAAATAAAATGAATTTCACTTTTTTCTTTTTACTTTAAAAAAAATGGTCACTAGAAAATGTTAAATTCTGTATGTGGCTGACATACTTTTATTGGTGGAATTGGCTTGGCATTGGCTAGCATCTGTCACGTTACTTCTGCTCATTCCTTTTGATACTAGGATACAGGTAACATTTCTTCTTTGTGTCCACAGCGTTCAAACTGTCTTCCTAGAAAGACAGGGCCTCCTTGCTATCTCTTTGAATGCTCAACACAGAGTTGAACTGTCCTGTTTAATAGTTGGTGCTCATTAAACTTGTACAAACGTATTGAATGTTAAGAATAGAACAGGAATGGCTCAATCTTTTGTATTCTAAAATCACAGAGACAGTGGCCTTGTTGCCCCCCAGATATAAAGGACAACACAAACCTTTGGACTATAATTAGTCTAAATCATCTGAGGTTGATTAAAGAAAGAATCAGTCTGTGTGAAACTGCTCTCTGAATCCTTCTCTAAATAAAGGGCTTTTCCTATTTGGAATGAACACAAAGATGATTTTATCTCCGCTTCTCGAATATTGAGGGTAGAGGGACTGACTTGGTTTTCAGAGGCTCTCCCGTGTGCCCCTCCACCTCTCTCAACCGCATTTCCTCATCTGGAAAATGCAGGGCTATCATGTCGAATTATAGCCCCTAGAAGTCTCTTCTGGCTCTGACATTCTGTGAGCACCTACCCACGGATCTCTCCCCTGGTACAGCTTCTCTGAGGGTCAGCTAACGTGCCAGAAGGCTCCCTGTGACCTGGCAACCCATACTTCTCATGCAATTGGACATACCTATTTCTTTCTGGAGAACTCAAGGCAACTGCTACAGCCTGCCCCAGGCAGTGCGAAGTTTCCAGAGAGTTGGCCAACTGCCCAGGTTTTTTCAGAATATTGGGGGAGTGTGGAGCCAGGCAATTGTTTTTATACTTTGAGCTACTTACTTCCTTCCTGTACCCATGGAGGGACATAGGGAGTGCCATTTGTGTCCCTTGGAAGTTATAAGATTTGCAGACACCATCATATTTAAGGTTAAAAATTCTGAAATGCTACCAAAAAAGAGCACACTAAGAACGATCAACCAAGCTCAGCTTCAGATTTCTTTGGGAGAGCCTCGTGTGCCAAAAAGCTGAAATTCAGTTGTGAAACATTTGCTGTACAGCAGAAATTAACACAACACTGTAAATCAACGATAACATCAATTTAAAAAAAAGTTGTGGAACAGTTCGCCTCTTGGGTTACAAAGATGTCATCCCATGTATTAGAATTGGTTTCCTTGACTGTTACCGAACCACCACTGTGTGCCAGGCCCTGTGCTGGGGACTGTAGGGTGTTCAAAAAGGAACACGACAAGATCCCAGATTCACAATCAAGCCCAGGAAAGAGACGCAGACAAATAGCTCTAAAAGGGAATTCAGGGAAATAACCCTTCAGGAGACCCAATGACCCCATGATGCTGTAGAAAACTATTCCTGAGAGCAAGGATGAAGGTACTCAAAGCTGGACAAGTCTATGGAATGTTTTTTTAAAAAAATAAAAGTCACTCAAGTGCACTCAAAGCACAAAAGACTGCAAGAGAGACTTGAGGTCACTGGGCTGTCTTCGTGAATATAGGACACGTGGCTTACCTGTGATGTAAAAGTTTATGTTTCTTTCCACAGTCCCTACTTTATTGGCAGCCATGCAGCTGTAGATTCCAGAAATTCTAGAGTCGGCCACAGCCAAGGTGCTAGCCGTCTGCAAAAGAAAAGGCAACTTCAGCGACAGGAGGAAGAACCACTGGACACCCCCTGAGATATTTCTGAGGGGGACCTGATCCGGCTATTCCATTGCCTCAACAGAGGCAGAACTGCACACGTGGTGGTTACCAGAAACTCTCCCCTCGCCGAGCCCTCAGCAAGAATGGAAAAACAACAGGAAAGCAGGTCCTCAGGAGACCGGGGGCTATGACATCCGACTCATATGAGGGCTTCAGGCTTATTTATCTCGTGCTGCTGGCGTAACAATTACAGACCTGAAGCCCAGATGCGGGACAGCACGTCCTACCCTATGAGGTGGTCAGGGCCACGCCAACGAGAGGGGGAGGTCCAGGCCTTCCCTTCTGTTTGGATGACCTGTGATCACGAACGCCACTTGGTCACAGGAGCCTTCTTTGCCGTCTGGTTCTGTAAGCGGTGTGTTAAGGGAGCACAGACAGAGGAGAACGGCTGGCCCAACCATTTCTTTTCTGGGACGAGGCACTGCAGCCCTAATGACGCAGAGGGAGGGGCGGAAACTCCCTGAGGCTCTTGCGGGTGTTTGTAAATTACTTAATTTCTCAGGCTGTCAATCCCTCCTCTAGAAAATGAAGATATAAATCATGGATTCACACGGCAACGTCGCTTCTCTAGGGTTTAGTGCTGCTCTTGGGCAGATGAGCCCCTAAGGAGGCAGGAGGAGTCAAAGCTATGTGAACTTGAAAGCACTTTCCAAACTATGATGTTGCGAAAAGTAATGTCTCAAAAAAAAAAAAAAAGAACCACAAATTTATACAGCTTAAAGATTTGCATGGCTGTCTTCTTTTAAAGATAAAAATTAGCAGTATGAAATGAACTGTTGAGAATTTTAAAATTTAACCCAACCTTTCAAAAAAGTAATGCATGCTATACATGAAAAAAAATGAAACAGCTCGTAAGTTTTTCATATTTAAAATTACAAAAAAGGTTGATCCAGTTACTTATAAATCGTTGCAGCCTATCTCCTAGGACACAAAGAACTGGTCATAAGCCCTGAAGTTGTTAGAGGCTGTGCTGATGCTTCCAGACTAATGGGGTGTCCTGGCTGGAGGAGAACGATCCGGTCACTTACAGGTTAACGTGATACATACAGAGAGGCTGAACCGTGACAGCGGGCTTTCTAAGATAGTAACACAAATTCTACAAAGGGTCCTCACATTTTTCTAAGTAGCTAAGTTATGCGGTAGGCACTTTACTCGTATTCTCATATCCCTTACGAGAAATGAAAGTATGTCTGTCTTTACAGATCAGGAAGACTAAAAAATATATTCGCAGTTTTTTTAGCCAGCAACTTCATTGCTCCAAATTCTCTGTAATTTCCACTACGGTACAGTTGATATTTCATGATACCTTTTCTGTTTGTTAGATCTGTTTAATTACATCTACCCACATACCCTCTGTGTATTACTGAAATTCTGGGAAATGAGTGTCTGCGATTCGTGGCATTTTCATCCAATGTAGCAGATACTGATTATTTGTTAAGGCATCCCCCAGACATTGTAAAGGGGACGGAGGGGAGTATGACACAACCCTTATTCTTAACGTGAAGGACTACTTCTAGGTCACAGGAAAGAATTTCCCTACTTGAAGCCCAAGTATATATTATTCTCTCTTTTACAGAGAAAGACTCTCACAAAAGCAAATAACCAGTGGAGAGAGCTCAGGTGTCTCTTTCTCTATTTTGATTACTAATCACTACAAGAGGCGGGGAATACAAAAATTCTGGATGGCTGTTTAATTATTGCACCCACCACTTCAGAGTTGTGGAGGAAAAAGTAGCTAGAAGAGAAGCTTGTAGGTGACAGGTGGAAGGACAAGAGAGATCATCAAGTGAGACTCTGACTCCTGGAATTTTCTCAGGAGACGAGCTCAGGTGCCTGAAAGCAGCATGAACAGGGTCAGAAGAGGAACAGTCGTGGAGACCTCACAGCCCCTCTGCTGTTTGCCTCTCAGCTCAAGCACAGCTTTCCTTACGAAGTTAGCGCTCAATGTTTATCCTAAAGGGCCTCAGCAGAGCCTTATTTAGATTCTCAGATGTATTGCTGCTCAATAAGTAAGTGAACAACTCATTTCTGTTTGGCTTGAACATCTGAAATGATGAACAACGATGACCTGAAAGTTGCATTTGGATTTCTTTTAAAATTATTTTGATTTCACTGAGAGCGGGGCAACTGAGAACCAGAACAAGGGCAATCAATTCAGATGTGCACATTTGCCATATTTAAGGCCTGTGCAGGCAACCGGGGGAGGGCTGTAGCCATTTTACAACACTGCGAAAACAGATAGCTCAGGATTTCTGTATAATCAGAGAATAAAACTGAGGTCCACAGAAGTGAAGTGAATCCAGGCCACACGAACCATGGAGATAACAGATGCATCTGAATCTCTTATTTTGCCTGAATGACCGCTTCCGAGACTGACACCTTACCCCCAGTAGAGCCTGCCCCAGAACTCACCTCTCCAAAGTTTCTATTAAAATTGAACTAGTAAATGACATTGATGGGAGCTTACATTATTTCTTTGTTTCTGGGTACCTCTATGTTACCCTTGCTGTGCGCCGGACAGTGTGTGAGGCAGTACCTCATTTAATTAATCCTCCCCGGAGCCCAGTGACGTGGGTGTATTACTTGTTCTACAGAAGAGGCAGCTGAGGTTTTAAACTGATTCACTCAAAGATCCATGGTACCACAGACAGCCCCGAGCAACAGTTATGCCCAGGTCTGTCTGACACCAGTGCCTGTGCTCTTAATCTACACGAAATTGCTGCTTGCCGCCTTCAAACCCTTTAAATCTAATAGTACAGATCTATCGGTAGAGTTCTGTCTCTGCCTTGAGTCGGATTTTCTCTCGAGAATACCTCCTTCAATGAGCAGACACGGTCACTACAAGCTCAATGCTACTGTGTACGGAAATCCTGTTTTTTTAGTATTTTATACAAGTTGCAAGCTGATAGTGTTATATGGTTTGAAAATATGATTGATAATGGACACGTTATAATTAGAGAAGAACATTTTAAAATAAGATGGAACGTACGTCCTGTGAGCAACGTTATTCAAAATGATCTGATTTCTAGAGGACTTTTATTTTTCTAGAGTATATTTTTAAGCTATAAATTATTTTCATGAAAAAACTATGACACTTGAAGTATAAACTATAGAGTCAGAAAAGGGAGGTCAAGTGTGAGTTGGAGGTGGGTGTAGTTTGGACACAAGAGAACTTCTCACAGGACAGGAGTCTCTTGGGTTAAGGGGACAGATGTGATTCCCGGCGGTCATGACCAAATACTATTGTTTCAAGAGGGAAAAAATGGAAAGAACATAACAGTTGGAACAGCAAATATCAACTTAATACTTGAAAAGAGAAAGTATTTCAAACTCAAGAAGTTGAGTTGTAGCATATGTTTGAAATTATCATCATATATTTTATAAGGTACACCAAAAGAAATTCCCAAGGCTGTCTGCTTGTATCCATTCTAGAGTTAGTTTCCATTTGCCACAGTTTTTTTTAGTTCTGAACCCACACTTTGGGTGCCTCTGTTTTCCCTGTGAGGACCTCAAGGATTAAGATATTAGAAACAGACCCTTCAAATCCATTCTCTGGGTTCTTCTGTATGACCCAGGAACGCTGGTGAACACTGTCGTCAGGTACTGTAAATTTGGAAGTTATTCATTCTCCTTCCTTCCTTCCCTTTTGCTAAGCGTTAGTGATTCACTACTGGAATGTGGTTTGAACCTCATGGAACAGAATGGATGGGATGATGTGTAATTCAGCCTAATTTCCAGCACCTGCCTTTAAAAAAGACCTATATATGGATTTTATTCTCGGATGTTTCTATTACAGTTTCCTTTGAAGTGTTTCAGGGAGAAATAAAAGCAGATATGTAAAGGTCAGGGAAGAATCTAAAATGATCCTGGGGTGGTGCATTTGAGCCAACTGATGGGAAACAGAACGTGAGAAGGTAGACAAGGTCGGGGAGTGGGTGGGAGAGCGGAACCCAGGCTGTACTCCCGGGATGAGGCATTCATGCTTCGGTCATGGACGTGTCTTTTACGGTACACACATTTCTCAATGAAACCTCAAAACGATTTCAATGGAGATGTTGCTAAGATGTTACATTGTCATGATCCTCCAGCCTCACAGAATTAATGCTGTGAAACGCATTTCCTGTGTAATTTTTCCTAACACAGGGCTCCTTCTACTTCCTGCCCCAAGTCTACAAAGTCTGGCAAACCCACTGAAACGATACCAGAGCTCCATGTTTGCCGTTAGCAACTCCAATTGATGACTTCACTTCTCACAGATCTGGGCCAAAACCTGGCCATAAGGAGACTGAATTTTATTGTCTCGTGCACCCTTCCTTGGGTTAAACAAAACAAAACACAACAGGGGCGTGGGGCGCGGGGGGAAGCAAGTCCCTGAAAGGCAGCAGGTGCTCGAGCAGGACCTCGCTCCACTGATGGCTGGAGCAGGGTCCCGGGCATGCCGACTATATAATATGACTGGGGAAAAGCATCTGTGTGCTCTAAGCTGGGACTTTCATTTGCTTTCTTAACGTGAACAGAAAAGAAAAGCAGTTTTAATTGTAAAGGAAATAACAATGCAAAGAATTCTGAGATAGCAAAACTTCCGTCTGTCATCTGAAAGACGTTTTTCACACACAAAGATATATTAATAGATGCTAAAAGCAAAATTAGTAAAGTCTTCTAAATTTAGGACATGAAATTAATAACTCAAAGTCTAATTTGTTACAGTCACTACCAGGATATGTATGTGTGTGTGTGTGTGTATACACACACTTCGTTTAGAAGGAGTATTAAAGGTTTTTCAACACAATTGTTTAATAACTAGTCTTTACTGCATATGTTCACAATCAATTTGGGGGATTGCATTAGGGAATATAAGACAATCATCTTGATAACAGGCAAACGAGACAGGTCATGTGTTAGGAGCTCCATTTTTTGGAGGAGAGAACTCAGGTTCAGAGAGGTGAACTGATTTGCACGTGGTTACACACAATAGAAAGGGCAGACCTTAACCCATGCTCTGCAGGTTGGATGGCCCAAGGGCCAACTGTGTCTGGGGTTCTCTGTTTAAAAACCTGGTGTAACTACAGAATTACAAGACAATAAATTTGTTTCAATCACACATGGAAAAAATCAGGGAAGATTCTTTATCTCACCCAGGTTTTGTCATGGAGGCAGGTAGCTACTTCATGGTTCAGGCTAATCAGAAACATAACCTAGCTTTTTCATTTTCTATTTTCTGTCGTATGTTTTTTTGTGGCTAGAATACCACAAACCGGACTAGAAGTTCTTTGGAATTAAGCTCATAAATTCGTGTTTTAATATCCAGCAGTTAACAGTACAAGCATCTGATAGGGTCAGGGAAAGGCAAAATGAATCGGCACGGTCAAGGGCATCTTGAAATTATCTAGTACTTTGTGACAACTAACTTGCTTTCTACTCTGAGGCAATTTGCTTTTTTTTCAAAAATGTAGTGTCACTCAAACTTTCGAGTTTACAGAGTGTCCTCTTTTCTAAGTATTTCATTAAACTGCTGTCTCATCAATAGCTACACATCTTGGGATGTTTTAAACTACAGTTTGTTTGCATTTGAGAAAAAGAACTGTAAGCCACCTACATCTTACTGCAGTGGTTAGAAAAACTTTTCCTGAATCCTTGACAAGTGATCGCTGATATTATCGTGCAAGCCATCACCATCTTAACTAATTTCTGTATTGGCTTAGTTGGCAGAGCCCTGGGTTTTGGCAATGAAGACTTGGGTTTGAGCTTCTCACGTGCCACTTTTAAGCTGCGTGACTTGGAGTTAGTCATCTTATCACCTCAGTTTTTCTTATCTTTAAAATGGAGATAGCCACTCTGGCCCACCAAAGAATGATGTTGACATAAGCGTATGTCCAAAAGTTTTCCATCAGGAAGAATTCAGATGTTATTTGTTATTATGAAGTCCTATGCGGAGAATGATGCCATCTATTTTGTTGCTTTCAAATGCAAATATAGCTGAACAGATAAATAAGCATGACCACACTTAAGGAGATAACACCCATATTAACAGACTACTCCAAATCAAGATATGCATGTAGAAGTAGATATTCTAGCAAGGGGTGATTTGATATGGGTTTTTTCCCCCCCTTCTTAAAGCATCACTACCCCTGTGCCTGATAATAGCAGATTTTGGAGTTGCATTTTTCACTGATTCGACAGAGAAGAAAACCACCAGGTCTGAGATCTGCTCAGACACAGGTATCAGCTAGTGTTGAGGTTAAGGGAGTGGAGAAAATATGTCCAAGAGCAGAAAAGATGCTCCTAGACCCTGACTAGGTCAGGGAAACTTTTTTTTTTTAAACTGAGGCATAATTGACAAATACCATTATATTAGCTTCAACATTTTTATGTATCGCAAAATGATCACTACAATATGTCTAGTTAACACCCATCACCACACGTAGTACAAAGGTTTTTCTTTCTTGTGATGGGAATTTTTAAGATCTAGTCTCTTAGCAACTTTTAAGCGTGCAATTCATCAGTATTAACTATTGTCGCAGTGCTGTACATGGCGTCCCAATGGCTTATTTATATATTATAGGAATTGGAAGTTTGTGCCTCTTAACCCCCTTCATCCATCTTGCCTACCTCCTGCCTCTGGCAACCACCAATCTATGAGCTTGTTTTCTTGTTTACTTGTTTTCGTCCACATATAAGTGAGACCACACAGTATCTGTCTTTCTCTGTCGGACTTACTTCATTTAGCATAATGCCCTTAAGGTCTGTCCACGTTGTCACAAATGGCAAGCTTTCATTCTTTTTTATGGCTGAATAATATTCCACTGCGTATACAGACCACATTTTCTGCATCCATTCATCTGTCGATGGACACCTAGGTTGTTTCCATATCTTGGCTGTTGTGAATAATACTGCAGTGAACACAGGGGTACCTGTATCTTTTGAGTTAGTGTTTTTGTCTTCTTCAGACAAATACCCAGAAGTGGAATTGCTGAATCATATGGTAGTTATATTTTTAATTTTTAAAGGAACCCCCATACTGCTTTCCATAGTGGCTGCACCAATCATATTCCCACCAATAGTGCACAAGGGGGTCTGCACACCCTCACCAACATTTGTTATTTCTTGTCTTTCTCACAATAGCCATTCTGACAGGTGTGAGGTGATATCTCATGGTGGTTCTGATTTGCCTTTCTTCAGTCAGGGAATCTGATACACTGTGTGTGTTTGTACACCCCAACTTAGGCTTCGCCCGTGCGAAAACAGAGGGGAAAACAAGATATTTTGTGAAATGGAAACATTCCATTTTAGCCTCAAGTTTTGCGCTAGCTTTTGCTTACTGACCTCTCACTTTATTTATGTCAGAGGTTCTCAGTTCTGGTTATGCTAGAATCTCCCAGGAAGCTTTTGTGAACCCTGGGCTCCACGCGAAAGACTCACATGTAATAATAATTGGTAAAGTAGACTACCGTGCAGCCAGAGTTGAGAACCACTGATGTGGACCAGCTTGATGCTCAAGAGGCATTTCTACCTCTTCCGTTAGGTCCAAGGACTCACTCCTTCGGGACTGGTGCTCGGTTGGGTGTATACAGCAGGTTGAATAGCCTCAGTGCATTGCTCCGTAAAGACATACTACTGATTTTCTTCTCTGAATTTTTGCTCGAGCACTTGAATTCCTTCTGGCTCTAATAAACCCAGAACTGGGAGCTGAGTGTGTACTTTTAGAATAAATATCCCCATGCTTATTTGGACGAACAGTACCTTATTCTTTCCTTCTAAGACTGCCGTGCGCTGAGTGATGCTCTCAATTCTGTTTCCTACGGTGCTGTCAGGATCCAGGATAAAGGACTCTTCATTATTGGAGCAAAAGTCATACCTATTTTTAAAAAAAGTAAGCCATCACTATGTTGCTTTGCAGCATGGTCTAGCCCATGGTGACCGGTGAAATGAAAACCATTAAGTCCTCAGATAACAAAGTCACAATTTTCTTCTTTTCCTTAGACGCTTCCCCCCCAATATCCATCCTCAAAACTTAAAAACAGCAGACAGATTTTGCCTGATGTGCAAAACAAAACAAAACAAAACAAAAAAACCCCCACCAGCCTATCTCCATATATCCTTCCTGTTCTATGTTAAATATTAAATAAAAATGCATAAATTAAAAAATCTAGTATCTAGATTTTAATTAGTTCCTAGTGGAAGAAACATGCAAACACGGAAAAAATGGAAGTTATGTTAATGAATGTAAACCTCAAGGATAACAGCATTTCACAGCTATAAAAGGCTGGCATTTAATATGAGAATATTCCATTATACAGCTAATTTTTTCCAGGGTTGATTAAGTGTATATGGAAACACACATCATGGAGCAGCTATTAAATTCAGTCTATTTCTTTTCAAGTTTTGGAGTATCACGGCAAGCTCTTTAACATCTCAGGCCTCAAGTGTTTAATTATAGAGTATGTGTGTTGAAGTTGTTTAAGATCTTTTTTGCTTCTAAAAGTCCATGAAACCTCCCTCTCTTACTGTTTAAACTAGCTGGAGCAGTACCATTTTAAAGAGAGATTCCAACCTATATCCGAAAGCATGTTCTTTCAAACACCTGATTATCAGTAGGTGCCTGTCACTTTACTACCTAAATCACTGGTGTAAATATCTATTGATCATTTATTATGTTTCTTCATCTCTGTTTCATTTACTTCTGCTGTGATCTCTATGATTTCTTTCCTTCTACTAACTTTGGGTTTTGTTTGTTCCTCTTTCTCTAGTTGCTTTAGGTGTCAGGTTAGGTTGCTTATTTGAGATTTTTCTTGTTTCCTGAGGTAAGACTGTAATTGCAATAAACTTTCCTCTTAGGACTGCTTTTGCCGCATCCCATAGGTTTTGGACCGTCATGTTTTTGTTGTCATTTGGATCATTTATTATGTTTCGTGTATCCTGGGTTCTACACGAATAAAAAATCCAAACAACAGAAAGGACACTTACATCCACTCTGACTCGGGCAGTGCAGTAGTATTTCAACATGCCTTTTCCCAAGCCAACACCCACAAAGCTGCCGCCGGACCGACCCCCTGAGCATTTGGGGTTCTAGTGGAATCCTCTCTGCTCCAAAAGCTTCAACAACTGGACTGAAGAAAGCCCAGGCTTCCGTGACTGAGTCAAGGCCATCCAAAGTCCATTCCCTAGCTGCCTTTTCAACCTTACCGCTACAGACACGTTTCCTCACAGGCAAACCACAGTTCGGTTCAGCTACTTCAAAGAAGACTTGAGTCCTAGAGCTGCCCTGACTTCTAGCTGTATGACAGTTTTCTCCTCTGAAACACACAAATAAAATTATACCTGCCCTGTTGATCTCATGGGATTATACATGTGTTAAATGACCTAATTTAATTGCAGAGGTCTTGTAAATCAAAGACACCCTAGAAAAGCGAGGAACTATTCTTCCTGTGGCTCGGGGTGTACACACACCTGATTCCTTCACCTTCACTCACCAGTGACCGCTGCCTCGATGCCCCTCACCCCCGGCCCGATCTCCTCCAAGCAGCTTATCCTGATCACTGTGAACCCTTACGGTGCACAGGATCAGAACCACTTGATGAGCCTGTAGCTAGACCACCTTAACTTGTGCTGTGATTTCTATTTGCGTGAACCGCCCAGAGCCTAGCTCTGTACCATCACGTATGACAAACGCACGTGCTCAGTAAGTGGACAATGCAGGTGCTTTGCTTTCTACCATTCATGACAAAATGAACACTGATTTCTTTATTTATTTGGCTGTGCCAGGTCTTAGTTGTGGCAGGCGGGATCTTTAGTTGTGGCATGTGGGATCTAGTTCCCTGCCCAGGGATGGAACCCAGGCGCCCTGCGTTGGGAGTGAGGAGTCTTAACCACTGGACCTCCAGGGAAGTCCCCAACGCTGATTCTTTTAAAGCAGCCTTTTGAGATTTAAATATGGATTTCTGGGGGGGACACGATGCAAATATACAAAGAGCTATTTTATGTGCCTCAAAAAAAAATCTGTGAGTGCCCAAGGTGTTTCCCTGCCAGACTGGGTAGCTTAAGAGACAAGTGCGCGTAGGAACTGGGCCGAGTGCCTGCAGGCAGCTCACGGCCTTTGCTGTTTTCCGACTGCCTTATGGATTGATGCTGTTCATTTCTGTATCTCTCTCCTGGATGCAGTCTTTCCTCCTACCTCCCAGCCTAAAGAGTGAGGACCCTGTAAGGCAGGGAAGTGGTCATTTGTATGATTACTTGCACTGTGAACTTTTCATGGCGTCACTTCATATTCCTTCCTTCTGGCTTAGAATTTGTGGTGAGCAGACAGCTGGCTGGGCTCTAATCTATACACGTCTTGGGCAGATTCTGCAGATTTTCAAGCCAGAAAGAACGCGTGGTTGCTCTTAAGTCATTGTCGCCCTTGGCTACTTATGTGAGAAGAAAGTGAGAGGATGAAATAAGTGAGAGAAAAGGTAAGAGAGGAGGAATTGTGATGATCAGAAAAAAAAAAAAGTTCTGCAATTATTCCTGTCTGGTCCTCAAGCTGAGAAAGGACTCCAGCATGTGAAACTAGGGAGTCTTCTGAGGTGGTCTCCCCTCCTGGGGGGCACACTGCCATATAACGTCCTCTCCCCCAGCGCATTCACCAGTTTCTAAGTTTGCATTCAGTGCTTCTGAGGCCCCACTGGGCCAGCAGCTACAAGGACCATGGGCCACCTCTACGGGATCACTCTGTCTTCATAGTTATGCCAGGGCCAAGCATGTAACTGGCACCCCACAAACATTTGGAAACATACAGGCGTGAGGTACTGATGTGTGGTTTCTAGTAAGAGTTTTCATTGGTTTTAACTGTTTATTATTTTCAAACATATGGATGAGTAGAGTCATAGTATAGTAACCCCCCATATACCCATCACCCAGACTTACTAATTACCAAGAGTTTGCCACATTTGTTTCATCTATCCCTTATTTCTTTTTACTTTTTCTTTTGAGAAATATTGTAAAGCAAATCACAGACAGCATGTCATTTTAGCCTCACATATTTAGTGCATGTCTAAAAATTATGCACGTTTTCTAATAACGACAACGCCATGATCACACCTAATAGAATTAGCAATAATTCCACGGTGTTGTTTGTATCTGGCCCATATATATCAGATTTCTCCAACTGTTTTTAAGATGTCTGTTTTTACAGTGAGATTATAAGATTTAAAATAAAAAAGAGGGCTTCCCTGGTGGCGCAGTGGTTGAGAGTCCGCCTGCCGAGGCAGGGGACGCGGGTTCGTGCCCCGGTCCGGGAAGATCCCACGTGCCACGGAGCGGCTGAGCCCGTGAGCCATGGCCGCTCGGCCTGCGCGTCCGGAGCCTGTGCTCCGCAACGGGAGAGGCCACAACAGTGAGGGGCCCGCGTACCGCCAAAAAAAAATAATAATAATAAATAAATAAAATAAACAAGAATTCGTAAGGACAAACCATTCCTTAAGGAATTTCTGAGATTTTTTGATTAGCTATTCCTATAATCATCAGGTAAAAAAAGTGAACATTTTAACTTATTGATTAGTAGAAGGAACGGAACCAAAGAGAAATTATACACTTTCTCCTTGACTTGAAATATACCATGGCCTTACAACTTTATCATTAAAATAAGTTATTTTGTCCTACTTTTCATAACATCTATACCTTGAACTACTGTCTAATCTCAGATCTTTCCCACACATGGGGTACATATATAGGTTTATATAACGTGTGTGTCTGTGGAGATACGTATAACATGTATATGGGGGGTTGTTACATATGTGTACACCTGTGACATGTACACACGTTACACAGGTACTTGGTATTGTGATATCCAAGAGCTGAAGTTCTCTTGTATCTGAAAGAGAAGCCTGTAATTTCATTCCTTTTTCCCCAAAGAAGTGAAAAAGATAAGGGAGGCCTTAGAGAAAGGTCTTAATTTCAAACTCTTGGTTGTCAGGAAATGCAAAGAAACATGTTAGAGTGAAGCCAGTCGAGGCGTTTCCCGAGGGAAACGCAGCCGGCTGCCTGAGTTCACTCGGGCTGCCAACATACACCCCCGACCCCCCGCCCGTCCCTCTAAGGGCAGCTACTGTCGGCACAAGCCCCGGCCTGGAAACTAGAGTTGCTGCAAGGTCCTCCAAATGGAAAAGGACAGGTTCTGTGGCTATTTTCCATACTGGGGACTGTGATTTTTCCCTCTTTGTCATTGGAACCTTTAAAAATAGCATGTCATTTAGGGGGCTGACTCTATAACAGCACTTGAAACGAGAGGTAGGGGGAGGGGAATTTGCCTGAGTCCTTAAGAATACATCAAGCTCTTCAGGAAGTAGATTGTGCCATGTTTGAAGATGCAAAGATAATCGCTGTGCTGGGAACCGTCTTGAGGGGGGAGGAAGCCGAACAACAAGAGGAAGGCAGCGCTCGCTCCTGATTTCGCACAGGAAGTCCTCAGCACCTCCTGCCAAAGGGAGATAAGAAAGCTCCCAGGCACTGTTCTGGACAAGGCCGCTGTTATCAGCTTCAGCTCCACGCTGTCCTCTCCGTGCTCCAAGCCCCCCATCCCTTTCCTAATGAGCTTTAGGACTCTGACCTCTATTTGCATACAGCATGCCAAGTACAATAGCGTGGAGGTATTTATAACCATCGAGAGGAAAAAAAAAATTTCCGGGGTAAGAGTGTACTCCATTGTCGATTGCCCTGGAGCTGAAACAAATTAGTTTTGGACTAGAGATTGATATAAATAAATTAAAAGAAAGCAGGCAATTATGGATCCAACACACGGAGCCGGGACCCTCCATGTGACATGTCTGTCTGTCTGACTCCCAAGTAGGAGACATCTGTGGGGCTCTCCCATCTGGTCCAAGTTACCAGGCTGCTCTGCTCGACACATAGCGCTCGACACACACCCTCCATAGATGCAGATGACGTTACTGACCTACATGCTCTGGGTTTTTCCCTGTAGTGCTGATGGGTTTGCCCTGTTCCCTGCACACTCACAAGTATTTGGCTCCTTTGTGACCAGACACAGTTTGGAGCCACGGAGAAAGGCAAAGCCAACGCTGGGATCCAACCTACAGTCTTGGCAATTCTGACCGCCGGTCCCAACAGGCAAGCCAGAGGCTGTAATAATTACGGTAGACACTATGCGATATTACATTCTACTATGATAAGGACTATACTTTCTATGCGCCAGGTGCTGTGTGAGGCGATTCACGTACACTATCACGTTGATCTCTACAACATCCTAAAAAGTAGGTACTGTCATCCCCCATCTAATGGACAAGGAAATTGAGGATGAAGGAGGTTAAGTCAATTACCCAAGGCTAAAGGGCTAGGAGGTGGCAGAGGCGGAATTTGTAATCAGTTCTGGCTCATTCCAGAGCCTGTGCACTTAACCTGTATGCTGTATGTAACATAATATCCACGTTCTATCATCATCATATAGAAAGAAATTGTCATACTTCAGTGCTTCTTTGTATATAGGGAGAAAAGGCTTCTCAGATATTCACTACACAGATACCATTACTGCAAGGGGGACTGAATGTCTTTTTAGCCCTTTTTGCATAACCTGGTCAACTTCCTCCCAAGATTTGGCAAACAGCTCTCATGATACGTAGCCCAAGTGTACCGAGTGCCCACTGTGTGCGTGGTCTGCAACGACCATTTACATTACATTTGTCATCCCACGATTTCTGACCTCAGGTCCCATTCACCTTTACAGACCCATCCCAGGGAGAAACAACGCAGAGCGTGCACCCTTAGGTGCCCTCTTGTGTTCCCCTGTGCTTTTCCTTAGGTGCTGGCTTTGAACAGTTCCGATCTGCACACTTTCTGCAGTCCCCCCGCCTTTCCTTCCCCTGCCCCAACCCAAAAAGCAGAGTTGGCACTTCTTTAAAGGATGGATTGTTGCATCTGGTGGAATCAGAGGGGAGAGGTGACCTTTAGCCACGATGGCTAGTGTCTGTGTTTTCTCCGGAGTGGCCCCCGTGGGAGAAAAGCAACAGACTCTCTGAAGTACCAGGCTGAGAGGGTTCAACCCTTCACTCGGCCTTTCTAGAAATTGCCCATTTAGTGCTATGATGTTCCTGTGTTAAGGTACCTAAGACTCCTGTAGTTATCCAGTGTAAGATTCTCATTTCATAAATGATTTCTAGCAAGTTTAATAGCCACCCCAATCCCAGAAGGTCTACTCTACCACCTGAATCTTAAGATAAAGAGGTGAAGGATCCCCTTTCACCCTATGATAAATGACGTCAGGCTGACCTTTCCTTCAAAGTCTCTGTTCTGCTAAATTGGGCTCTTGGTTGGCTGAAGGGAAACCAGTTGTTACTGGCTGCTTTTAATGTACCAGACTTGGGGTAGCAGCTACACACATGTAAACTCAACTAGTTCTCACGGTCACCCAGTGAAGCAGGTATTATGATCCCCATTTCACAAATCCCTTTACCAAGAAGGAAACTGAGACTCATGAAAATCAAATGTCTTACTCATATTCATAGAGAAAGTAGCAGACAGATCTGCGATTAGAACCCAGATATTCCTCACTCTTCCTGCCACACCAGAACTCGTCCATCACACGGCATGAATTCTGCTCCCACAGACCACCACCCCGCCCAAACCTTGACCACCATGCTTCAGAGTCATGTGTTAGGAAACTCTGGGGTTCCTCTGAAGCCAACCGGTACAGACACCCAGAGAAGCAAAATACTGGCTTTCAGGAAGTAGAAGTACCCCTGGTCCTTTGGGGGAGGAGGGAGGGGGCAGAGGAATATTTTATAATTACGTTTTTTACATAAATTCTGTTTAGTTCTCATCATTACAGAGTTTTAATGCTAAAATTATATGAAACCTTGGCCTTCTGTGGGCTGATGAATTTCAGCATTAGACAACATCTCGCAAGAAAACAGAAAGATCCAGCTTTTATTACAGTCTTTTTTCCCCTGGTAACTTAAAACTGCTGTCTGCATGATTCCTAAACACGTTCTGGGATGAACGAGGCCTGCTTCGTTAGGAACGCCGATACATTTACAGCAGCAGCTGGTTTTGAGGGGCCTCTGCGGGGGGCGCACAGTAGCGAGCCGGGCCCTACACCCAACGGTTGTCTACCTGAGCCCGCGCCATCGCCTGGGAAGGAAGGTGTACATACATTAAAGTATAGTTAAAGCACATTTAGTTTGGAGGAGAAAAGGAGGCTCCAGAAAGTTCTACAAAGTCCCAACACACACACAACAATCTCCCTCTCTCTCTCTTCTTTCTTGGACAACGAACGCTGAGGACTTGAGTGGACCCTGCTTCTCCACGTGATGGACGGGGTTTGATGGCACGAGCTTACTGTGACTAGAACCTGTAAAGAATCCTGAATCATTTCAAGGGAGGAAACAAAGGGGGAGAGCAGTAATAGAGAGCAAATCGAGGCTGTAAAACGTCTTTTAAAAAAAGTGGAGAGGGAAAAAGAAAAAAAAAGACCACCTGGAACCGTGCCCGAGGGCACGACCGGGCGGCTCCCCAACCGCGCGCCATCCTGCAGAAGGGCCTCGCGTAAACTTTCCTGCGCTCCTGCGTGTGTCGTGTCAAAACAGTAGCGATCGTGTGTCTGAGCCATCAGATTAATAGAATCTGCAACACTATCTTTTCCCCTTCTCTCACATTCTCTTAAAACAAATAGAACAATATAGAGGAGAGGATGCTGGCAGAAAACGGCGTGTTTAGACAGAATGGTTCCTGCCCCTTTTGCTCCAGGAAAAGGGCCTGGGCCTCCAGGCTGGTCACAGGGTCAGGCTGGGGGGATTTTGTTGGTAGGGGCGGCGACTTCTTGCCCAGGGAGAGACCTCGTGACGCCTTGGAGCCCATACTGAAAACTACTTCTTGTCTGAATGGCGACGGGGGAGTGGAGAAGGCTTTTCGGGGACTGAAGGCTGGGGTCAGCTCCCGGGACAATGGTGGAGGTGATCCAGCGTCCTGGCCACCTCTGTTTAGATAAGAGCTTTTCCGTGAGCGTCTTGGCCTGCGCCGCTTCCTGCTCTCGAGGGCCCCGCGGTCCATTCACACTCAGAACAAGGCCTGTCTTCCCAGCCTCTGCTTTCCTTCCTCCTCTCTCTCCCGCTCGCCTCCCCCAAGAGCCCCAGAGACTCCCCCGCCCCTGACTCGCTCTCTTTTAGGGAATCTGGGCCAAGGCATCCCGACAGTCCCACACCGGGTGACTAGGAGGCCAAAGGGTGGGTACCTACTCGGTCACACCCAGATAGGAGCCTCGCAGAGGCCATCCATTTTCTTCATTCATTTTTCTGCCCTAGTGAAAGGCTGGTCAGCAGACGAAGGGTGATTCGATAAATAAAAAAACCTTCAGGGAAATGTTAGGAGTGGCTACAAATAACATCCTTTAACACACGCAAGGAGCCTTAAGGTATTAACTCCAGTCGCTCAGTGAAGCATATTTCAAGCTATGGTTACGTTTTGTTCGCCTATCACTTATTACACGGTGGTCGGTACGGAAATGTCCAGAAGGCCTTCGGGGTGGGGGCAGGGAATCACATTTAGCAGAAATTCTAGAGCTAGTCAGACCTGAGCTCAGATCATGGGTTTGCAACCGTCTGGTTATGAAACGCTGGATGGCAAGGTTGGGAGAATCATCATCACAGGGAACTGATCAGAGGACTTACAGTCTTTTTAGTCCCTTGAATAGTTCTGAAATCACTGGGTCATGTCAGCCCACAGAACCACTTTTAATAAATTGTACGTTGGTGTCATGCCACCGGTCACCAGGGAGGGAGGTGGTGATTACCAGTCCTGTGACACTCTCTGTACTAGAAATGTGGTTGAAGGGTTCGTCTGCTAAGACTACAGCACACAGAGGGTGAGAGGAGAAATCATTCTTCTTGGATTTTAGTTCCCTGAAAAGTTGTACTTCTGCTACGCTTTTATCTTATGGGCCCCTTCTTCTCGCAAATGTCTATTACACGTCTCTTTCTCTCTTGACAACTAACGTGTAAAGCATGTGGGCCATATCTCTGTCTTACCCCATTTTCATCCAGATTTGTTAAATTATTAATTGTACTTTTCTATGAACCGCCTCGAATTCTTTGGGCACGGATGTGTTTTTAACATTGCCAACTCAAAGGAAGCAAAGCCACGTTACCACGTCTTACCAGTTTTCTTATAGGGGTTAAAAAAATAGAAGGGAAACAATTCAGAGAAGATCGTTTTGCATCGTCAAACACGCGGGTGGAAGATAAGTGAGTTAATTGGTGTAACATGCTCGGCACAGTGCCTGGTCCACGGCAGACAGGTCACTCATGTTAGCCGTGATTATCGGACCAGATTGAGAGCTACTTAAGAGTGGGGACTAGGTCTTATTCATCATCCTAACCTCAGGGCTTAGTCTAACTACCCGGGGAAGCAGAAGAGCACACGTGTCCTCGCTCAGCTATGGCCTGACGAGAAGAGCGAATCCCGATAACGCATTAGATGTGGACTCAACCTCACGTGGGTGTCAACCCTGCCATCCATCACTCACCTCAAACGTGCTGAAAAAGGGACACTGCTGACCCTCCAGTGACCTCACACATCCCGCCTCAACCAAGCGCCGTGTCACCGTCATCAGGGCTGTCCGTTCCCAAGGAGGAGTATTAATGACCTGGGATGAACCCATCACAGCGTCTGACGAGTTGATAGTGGTGGACAGTTTCATCTCAAGCAATGATGCTGAAATGTGGAGAAGCACCTTCTGGGCTAATAGAAAATAACTAACCAGAAGTGGTCTTCTCCTGTCTTCAATTACTAGCACCATTTGCTAGGCAATTACTAGCACTGATTCAAATAAAAATCTGTTCACACACATTCCATTTAAGAAGTAGGATCATGTCCTCTGAAAGAAGTACAAGATTTATTTCCTGCCATCACTAAGGATATGGTTATTGAAGAGATAAGTCAAGTGCATGGAAATATATCCGTAGACAATTGAGCACAAGCAAGTAGAATGTCCAGAGCCCATGCGCTACTGCAGGCTGGACAGTACGTGGGTCAATGAGGGTCTGAATAGCTGGGGCAGAATTCAAACGCAAGTAGGTCCAGGATATTACAGCTCCTCTAACTTCCTACATAATCTGAAGATTCTGTCATTTCTGGTCCCATCTTAATTTCTTTGCAGTAAATCACCATAGTCAGAAGACCTGTCCAAAGGTGCAAGCATGCTTCCTGGGAGAACGTGAACCCGACAGCATGGATCGTTTTGTCAGGTTGTCAGTGTTCACAGGATACTTGTGTGTATCTGATGCTACTTCAGAGGGAAGGAGCTTTGCAGTGGGCGGCCCCAGAGCAACCAAAAATACTGGAAAACTTTAAGCAAAACAGACTTGGGCTAAGTACCACTGGGCTAAGTACTTCATACATATCATCTCATTTAATTCCCCTAAACAACCTTAGGATGTCAGTGCTGTTACCTCGATTGTACCGATCAGGAAACTCGGACCCAGAGAGGTGGTTTACTTTGCCCAGAATCACCCAGCTGGTAGGTGGCAGTAGGTGGCAGAGCCGGGATTCAGGCTCCAGAGCCCATGTCCTTAAACTCTAGACTATACGGCCTTTCTGCATCCTCATGCCTTTTAAAAGTAGCTCTTGATGTCATCACACAGGCTTCTCAAAGCATATTTGCTTTCTGGATGATGAGCTTTTGACCAAAAATTATTCAACTTAATGTCTACAGAGTTGTAACAACACCAAGCCTCATAGTGACAGATGAAGTGCTGGGTGGTGACATGCCTGGAGAGTCACCGGCTGGCTCACTGGGATGAGGGAGAATCAAAACCAAATCAGGAAAGGGCGGTTCGGACCTGACGTGGAATTTCTTGAATGGGGGCTAAATAATTTGCCAGCCAGTCCTTCTGCTTGAGCTCGCCTTCCCTGGCCAGTGCCCCGGTACCCTGCTCTCTGGTTACCAGGGTCCCATCCCCCGCCACCCACTGCGCTGACAGCGTGACGGACTTGTTCCTAACAAGGTCTTTGGAACTCTCTGTGCCTCACCTAGGAAACGGTAGTACCATAGTCCCCTGCGTCGTAGAAGTTCTGTTAGAATTAAATGAGGTGATACGTCTAAAGCCCAGATTAAGCACTTATCCTAAAGACAGGTGCTTAATAAGTTTCAGCTCTAAGGAAAATAAAAATAGAAACCCTAGGCCCTGCAGTCTTCTAAACTGGCCATAACCTTCTGTTTGGTGCTAAGTAGCTTCTAAACACCCATTTTCGTTTTCCTCACCTTAGTTATCCAAAGACTTTTTCACACTCACAAAAGAGGATTTCTCAATAAGGTAGCAATCCGTGATCATCTCTCGTGGTTTTCAGTGTTGAGGACAAGGGGTATGGAACATGAAAGGCCTAAGAAAAATGGGATAAGAAGCAGCTGTACAACTTTTTAAAAGGCCTGAGTGAAAACCTGAGCCTTTGACCTTCTGACCTGGAAGGCGAGCTTCAGGGCTGCAGCGCACCTAACACGGGCCGAGGGCAGGAGAAAGAGCCCCACCCCCGAGTCTGCACAAGTCCGTCACGCTGTCAGCGCAATGGGGTGGGCAGCGGGGGGAACCCTGGTAACCAGAGAGCAGGGTACCGGGGCACTGGCCAGGGAAGGCGAGCTCAAGCAGAAGGACTGGCTGGCAAATTATTTAGCCCCCATTCAAGAAAGTCCACATCAGGTCCGAAGCGCCCTTTCCAGATTTGGTTTTGATTCTCCCTCATCCCAGTAAGCCAGCCGGTGGCTCCCCAAGCAACTCCTCAACCATCCTATCCCCGTGCCCCTCTCTCACATCTGTCCCTCCCCCTTTCCATCTGACCTCCCAGTACCTTCCCATCACCTTTAGGACCCAGATCTTCCCTCTCCACACTGCTCCCCCTTAACTGCAGGGCTCACCGTCTGCCACCCACGGAAGCCATGTTGGTTCGCTTATTCAACCAGGTTATAAGCACTTCCCATGGGGCCTCTAAAATGTCGTGCTGGAAATAAGAATACACAGGAATAATAAACAGAACTCCAAGACTTGGGTCCAGTCCTGGGCTTGCGATTATCTAGCTGTGAGGCGAGGGGTAATTATCTTTGAGTCTCAGTTTCTCATCTCTAAAATAAGCTTTTTTTTAAATCTCTAAAATGTCTTAAACTCTTTTTTCTTAATCTTTAAAAATTTTTATTGGAGTAGAGTTGATTTACAGTGTTGCGTTCGTTTCTGCTGTACAGCAAAGTGAATCGGTTATACATATACATACGTTCACTCTTTTATAGATTCTTTTCCCATACAGGTCGTTACAGAGTATTGAGTAGAGTTCCCTGTGCTGTACAGTAGGTCCTTATTAGCTACCTGTTTTATATATAATAGTGTATATATGTCAATCCTAATCTCCCAATTTATCCTTCCTCCTCCTTTCCCCCCTGGTAACCATAAGATTGTTTTCTACATCTGTGACTCTATTTCTGCTTTGTAAACAAGTTCATTTGTATGATTTTTTTAGATTCCGCGACATCGTACGATATTTCAAATGTCTTAAATTCTAAGCGAATGAATCGTTCAGAGTGACTAGATCCAGCCACGCTGAGGCTGAGGTTTGCAGCCTCCGTGTGCCCGTTTCACACACTCATCGGCTGTAAGCTCTCCCTCTTTCTCCTTCCTCTCCTTTCATCAGTCTTCCGTGAGCTCTGTGAGGCCCCCGGAGGGCTGAGTGCTTGCTGAATCCTGACCTAGAAAATTCATCCTGAACAATGAGCGAGAGGGAATGGGACTTCCCTGCAAGAGATCAAAAACGCCTGCGTGGCGTGCAAGTCACAGGGAGGAAAGTGGCCACAGGAAAAGCGCCCAATTAACTGTTTGACTTGCTGTCCTCCTGAGGTTGGTCCTATTCAGGCTCGCTCATCCCCTTGGGCTTTCTAGCCCCTCAGAGGGTCTCCTCCCACCTGCAGGTTTGGGGCCTGAACCAGCATCTCATCATCCCTGGTTCCCGAAGAGACGGTACCATGGGAGTCAAATTCTCCCAACTGCCGCTAACCTCCTTCTCCAGCCCCCGTTCAACTCTAACTCAACCGGTGGACTCTGTGATCAGTGGGGACAAGAGTAAACCCAAGAAGTGAGGTCAGTGCTCTCCTACCCCTGTCCCCTCGGGGATTTCGGTTCCTTTCTCTGGGAGCCGACGGTGACCCACCTGAGGAGTCCCATGGGTCACCAATGAATAGTAACCTTCTGAAATGCCAACCTACTTAGCCTCTTTTACTCCACGATCTGAAAACACCTGAGAAATAACTTTCTGAGCTTCAGTTTCCTTATGGGGAAATTACGGCCATGATGTAGGATTGCTGCCCAGATTACGCATAATGTGGAAACGGATGGGCGCAACTTCGGCACTAGAAAGGGCTGGTCGATGGAGTCTCTCCTACAGCTATTATGAAGTAGTCAACTGCACTCACGGGGACCAAACATCCCATGCGGCTTCTAGAGAAGGTATGAAGAAGCAAGTATTGGAGCTCATTATGAAGCACTACCGGGACCAGAGTCTAAATCCATCACACCCTTCCTTCTACTCCAATCCACCAGGTTCTGCTTTTTCACCTACAAGGGCAGTGAAGTTACATGATAAACCACAGACGAAGGTCCATATTTCAAGAAACAGTCTCCCAAGCCAATAGAGAGATGACTAAAATGCCGCTTTCCAAGGACGGGTGCATGTTGTACAAGTGATTTCTCCTATTTATGTATGACTAAGGATCTTGTGTCAGGACAGGAGTTTCTAGATTCGGTCATGAAAATGCCCCCTTCCATTTTTAAAATCTGTGAATATGGGCCAAAGACAGTACGCGAGGTTCTGCCAATCTTCCCAAATTGTGTGTCCCCACCTTCTGGTCCTCCTAATCCTGGGAAACTACACTGAACTTTGCTCAAAAGTTCCCTCTAAAAACCATGCAGCATGGACTTCCTATGATTCAGCCTTTTGGCTTAATATAAGCACATAATGAAACGTTTGATAGGAATTACAGGAGACAGTTAATTAGGAACAATTATTCATCGGACTCCCTGAATTCCTACGAAGAGTGGGAAAAGAGGAAAAAATCTCGCAAAGTGTAGAGAAGTGGCAAAGAGGCATCTGGCAAACGAGCTCGCTCTCTGTTCTCAGGTCTCTGCATGAACTCTTAATAAGGGCTGTTGTCAGAGCACTCACATGGGGTGGCAAGCACTTCCTCATCTCGTAATTATATAACAGAACGCAAGACGCTGCCCATTAGCAAGTGAGCAGTCACTTGGCGTGTGATGAAAGCTTCCCGGAGATGGCCAGATTTACTCCGTTGTTTGTTTAAGCTCAAAGTCCTGCTCGAGTGGGCTTGGGGGGAAGTGGTCGCCTTCCAAGTCCCCGTTTTGATTCAGGGTTTTGCGTGTGGCAAGTTAAAATTCTCTGGAGCCTGCCTGGTTTGAGTCTGCATACACACACGAGACGTGGATACAAATTGTATGTGTACTTAAAAGGAGCGTGCTCAATATTAAAACGTGTAGACTGCGGTCGTATTTCCAAAAGAAGAGGTCTGCTTAAATTACAGCTTCCCTCAGACGCCGACCTACATCTAGCCCCCAGGAGATGTTGACTTTTTCAATGCTTAAATTGGTAAGACTTTCATTCTGTAGACAGAAAATCCAATACAAAACTGTTTCAGCATAGAAAGAATAGACATTCACGCTGGTAGTCAATTAAATTTGGGTCCTTGAATACATTTCTCATTAACTACCATTAGCAACTGTTTTGTCTTTGCCCTGTTAATTTTACTTACCCCTCTGATGCACAAAACTGTGTTTCCCCCAAATGATCTAGACCTAACACATCCCTAATGATTCAGGCCTTCCTTTCTTTGCCAATTTGGTGACGTAAACAATAGAGAAATGCAATTAGGCAACTTCTGAGAGTTCCTAGACGCCTCTGTCCTCCCTTGTTTTGTCGGCCACCCCCTGCCACCCCTCCCCCACTAAAACCCCCAGCACACTTAGTCCTGGAGTGGTCTCCTGATGGAACACTCACGCTGAGCCAACGAAGAGTGTTCCAGAAATGGGGCATCAAATTGTGAGGCAGGGAGTGTTATTTTCTCTTTCCTTTCTTTTTCTTTTTTGATGGAAGTATAGTTGATTTACAGTGCTGTGACAGGGAATATTATTTTCTATCAAACGTCTAAACACATAACTATTTGAGACGCCAAAATCTGATTTACTTTATAGAGTTTTGGAAGCAGGTCCTTGAGATTCCACGGATGTCTTTTAGGCTTTTCTTAGCAAACCCACAATTTTAGTTAAGAAAGTAACAAAGAATACCCTAGCCCCTCCACCTTCCACGAGTTGAGAATCCAACTACAGTTTTTTGCATTCTGAAGGGGTTCACTGGCAAAACACCAAGTGAATCAAGCAAAGTTTTAGGGCTAACTGGGCAAAGAATGATAATGCCTTGGTCTGTATGGGCTGGACCAAAACTGACAGAGGTCGTCCAGGTTGACACCGGTGGTGGAGGAGCTGCTGCATGTTTTTTCTTAATGGGTGATTACTGACATTACTGAGTCAATTCTGTACCACAGAATACATCATCACAAGTAAGACTTTTCTTATGACCATGCTATTTGCATAAGTTGTTTTTTGTTTTCTGTTAATTTGGCCGTGATCTTCAGAGTTAATCCTCAGGTCCAATGGCTCTATAATTTGTAAGAAGCAGAAGGAAAATAGTGTGCAACAACTAGGAAATCATTTCAAGCTTTTTTGAAGAAGACGTCATTTCAAGTGAATTTCTTACTTCACTCGTTACTCAGTGGGTATTATAGGAAAGGGGAAGCACAGCAGTTACCATTCACAGAAGGGGAAATTGAAGCCCAGATTAAATAACTGGCCAAGGTCACACAGAAGTCAGGGACTGGGCCAAGAATAGAACCCATTTCCTTGATTCCCAGGTCTCTATCCCCAAGACTGTGGAGGAGAGATCCTGCAGGTCCGTATATAGAGAGGGTAAGTAATCACCAAATAGATCTGACTTTACATAATGAAACAAATTCTAAACACAAATGCTATGTATCTTGGTTTTGCACATGGTTGGTGCCCAATCAATATCTGTGATAACAGACGGTTGACAGTATATTTAGACTGAATACTGACCACGTGCGAAATGCACTGTAAGATGTGGGCAAGGTCAACACGGTAGAAGTAGCAGAGATTTCTCTCTACCTATTTTTATTGATCATCACAGATAGTGGATGAAGGAAATGAGACTTTCACAAAGAATCTACTATACCTAACACTTTTTCCATTAAAGAACGATGATATAGGGACTTCCCTGGTGGCCCAGTGGTTAAGAATCCCCCTGCCAATGCAGGGGACACAGGTTCAAGCCCTGGTCCGGGAAGATCCCACATGCCGCGGAGCAACTAAGCCCGTGCGCCACAACTATTGAGCCTGCGCTCCAGAGCCCACGAGCCACAACTACTGACCCCGCGAGCCACAACTACTGAAGCCCACACGCCTAGAGCCCATGCTCCACACCAAGAGAAGCCACCGCAATGAGAAACCCGCGCGCTGCAACGAAGAGCAGCCCTCGCTCGCCACAACTAGAGAAAAGCCCGCACGCAGCAGCACAGCCAAAAGTAAATACATAAATTTCTATATAGAAGAATGATATATGCAACTCTATCAGTGTAATTTATTTATGACCTGGAAATGATGATTTGTGATGGTTAGATGGGGAGAGGGAATTAAAATAGCCTGTGATCTAAAGAATGTCTGTTCTAAAACCCAAGCTGCCATCATTAAAGGCTGCCGGCCTTAAACCTCCTTATAGAAAAGAACCAGACTGCTCTTTCCTCATTCCTCCTGGGTCCCTCAAATCCATCCCCCTTCCATTCCCTAAAGAGGGGCCCCTTCCAAAAAGTCTAATATTGTTCCTTTACAGACCATCCTCCGCTGAGTGGGCAACCTCATCCACATAGTATTTCCTGTGAGACTGGACCAGTGCTGTGGCGAAGCTTATCAAGGACCATGAGATGGAGACCAGCTCACTGCGTGGGCGGTGAGTCGTCCTACTTAGTTCTTCAAAATGCAGGGGGGGGAGGTGAATTTCTAGAAGTCTCGAGTGGGCTCTCCGAGCAGGGGTCAGCTCTCTCACGTCCCGCTCTGCCCCTTCCCAGCCTCGGCCAACCCACAGCCCAGAACCACTTCCTCCTATGGCAGGAAACAAACGAATGGGGCTGGCCACCCAACTGGGGAGTCACTTTATTCCCCCTTTATACATCTGAGCTTATTTTCACTTTTGCCTAGCTCACCTACATGGCCATTTTCTTTTTTCTTCTTCTGAAAAATCATAAATTCTATTTTCCTCAATTCTATAACCCAGACCTACTAGAGATTTCTATTTCTAAGGCACAGCAAAATTACATTTTACTTTCCACAGACTGTGTTCACTTCTCAGAAATATTAGGTAAACATTCTCACTGTTGTGAAACTAGGTCTACAGTAGGCAGAAAATTCTTTTCAAGTTCCTTAAAAGTTTCAGAGCCTTATTGACAGACATTTACCCTAACGCTAGCAGTAATTACAACCTTGCATTATGTCCATGGCACTCCTTTCCCAAATACATTGCCTCATTGGTGCTCATATTCTCTATGAAGTATATGGAATTACCTCTATTTCATATGAACAGAAGCTGTAAACTACACACATGTGAAAGGTACTGTAAGTTCACCATCCTTCTGTGTGCTCCCTGGGTTTATGCTCAGGCTGACATGGGGCAAGTTTAGGACAATCTATTTAAGGAGTCCCTGCTGGCTGCTAAGCATGAGAAAAGTCCCTCATTCGGTGCTAATAACTTATTTTTTTTTTAATTCAAAAGAAATCGTCTACTTCTACTACTTTACCACCCATATCTGCAGAAAAGTAAAAGGGGGGAAAGATTGTGCTGTATTTCCCCTCAGCTCATTACGTACATGAGTTTAAAAGTAACCACCCCAAAAAAAAAAAAAGTAACCACCCCTGCCCCACCCTTACTCTTAATGTTTTATGAGAACAAATTCTAGGTGAATCAGAAACCACAGTGTTTAAAAATGGGGTAAGCTGCTGAGTTACGTTCTTTCTCAAAAAGGAGGAAGTTTCTGTTAAATTTATTTATGGCTCTTAATACCCACAAAGATGAACTAGTTGAGCAGTTGTTCTGATCGTTTTAAAAATATTTATTGGATTCCAGAAAACTATACAATTTAAGTCTGAACTTCTTTACTTTAGACCCATTAACCTGTGGGCCATATGAAACCAATTAATAATTTTGAGCTACTGAAAACATATACCTTCTAACCTCAAAACTAATGCTTTGGTTGTGGTCCTTATATAGATCTATCCCTTAACCAGAGCCTCAAATTTAAATACCAAGAACTATTCTACATATTCAAGAGTAATGTGTATATATTAATCACCTAATCTCTTTTGACAATGATGCGCAGATACCACTCTGCAACTACGTACCATGTAACCCAGAATAAGTAAGATTTTAAAAATTCATGGAATGGAACATCCCTTATTCAAATGTCACTAAAATTCCTGTCTGCAACTGAAATTAAGTATATAAAATAGATTTTATATAAAATAGATTTATATAAAATAGATTTATATAAAATAGATTTATATAAAATAAAGACATATTTGAAAAATTTTAGTAGTAAAAGAGGGCTTCATTTACCTGTCAGTTTGAGCTTTTCTCTCTCTGCAGGGTCAAATCGAATTCTCCGATTTGCTTTCTAGTGCACAAAGGTCCCATATATCTTTCTGAAAATTATTTCTACGTTAAATGTACTGATTTAACCACCAAGCATCAAATCTGGACCTGACACAGGTAAGCTACTCAGTCTACTGACTTTAAAAATGAGAGCTTCTTAGGGATATGCACATTTCCTGCAGATAATTTCAAGCAACAATTTGAATCATCACTGAAAGAGTTAAAGCTTTCATTTCTGATCTGTCTTGTGATCGGTTAAAAAAGAAAGAATGCCTTTAACCTTATTAATAATGCCTTATTAAGAGAATAAGTCAAATGGCCAACAAACATTTACCGAAGATGTAAGGTACTGCTCTGAATTTTGAGAGAATTCCAAGAGGAATACGATATCCTTCCATGCCTCGGCAAGCTTACTCTATAACATGGGAGAAGGATCCCATACGCCACAAAGATATCAGAAGAAGAGAGGTAACGTTTACAAAGTTTCGCTCCAGCTGACCTAATTCTCCAAACCATATTTTATTAGCATTATTCAAATCGAACTTTATAATATTATGTTCTATCACTCATAATTGTTATTTTCTCATAGTTACTAGCTCTAATCCTCAACAGAGCTGAAATTTTAGATTGGCTCCTGTCAAAACAAAAATTAAGAATATCTTAAAAAGGCTTATTCCATAAAAATTCAACTCTATACCTTTATCCAAACCTAACAGCTTAAGTTAGTTATTTTAAATTTATTTGCAAGTTAGGTTAACACAAATACTTAAAGGGACAAGTCCATAAATATGGATGTCCATCTCCAAATCAGCAAAATAAATAAAATCTCAGTAGATCTCACTTTCTTTGGGGTTGAATGATCACAGTGGTAAAGAAAGTATTCATGATATGCTTTTTCTTAGCAAATTCAAGATATTTCTGTTCTTAGCAAATGATTCACTTAGATGAGAAATCAGATGTGTGGAAACAGCTACTACTCAGGAATCCCGTAACTTACCAGTAACTTGCACGATCAGAATGCTATGCCTTAAAATACTAAAACACAAGATGAAGACAAGTTGAAATTGCAGGAAGACTCTAGAAAACCAAATAGCCTCTTCCGTTTGTGCCAGAATTACGTCATATTTCTTTTTTATCAAGCTAATTAAAAAAAAAAAAACCTGCAATTCTCCCAACCACTCTGCTAGTGGAATTAAAAGCAATAAAGAAAATATGTGGCCTAATGATAATTCTTGAGCAGTCTCAATACTATCTTACTTGATAGTTGCAGCTATCAATTCTATTCCTGTCCTTCAAATTTGCTCCCATGAACTATCATTAGTGTCAATCCTCTAGACTAAACAGTAATGGAAAACAACAAACAGGGCTCGGTCATCAACAGGAAGCAAGGAAACACTGCACAGTTAACCAAGGGCAGGGCTGAATTCATTCAGCAGATACACCTTGAGCATCTGTGTGTGCCAGACACGGTGCCGGCCCCTAAAGACAGAGAGGTGCTGGATCAGCTCACAGCTTAGAGAAAAGACAAGTGTACGCACACCTTGTGATGTGACAGTGGTGTCAGCAAAGTGCTGTTCATGCTGAGGAGGGAGAAAGGGGGTCTGAATGAGAAAGTCTGGACGGTGGGGAAGGTGAGAGCCTTGTTGAGCCTGGAAAGATAGAGGAGGACCTCCTAGGAAGCAGAAAATGCATGGAAGCTCATTTCCGACAGATGAAGGAGCATGCTCAGAGCCTAGGAAAGGTAATGATCTTCAGCGGTGGGAAGATCTGGTGCCACACTCGGTGCTTACAGAGTGGGAAATGGGTAGACCAGTGTAACTGATGCAGTGGTGGAGCCAAAGTCTGGGTGTTCTCGGTTGGAAAGCAAGAGATGCGAGTTCCAACCTGAGTTCCAAAGAACGGCTCACAGGGCGACCTTCATTCTGTCCCTGTGCTCCTAGCCTTAAACTGTAAGCTAGAGAGAAAAATTAAGAAACGGTTAGACATGGGTTAAGGAAGAAGAGCAGATATATTGCCTACCTTTTCCCAAGGCAGGGAAAGCCTTTGGCCCCAGTGGACCGCACGTGCCATCTACCAGCTCCCATAAGACCCTTGAGTCCAGGGGTCAAAAAGTATTCGAAAGTTACTCGAGAAACGAACTGTCCCTACCTTGCTTTGGAATGATTATGGTTACAGGGATGCCAGAACCACGTGATGGTAGGTTGAGGGATACCGTAAATGGTGCAAGTCAGGATTTGTCTGCTGCCCAGTGGGTAGAGAGTCGGGTATGGAAACGATGATACAGCCTTTTCATAAATCTGGGGTTTCACTGAAAGGAGAAAATAGGACAGAGGTCAAGAGCTGTTCTCATGACTCCCTCCTGGACCACAGCGAAGGACCACATTCTCGCTGGTGTTGCTGTCAGGGAAACACACATGGACAGAACCCTCGGATTCGTCATTATAACGCCAACTGAAAAGCGTATGTACATTCCGACCGCAATGTTAAAAAAAAAAAAAATCATATTGCTTATGGAAGAGAGCAAGCAACCATGAAATAGTTGGGATGGGGAATAAGTGGTTTTTAAAACAATTTTTAAAAAAATTTTGCTTTCTTTGTTATACTGACTTTTGACACCAATTTTCACGAATTTCACCCCCCACCAGAACCAAAAGAAGGTCTGAACAGTGAACTTACCATTGACAATTAGAGTGGCAGTGAGGTTTTTTAACACGTTTGACTGCTTTAGGCCCAGCAAGATCGTGTAATCCCCCGCGTCTTCGGCAGTCACATCTTTGATGACCAACGCATAGCCACGAACCAAGTAGCGGGCAGATTTCTCAGTGGCTGGTAACCCATCTTTTAACCTGTGGTGAAGGGCACGATCAGTAAGTCATTTCACACTGCCTCTGCACTATCACCTTAACGTTGCCATTGAAGGATGTGAGATCCAGTTGAGACATCTTGAGCCTTAGATCCTCAATATTCATTTAAAACATTTAGACACTGACTTTTTAGTAAAGCCCAGTGGGATTTTTAGACTGGGAAACACTTCATGTTGATTGGCAAAGAGGAAAGAAGCCGAAAGAAAGGCAAGTGACGGTTTCATGCACCCACACGGACGCTGGTCACCCCTGTGACTTAAGTCTAACCTAGAAGCACAGGCTGATTCCATCTGAGATGTTTTTCAGAGTTCTCCACGAGGCTCCATCAGCAATACCAGGGTCATTGTGAGTCAGATCAACTAGATCACTTCTCCAGATAAAAATAAAAATAAATTTTCCTATTGTGGCCTCATGTGGAGTTCTTATTAGTTATATAAATGGTCACACCAGTTGCCCTTTCGTGAGCTCGAGTGAAAGCAAGATTATCAAGGTTCTTTCCCATGGGGAAGAAAAGTGAAGGCAAAGAACTCAAACAAAAGGTATAAACTTAAACAGAATGTTTTTAAACTGCAGAGACAGACTTAATGCCTGGATGCCATGCAGCTGCATACAGAACTGGGCGCCAGGCTTGAAGGCTTGTCCTGGCTCTGCCACTGTGTGCCCTGAACTTATCCATTTGAGCCTCAGTTTCTCCGAGTTTCTCAAAGATCTCTTTTACTGTAAAATTCTAGGATTTCCTTAAATGACAGTTCTTTCAATGGGCATTTTTCATCTGTTAGTAGGAGTTTACTGTGTCCTGCATAAAGCTGTCATATTAGGAACGGCACTGGTTCGTAGTCATGCATGTGTTACACGGTCATGCAAATTCCCATTACTAGTGGGTCTCAGTTCCAAAGCAGCTAAAACGCCTATGCTCTATTTTGTGACTACAAATCCCATTTTACTATCCTTGAAATTATTTCCTCTATAAACAAGCCAGTATCTTCAAAAATGGGTTGATATTTTTGGTTTGTTTTAGGTCCTTGCTACTTAGCTACTGAAGAAATCAGCAGGGTTGAACAGTTGGGGATACTCTCAGCTACTGAAAGAGGGAATGTACTTCCCTGAGCGATTCAATTCCTATTCAGGAATAATGTACATTCATAATATCTAAAAAGCTTCATAGTAAATTTCCTCTGAAACAAACAAAAAAAATCTCCTTTCTCCTGCGACAGCATGAAGGGGCATAGCACGAAGTCTCATTTTCTCTTTAATTCCCTATTAACGATCTGAGGAAACTGAAAACAAATGCTCCAGCCATATGATACTGAAAGCAAAACAAGCCACGGTTGAGAGTCTATATCGTACGGGCTGTTTTCCTAATCAGTTTTGTACTATTTGTTTAGAATGTGGTGGCGTGAGCCAAAGATCCTGGCCTTGCAAAATGATTTAACAAAATGATTACAGATTATCAACAGATTACATTGTCTTACAGCAGGTATTGGGCTCGCATTAAAAAAGACCGCCTGAAGGGTTTCTGAATTTGCAAACTTCGAACCAAAAAACCCTTAATTAGGTCAAGTAGGGCCATGAGTGCATCCCTGCCACTGAATAAGTCTTGTCTCTATTAATGTTTGTTTAATTTTAAAACAAGACTGGAACTTTCAGCCCAGCAGTATCTCAAAGAATTAATTTTCGATAAGAGGAGAATTATTCTCCTCCTCACAAGGGCCCACTTCTTCAGGGTTAATAGAGCATGTTACACACCAGAGATGCTTCCTAATCGTTGCTCATTGACATCATAGGAAGGTTGAGAGAGGCACAAATTTAGTCCCAGGGAGTGAATGACTAAACTGAAATGAGCACTCAGAAAAGGAATCCCTTGCTCCATCCTGTAATTTACATTATTTTCCTTCCCCTCCAGCCCTTCCCACCCACTCCCCTCCCAGCCCAGCAATCAGCCCAAGTTCTTAGTTCTTCACTGCTGTCTGGGAAGCTTATCTTGATTTTTTTTTTTTTTTCTTTTCAGGAATTCAAGTCACTGGGCTCCTGCATCTTCCTACTGACAAAGCGTATCTGAAGCCGCTAGGAACATAACTGTGAGCCTACCATACAACTTCTGGCGAGGGAAACGCCTTCACTTTCACAGAGAGCCGATAAGACCGCGTGCCAGCTACAGTCTCAAACACCTGCTGCTGTCGAGGTTTCACTGTGATGAATGCTTTATCTTCGAAAAGAGAAGTGATAAATCCATTAGAAAAGACTACATTTACGAAAAAAAAAAAAAACAAAAAAAAAAAAACGCCAACCCGCTGCCTCATTCAAGGAGGGTGCAAACCAATGACTAAATAGAGCTGAATTAGGATCCAGGCCATCGCTGAGCCCAAATACTGATCAGTGAATAAAATCACTTCAAAGTACTCTAACTGGCTTAATACTTGCAAAATCAAATGGTCCCAGGGATATAAGAACCCAGTGGCAGGGCAACAGAAATAAAACACCTTAAACACCTATATTGAAACAACAAAAGTATACAGATACTTCTAAAAATCTACCCGGCCAATGTGAATACCACAGGAGAAGGTTGTTCCACGCCCTTCTAAAATAACGAATTTGATATAAGACATCAACTGGAGAAAGTCAAAAGAATATCAAAGGCCGTTGATAGAACGGTCCCCTAGTTTCTGCTCCTTACAAGTTTTTCTTTTCAGTGGTAGAAACAAATAAGGTTTATTAAAGATTCTAAAGAGGGTGAGGTATTTTCTTTACAGAATTTGCCTACTGGCACTGAGCAAAACTAGTAGGACTTCAGGAGCGTAAAACCAGAGATAGAAGAGCATCAATTCTAAATAATTTATCACAGCATCTTTTTCTCTAACTCAGTAGCAGTGCCTGAGAAATTTCTCCCAGAAAACGAAGGTAAAATGGACGGTATTTTTCTGTTTTGTTTATATGCAAAACTAAATAAAGAATTTCACATAGATTCTAATACCTGACTTATTAGCCACGATAAACTTGTAAGGAAAAGATTCTCTAGCCAGTGCAAAAGTATTACATTTAAAGAACACTTAATGTGGTTTGCTCTTTGGCAGGGGCGCGGAGGGGGACAAAGTTGTATTTGTTCATGACAGCGTACCTCTTGGCCAAAAGAAAATTTACGTTTGTTTGTCTTTTTAATAGAACCCTCCAATTCTGCAATGATTAGAAAGCAGAGCATGGGTTGCTTACCATATATATGCACTGAGGTGTTAACAGATTTCAATGACGGGCCGCTTTTCACGTGACAAATGTAAAGTCCTTTGTCTCTGTTCTGCACTTTGTCAATAAAAAGAATGCTGTAGAATACATTGTTGCGGGAATTGCGACGGTCAATTCGTTGCCTTATAGAGGCTCTCTTATTTATCTAGAAAGAAAACGGGTAACAAACGTAGAAGGAGTCACTGTTGGCGCTCAGAGTTACAGCATTTCTCAGATGATTCCTCAGACTAATATTTTACGCGAAGAGGCAAACCCGCCCAGAGCGAGATGCACACAACCGACATCTCTGTCTCAACGTGTTTCCAACACGTGCCGTGGCAGCACTGACTTAGCACTTCATTTTCCTCAAATGGACTTTCACACACGATATCTCAACAGTTTCTCACAAGCCAGGGAGATTGGCAGGGTTATTGCCCTTATTGTAGATGAAGAAATTGAAGCATCAGAAACACGGGCCAGTGTAGCCTGGGAACTTGGGCCTTCTGAGTACAAATCTAACTCTTCCCTCTAGCACCTCCCTCTCTAACCAGTAACCTGTTCTCTAGGCAGCGGTATCACACACAGATTCGGGCCACGATTAGTATCTGGATTAATCACAGGGTTTCTCTTAATACATCACCACGTGAGTTTTCTTTTGCTTCCTTTTAGAAATGAAGGGAAAGATTATGAATCCTGGCTATGCCTATTAAGGCGTAATGATCCTAGTTTCATGATTTCCCGATTTGCGCAAGGCTTGCCAATATCTGCTAAATACCATGAAATGGGTCTGGGGGCCTGCAAAGCCATCAACAAGTTTAGCCAGCGATCTGGGGGGGGGGGTGCCGTCCTATGTTTGCAGGCGTCAGGCTCAGCGGTATAAACTGGCCACAATGACCCACTCCTGGCTTTGCGAAGATGAGGTCACGGTGCCTTTTCCTTTCATTGTTCCTTCCTTTCTTTTCTTTCTTTTTTTTTTTTTTAAGCATTGCATTTTATAACACATAATATGTTATTTCCTCCTCTCAGTTCGTCCCCGTGAGGAGGCACGGAAAAAGACTTTGGAAGCTGGTCAGACTAATCTCTGGGTCTTGAACTTAGCTCTCCTGTGTGCCACGCTGGATAAATTCTACCCACCTGTCCTACTGCCCTGTTGGAACAGACACGTTACGCCATTTTCTCCATTCTCAGCAGCGACCACAGAGAAGACATCGATCATAGCAATCAAAATCAGAGATTCTGGGCTTCCCTGGTGGCGCAGTGGTTGGGAGTCCGCCTGCCTATGCGGGGGACGCGGGTTCGTGCCCCGGTCCGGGAGGATCCCACGTGCCGCGGAGCGACTGGGCCTGCGCGTCTGGAGCCTGTGCTCCGCAACGGGAGAGGCCACAGCAGTGAGAGGCCCACGTACCGCAAAAAAAAACAAAAACAACAAAAAAACAGAGACTCTGTGCCCTCCATGAAAGACTGAGGGACCACCGGCAACTCTGTTCACGTCGGTATTACTTCTCCCTTCTCCCTTTGAGAAGGCTTTCTTTCCTTTCTCGAGTTTGAGTAACATTGGTATTGTTTCTGCCCTGGTACCCTAAAACTGCCCCTGGGTTTCAGAACAGGGTCATCAGCACCGTCCAGCAGCCACGTGTGGCTATTGAAATTAAAATGAAACAAAATGTAAAATTCGGCTCCTTAGTCCCGCAAGCCACATTCCACGTGCTATTAGGCATAGGTGGCTAGTGGCTAGCGTTTTGGACCACTTCCATCACAGCAAGTTCCACTGGACAGCACCATTTTCGAAGGTTATGGGCATTCAGCAGATGTACTACCATACTCTCACTTACAGCAGCAACACTGACAGGGTACACGTTTCTTCCCTCGTTCCATGTATTGAGTATATGATTTCCATCAAAACCCAGAATATATTACTACAAGTCGTAGCATTTTTATTTCAATGAAACAATACCATTTTCTAGAAAATACCTTATGACTGATGAGTCAATGTGTCCCTACAGGGCACTTGTGGTACCGTTTTGTTGCTAAGTTATTCTGTTTTCATAGCAAGAAACGTATATATTGTACAGCACAGGGAATAGAGCCCAATATTTTCTAATACCTGTAAATAGAGTATAATCTATAAAAATTTTGAATCACTATTTTGTACACCTGAAACGAGGATAACATTGGAAATCAACTATACCTCAATTAAAAAAAAAAAAGCTCGGGACTGATGCATTAATCTTAATTATACATGCATAATTTAATCATAAGCTAACTTCGTGACTGGGCCGTCTGAATGACGTAACAAGTGATTCACCTGCGATATGCCACATGAATCACACAGACATACAAGAAATGGGGCTGGAACCACTTTCAGATGTTTCTTAACAGTTTATCAGAGATTCCCCGCCTATACGTTTTTAAAACAATGATTGTTTGCAAGGATGTTTAACTTGAATGGGAACACAACTCAGCCTTCATTCTTCTCATTTCTCTGAAGGGCAGAATTGCTCCTTTGTCACTTAACAAGTGGAATATTGGATGGCTGGGTTGTATTATCTTTTCCAAACATGCTCCAATCAGGTGCCTGCGTGTCTGCCAGTCTCTTAAATTAATGCGCCGAGACGACAACTTTTTGTTGTTGTTTTTACAAAAGATAGTCCCTGCCTGGCATGGACTGATAAATTTCTCTCTCATCTCTAAATCCTAGAGAATCATTTCCAAGGATGAAACAATCCCCTCTTCCACCCAGAATCATGCAATAGAAATACCAGCCTATACACTTCAAAACAAAACCTCCAGACATCAAAAGACCGTATCTCTGCCTATCACACTCATGAAATGTCAGGCAAGGGAAGCACCCAAGCCAAACCCACAGCTTCTTTATTGACTTGAACTGCCAGGAGTCAGAATATTCTGCTTTTTCCCACTTCAAAAACTCAGTTTAGCATTTCACTTGCTAAAACTAAATACTGTCCTATAGAAGAAATAGAAAAGTAGGTCACTCACTTCCCCAGGGTAACTCCAGGTCATCTGAACTCTCGTGTTCAAGGGAGTGGTGGCCGTGCAGTTGAGGGTGAGAGCGTGACCTCTAAGTAATCTGACTGGGCTTGGCGTGCTGATTTGGACGTCTGTGATTGTGTTGGCTGCAAGCATAAGAAGTCACATTTGTTTTACAAAATCAACGTTTCATTAAGCAGATAAACCCTTGAGTATTCTGGCTTATGCTCATGCTTTCGGAACATCACTTACTTTGTCGAAGTGTGAGATAGTTTGTCTTGTACTCATGTCCGTTGACTGTTGTTTCACAGGTCAGAAGCCCTATTTCTTTGTATGTTGCATTTGATATTATAAAGCCCTTCCTACTGTCCCACGTTATTCTTTTTCCATCAGGGATCAGAGTATCAAATGGAAACTGGAAAAAGAAGAAACATGCTTTCACAAAATCGTATTAGCGCTGTGGTAAGAGATTCCCTCATAGTTTGTGAAAATGTAATTTTTACCGCAAATGAGAATAGCGCAGGCAAAAACTCCAGGTTGTCATAATTGGTTCTTTAGTTTTCTTTGCGTGTAGGAAACGATACGTTTTAACTATGACAAATTATAGTAAGCAGGATAGTTTGTTATTAGTCTTAGCAACAAGCTGCACTCCCCTAGGGTAGACCTAGGGGTCATGTCAGAATTCTAGCGGGAGTGCCCGTATCTCTTTGGCCTCTGGGAATCTCTGTAATAAACTGGCCTGATACTCAATAGAAAAATTAATTAGGATTTTTTCCATTAGGGCTGCCAGGTTATCCTCTTGGTCTCATCATCAGGAGCTTTTAACAAGCCATACCTTGTCCTCTCATTTTGCATGATTTGTTAGAGGTGGCTGTCTTAAAAGGACTGTACATAATTCCTGGTCCCCCAAGATTCATAGCATTAACTTGGCACTCACTGGGGTTATCCCTCTGGGGAAGACAGGGTACTGACTCTGCACCTGGAAGGGAAGCGCCCAGAAGCAGAGGCTCCTGACGGTGAAGAGAGCTGAAAACGGATGTGAGGCCAGAGACAGTTAGGAATGAAGTGCTCGCAAATTCCTAGACGTATTCCCAAACACAGCGAGGCCGAACAGAAGTAAAGAGCCCACGATTTGATTCTCTGCTTATGCCTTCTCCTATATATCAAGGACTTAATTTACACCTTCTACCTTGGGATTAGACTTTGTAAAGGGCCACTGTCTCATAGAGCAGCCCAGCCAAATTCCCGTGATGCCAGATTGGCAGCCAACTCCAGAGGCAGTGGTCTGACAACTGCTTTTATCCCCAGCTGGACAAGGGGGAAAGAAAATCAGATCACCTTCTCACAACAGATTATAAAGATTCATAGAATTAACTGCCATAAGGAAGTTTCAAATCTTTTCTATTTTCTTTAAAAAAGCACACACCTGGGCTTCCCTGGTGGCGCGGTGGTTGCGAGTCCACCTGCCGATGCAGGGGACATGGGTTCGTGCCGCGGTCTGGGAAGATCCCACATGCCGCGGAGTGGCTGGGCCCGTGAGCCATGGCCGCTGAGCCTGCGCGTCCGGAGCCTGTGCTCCGCAACGGGAGAGGCCCGCGTACCGCAAAAAAAAAAAAAAAAGCACACACCTTACATCACTCTATCCACGATATCCTTTACATATACTGCTTGCAGAAGGAGCGAATCTGACTGGGATTTGTGATCTGATGGCAGAGATTTCTACTCCAAAAGCACTGGTTGCCTCTCCAGTGAATATGTCTGCATTGGTGTATGTTACCAGAGCGTTACGTGGGTTTGACATGAATTGCATCCTGTTTATGAAGAACTGAAAGCAATTAAAGGATGCATTTCATGTTTTAGTAAATTAGGATGCTACCTGTAAACTTAGGAATGCCCTGCATTCCGTCGGGGGGGAAAAGGAACCTTCTGACTGGGTGCAAACTATTAAAGGAAAAACTCAGAAAAATGTAAGTCAGGGATTGAAATCTGGGATGCCTTAAAAACATGTGAAAACAAGCACGTGCTGAACCTACAAGAAAGGTTGGCTGATGGACTTGGTCTGCACAACTTAAAAATACATCAAATTTTCCTCCGAAGTGTTTCTCTTACTCTATCCGTTACTGCCACTAGTTGTAGTTCATTGACAAAGTCACTTTCTTTCTAGCTGACGAGAGCTAAAATAGCAAAAGACTACAAAGCCCATCAGCTGTGGCAGGGTGTGTGTCATAAAGGGGCAGACAGATGGGCAGTCCGGAGACACTGCTGAACAGGGAGGCTTGTCTCCAGCTGACCGGGGCTCTGCTGAAGCAGGCATAGGAAAAGGCGGGAGCAGCAAGTTAGAAGAGAAAGGACAGTAAGAGAAAAGGAAGGGAACGATCTTCTGTTAATTTCATGTCAGCATATATGTGTAATAGGTTAGAATATTTTCAAAATATATGTGATAAACCAAAATCCTGGTTAGAATGTTATGCTTCTCTCCCTTTTTTTTTTTTTGTATTATAGATCAGGGTGGGAAAACACAGAAAATAAGCTTTCCCTCCCAAAATGTTTACAGGTGGGAATTCGGGAAAGTTCCTCAAGCAGACAAGCGATCTGCATTAGGGCGAAAAGGCAAGGGGTGTGCATGAAAAGAGAAGTTTCATATCCTCATGGTTTGTTCCATGTCAGTCACAGACCAATTATCATCTCGGACTCAGAGGGCTAATGGCAGGCTACGGAAAACATCACGATAATAAATCGATTATTGGGCATTAAACTCTTGGATACGTAACGTGAACAGCTAATCCCTGAACAGGCCTTCCTGTGCCAGGCGTGATCCTAAGGGCCTCCGAGCACCTCATGTAGCCTTCCTAACAGTCAGGTGAGGTGGGTGCCCCTGTAACCTCTCCCATCTCTCCATGGAGGGCACTGATGTGGAGGGAGGTCTGATAACTTGCCCATTTTCCAGCGGGTTAAGTGGTAGTGGCGGGGGTGGGGGTGGGGGGTTGCAGAAAGAATCCAGGTGGTGTGGCCCCAGCCTCTGCTCTGAACCACTCTGCCCCTCCTCCTATGCAAACTAAACCATGAGCAAAGGATGGCAGGAACACGGAGGAAGAAGACAGGACACAGGCTCCAATGCCCAGTGTGGCCTGTGGCCTGGACATCCCAAACTCCCTGGGAACCTTAGTTTTTTCTTCCACCAAGTGAGTGTGACCCCGCTGGCATTTCCAGCTCCAACATACTACAATTTTATATTTCCTGGCGATGATACCCAGTTGTCATGGGAGCCGAGACCTGTCACTGATGGACTACATTGAAGATTTAAATCAACAACTTGGGGGAGTGAATGCAAGGGGAGAAGACAGGGAGACACACTACCTCTACGTGATGGGCAGTGCTCGGTGCTGCCTTGGGACAGCCTACACTTTTCCTCTGAAAGCTCTAAGCTCTCCGGACCCACTAGAGTTTTCCACGTGGGAAGTTTTTATCCAACTCTCAGACTCAGCACACGCTTAAAGTTACTGCAGCTGGCATGTCACATTTTAGGGCTTTTGTCTTTATTACATTTTACTCTGAATCTTTTTCCTTCTCTACATGCACAATCTACAACATAATATGAAGAAAAATCTCATTTATAGCTTTTTTTTTTTTCCCCCTAAGAGGTTAAATTTGGATGCCCGTCGGAAGATAAGCCTTTTGTTACAAGGACCAGCCCAACTCAAACCAAAGCAAGAGTTCTTAAATGCCTGGCGAGTCAGGTACCCTGCCTGACAGTTCTTCCTTCAGCAAAAATCTGCATTAGTAATTCGTACACACAATAGAATTGGTTTTCCTGACATTTACAGACATTCAAATTTGTGGCAATACATAAAAATGTTCACGATTGTAGTTCTTTCATTATTCACGTAGATTTACGCTCAAGACATTATCCTTTTAGTCCATGTAAGTACACGCAGGGGGATAACGCCTAACACTTACATAGTAAAAAGCTGTTATAGAAAAGTCCGCCGAGAAAGCCCACATGTCTCTAAGATAACTATTCCAGAGAGAGAAAACAACTCAAAATTCACTTGCAGTAAAAGGCTTGTGAGAGTAGCACTACTCATTTTTACCTTTTTTAAAGTAACAGTGATGTTGGGTGATGTAACCCGGCAGGGGATGACGACCTCCTTTCCTTCGGTCATATTTACAATTTCCGGGATTTCACTGTGCATCTCTAAGAAAGGTCTACCTGTATCTGAACAAGAAAATGAAAATACATAAACATAAACGATTGTATTAGGAACACGCAGACTACTGCAGCTGGCGAGGCAGCACGGGCACCACCAGTTACATCATTCTCCTTTCGTGTAACCCATAAATCCACGTTCTTCTCTCGGAATCTGGTGCTCTGTGTTTCTGTTTCTCTAAGAACACCGAATTCCTCATTCAGGTCTTAGCCTTCCGTCAGGGAGCCCTGATGCCCTACTTTGCAATTGTGACCTGGGGGGTGGGGGGAACAGTAAAGGTGAATATTCTGCATAAACTTCTTTCCACAGCTATGCTAAGTGCCTCAGGAAGCGCCCTCCAGAGCCTTTGTAAGAAGTCAGAGGGGGCGGGTACAAGGGTCCTCTGTCTTTGGAGCACAGAGGACGGCGGATAGCGGCAAGCTGAGGTGTCAAGTTGGAGAGAGGATTAGCATTTGAATGACAGAAGCACATGCCTTCGCCGTTTTCTAGAGCTTAATGGCAGCCTAATAAGATGAGAAGGTCCGAGCTACTTCGGGGGAGGGGGCGGGCTAAAGGCAGGAGAAGCAGTGCGAATACCACATTTATTTCACGTGTATGTGACATCCGTTTGTTTAGCCTGCACTGCGCATCTACTAACAGCAAAGCATGCGGAAGTGACACAAAGAGGTCTGGAAAGGGCTTTACCTCATCACCGAGAGACCACCCTTCAAAGTATGGCATTGCCAACTACAGATAATTGGCACTTGCCGTCTACCTTTACAAGGATTGAATCATGAGCCGCCGCAGCTGCTGAACCTCAACACCCCCTGAAAGGAGTTCAGGGTGGAGATCAGGAATGAGGCGCTCCGTGCTCTGGGAAAAACTGGCAGAACAGGTCTTCAGATAGTTAGATATTTTAGGAGCCCAATTTTTGCATCTCCTTGTATCTAGAAAAGCACTAAAATCCTTCAAGGTGACGCCTGCTCCTCGTGACTAGCAGAAACCTTCTGCCAAAAATATGCGCTTGATCGCATGTACTCCCTCTTCACACCGAAATCACATATACACCGACCTTCTCCCCTATCTCTTTGGAGCTGTTTCTCAGAGCTACCTGAAATGCTGACCCCGGGCTATAGTCTTCACTTTTGCCCCAGATGAAACTTAATTCACAGCTCTCACGTTGTGCATTTGTTTTCAGTCGACAGAATTTTGCCAGTCTCAGGACCACCCGAGCGGCTTCCCTGCGATACCTCTGGAGACCGGAATAAGCATCCTTTCAGAAACATTCTCACAGTGCACTGTGCCCTTGCCCTTGGGACTCCACTGACAACGATCTCTTCAGGAGATACTGTGCTCTCAGCTTCTCCCCTGGCTCCAGCCTTCTATGCCCAGATGGAAAGAAGTTCTGTGAGGACTCTCTGTCTGGACCCTCCCCTGCTTGCTATGGTTTTGGAAGCTCATCCTGGATGCTGAATGGAGGACGAAGTGGAGAAAAACAAGAGTATGAAGGAGGCCATGGCTGCCTGGACTAAATGGGGGCTGCAGACATGGTTATGGATTGAACTTTGTCCCCGCCCCCGAAATGATATGTTCTACCCCCCCACCAGTACTTCAGAATGTGACCTCATTTGGGTCAAATAGGGTCACTGCCAATAGAATTACTTCAGTTAAGTAGGGTGGGCCCCTAATCCAATATGCCTGGTGTCCATATAAGAAGATGGCCATGTGAGGACGGGCACACGGGGAGAATGCCACGTGGGGACAAAGCAGAAATGGAGCGATGCAGCTGCAGGTCAAGGGTCGCCGGCTGCCAAGGATCGCCACCCCCCGAAGGTAAGGAGAGCCAAAGGAGGATCCCCTACAGGCTTCAGAGTGAGCACGGCCCTGCTGCCATCTTGAGTTTCTAGAATGTGAGACAATAAAGATTTGTAGTTTTAAACCCTCGCCCTCCCCACGCAAAAAAATAAAGTGACAATGCTGTAGGCTGCTGAAGGTGAGAGAGCGTGACATACACTAGAGGGGGCCCTAGAGAGACGGATGCCCTGAGACACAGATCCCTACTGGTCCTCTGGGAAGCCTCGCTGGGCCAGCCCTTCCTGCTTCTACCCTCTCCGCCCCAGCCCATCTCAGCGGCTTTGTCGACATCCCAGGACTCTCCTCTTAGAGCACTTATAACACTTCTTCTCTGGCTACACACGGGATGATGAATTCCTAGGAGAGGAAACAGACCCTATTCATCTCTGCCTCGTGTGTATTAAGTGAATGAATGAACACATGAATGAATTGCTCTCCAACCCTGTCACTTTACAGATGAGAAAACAGAGGCCTAAACAGGTATAGTGCCTTGTCTCGCTGTGAACAGAGCCAGGCCCAGAGGCCAGTTTCTCCTGAGCTCCAGCCCAGGGCTCCTTCCCTGCCCCCATCCCCTCATCACCGGGCCCGCCTCTCCCCATCATAGGAAGGACCTTCGTGGCAATTGTCTTTCAGAGGTAGGATGATTGTCTCAGTTCCCATGTGCTATGTCACACTACCCAGTGTTGGAGGAATTCTGAGAGGTCGCTCACCGAGGGACAGGGCTGGGTGGGGGCAGGCTTTAGGACGGGCCCAGCATGAGGCTCAGAGTCGGGCTGGATGGGTGGCGGGGAGGCAACTGATCTTGGTTAAGAGCACACATTTTGGAGAATTCCCTGGCGGTCCAGTGGTTAGGACTCTGTGCTTTCACTGCTGCTGAGGGCGCGGGTTCAATCCCTGGTCCGGGAAAGCCGCAAGGTGTGGCCAAAAAAAAAAAAAAAAAAAAAAGCACACACTTTATAGCCGGGGTTCAAATCCTGGCTCTGTCCCTTCCTAGCTGTGAGACTGTGGGAAAACTGTTTTACCCTCTGTGCCCCATTTGTAACATCTGCCTCAAAGGGTTACTATGAGGGTGACATGAATTCACACATGTGAAGTGCTTAGAATTTTACCTGGCAGAGAGTACAATACTATGTATGTGTTAGCCGTTCATTTTCTTCTTCTTATGAGAGATTTGAACTTAAGGAGAGAGGGCAGTTAGGATATATGGAAATCCTACATCATACTTATGATCTAAACTATAAAAAGTACAAATCTATATTCATATAATGGCATAGAAAAAAGGCAAAGTGAATACACTAAAATGTCAGCAATGATTATCTTTGAGTGTTATGGGTCGTTATTATTTTCTTATTTACCTTCTGTATTTGTCAGATTTTCTAGAATGCTCATGTATTATTTTATAATAAGATTTTAAATTATTGCATTTAAGTCTCAAATTCTAAAGCACCATCCAGTTTTACTTGAGGAAAACTATACACTTTGTACCTGATTTAATTCGGTTTTGCCCACTATACTAGAAGGAGGCATTAACTACCACATTTGTAGTTACAGGTCTATTAGGAAGGCTCAGTGGGTGTAGCATCTGGAGAGAGGAAAAGTTAATTATACAGAGACAAAGATTCACTTATCAGCACGAAATTCCTCCCCTGAATAAAATTGCTGAGCTAGACATCCAGGCAGGGACTATTGGGATTTGATCATTCCTTTCCTTCCTCCTGTGAGTCTATATTTTTGTCTCCTTTGTGAGTCCCAAGGTAAACACAAACACCAGGAAATGGTTTAATTCACGTAACCAAACGGTAAATCCTTCACATTTAATTTACTGTCTCCTTAAGCAACTATTTTCAACAAAGGACACTGGCATAAAAAGTTCCTGCAGGAAACAGGAGACCTCAGTGCAGTCATTTTTAGGCCCATGAATGCCAACCCCAAATGAAAACAGAAGCGGCTAATGCAACGTGCCTTTGAATTTCGTCTTTCCCTTGCTCACTTTGGATCCCTCAAACACTTGAATTTTATGAGAGCTACTGGCCTTTAAAAGCCAATTCCAATTTTAGCACTGGGCCCACTGTTCAGAAATATCAGAACTTCAATGATTTGTGTCCGTCCCAGCACAATTCAAAACACATCATCTGTAGCACCGTTAATCGCGGCATTTTAAATCCGCTATGTTTGCAAGTGAGCTTATGCCTGTAGACCCACACCCACACACCCACACAGAATATTCTCCAGGCTTATTAATAGTATATTTCCTCTGCAATTTGTTTCAAGGAAGGGCTAAGAATGAACTTGCCTGACATATTATAATACAAACATTTTTTGTTTTGTAGGACCACAGTTACAGAAGAGGTCAAGGTTCCATTAATATCACCAGTAAAACCACTTACTACTCCCAAAGGACGCATTTGTCTTTGTCACAAAATTAAAAATGACTTCCAAACCCAGCCAGCGCTGCAGAGTGGTTTCCTGAGACCGAATTGGCTGGCTGTCGAAAGAGTGAGGAAGAGCTGCTCCAGAGATTGCCGGTGTACCCGCGGTGCAGACACACTGTCACCAGGGACTCATGCCAACACCAGCGACGGGGAGGTCATGCCACCCACCCCTCTCTGAACTCTTAGAACTCAAAGCAGTGACAGGAAACTGGCACAGAATATGAGGTTTTCTCATCCAGTGGGAGTAGCTGGGCTGTCATCCTTCAGGACAACAAGCAGGCTAGGACATAGGGAAAGATCAAACAGGGATCCTTGTTCAGGATGGTATTACGTGTTTTTTCCTTTTAAAATCTGTAATCACTCTGGCACATCAGGGCACGCAGACACAGAGGCCCCAGCATGGCAATCCTCATGCCACTCCATTTCCCGATGGCATCGCCTGGGAGTTCTTCTACTGGGTTTGGAGCAAGTGAATGACCCAAGGATTTGAGGGAGCTTTTCAGACTTGAAGAGAAGTTCGAGAGTAGACATCTTGTTTCCTAGCACTTGTTCATTCCCATGATGTTCATAAACTTTTTCTTGACTTGCGTTCCCTTTAATTTCATTTTCCTTACCTATAAGTCCTGGTCAGAAGGACTCCTAGTTATTTTCAAGGAGGATGTGATTTTAATTTATTGAGGACGAAGCGAAGAAGATAAGAAACTAATTAACCAATCCCATGAAAAGGATTCTACCTAGACACGAGAGTTTTCACAACGCGCAAGTCTTTGTGTTGTGGACCATTCTTAGTGCTCAAGGAGAGTTTGTTGACTGGTGAAATAGTTCATTTGGAATATGAGCAAAAAAAAAAAAAAAAGAAAGAAAGGAGGCAATTTCTTCTTGACTTTCATTGCCCATCAAAGCTTTTGAGAATTCAAAAAAGAGCTTTGGAGCAACCACAAGAAAGCTGAAATAGCTATACTAATATTAGGTAAAATAAACTTTAAAACAAAATATGTTACTAGAGATAAAGAGGGCATTTTGTAATAATGATCGGGTCAATCCAGCAGGAAGATATAATAATTATAAATATATATGCAACTAACAGAGCGCCAAAATACATGAAGGAAAAACTGACAGAATTGAAGAAAACAGAAAAGTCAACAATAAAAGATGAAGATTTCAATAATGGACAGAACAACTAGAAAGATGATTGCAAAGGAAATAGAGGACTTGAACAACACATAACCAACTAGACTTAACAGATATAAACAGAACACTCCACCCATCACAGCAGGATATACATTCTTCTCAAGTGCACATGGAACATTCCCCAGGATAAACTACATACTAGGTCATAAAAAAAACTTCAATAAATTTAAAAGGATATAAATAACACAAAGTATGTTCTCTAACTACAGTGGAATGAAATTAGAAACGAATAAGTGAAAGAAACTTGAGAAACTCACAAATATTTGGAAATTAAATAACACACTCCTAAGTACCTAATGAATCAAAAAAGAAATCAAAAGGAAAATTAGAAAATACTTTGCGAATGAAAATAAAGACACAACATACCAAAACTTATGGGATGGAGCTAAAACAATGTTTACAGGGAAATTTACAGTGGTATGCCTATGTTGAAAAAGGAGAGAGATTTCAAGTCAATAACTATCTTCTACCTTAGAACTCTAGGTAAGGAACAGCAACCTAAACCTAAAGAAAAGAGAAGGGAGGAAATAATAATAAAGATTAGAGTGGAAATTAGCAAACCAGAGAACAGAAAAACAATAGAAAAAATTCCATGAAACCAAAAGCTAGTTTTTTGAAAAGACGAACACAATCGACAAACCTTTTGCCAGACAAGCCAAGAGAAAAGACACACTAATAAAATCAGAAAAGAAACTGTAGATATTACTACGAACATTACTAAAATAAAAAAAGCATTATAAAGGAATAGTATAATTGCATGCCAATAAATTAGATACCAGATGAAATGGACAAGTTCCTAGAAAGACAAAAACTACTGAAATTAGCTCAGCAAGAAACAACCTGAATATACCTATAAGTAAAGAGATTAAATTAGTAATCAAAACACTGTCTACAAAGAAAAACCCAGGCCCAGATGGCAAGTGAATGCTATCAGACATTTAAAGAACTAATACCAATTCTTCACAAACTTTTCTTAAAAAATAGAAGAGAAGGGAAAACTTCCCAATTCATTTTATGAGGCCAGTATTACCCTGACACCAAAACCAAAGACATCACAAGGAAACTACAGGTCAATATCTTTTATGAATGTGGATGCAAAAAACTCAACAAATTCCTAACAAACCCATTATATATAAAAGAATTATGTACCATAACCAAGTGGAATTTGTTCCAGGAATGCAAGGTTGGTTTAACCTCCAAAAATCAGTGTCATTAATATACCATATCAATACAATAAAAAACAAAACCTACATGATCATTTCACAAGGTGGAGAAAAAGCAGTTGACAAAATCCAAACCCCTTTCATGATAAACACAGTCAACAAACTAGGAATAGAAGGGAACTTCCTCAATCTGATAAAGGGCATACACCAAAAAAACCTAACAGCTAACATCACACTTAATGGTTAAATACTGGATGCTTTCCCCCTAGGATTAGGTACAAGACAAGGTTGTCCACCCTCATCAGTTCTATCCAACATTGCACTAGGGCTTCAATGGCTATAATGGCTATTATGAAAAATGCTGCAATAAACATTCCAGCCAGTGCAATTAGGCAAGAAAAAGAAATAAAGGGCACCCAGATTTGAAAGGAATAAATTTTCTCTATTTTCAAATGACATGATTTGTATATAGAAAATCCTAAGGAATCTACTAAAAAACTATCAATTGGAACTAGTAAATGAGTTCAGCAAGATTTCAGGATTCAAGATCAATAAACAAAAAAGAATTATGTACTTGCAATGAACAATCTGAAAATAAAAATTTAAAAATTCGTTTAAAATAGCGTCAAAAAGAATAAAACACTTAGGAATATACTTAACAAAAGAAGTGTGAAACTTATACTTTGAAAACTGCAAAATGTTGTGGAAAGAAATTAAGGCTCTAAAGAATTGGAAAATCTCCAATGTTCGTGAATTGGAAGACTTAATATTGTTAAGACGGCAGTGCTCCTCAAATTTATCTGTAGCTTCCACACAATCCCTATCAGAACGCCAGCTGACTTCTTTGTAGAAATTGACAAGCTGATTCTAAAATTCAGAATTGAAAGGGATCCAGAAGTGCCAAAACAATCTTGAAAAAGAACAAAGTCGGAGGACTTGCTCTTCTCAATTTCAAGAGTTACTACTAAAACTATAAACAACGATTAAGACAGGATGGTACTGGCATAAGGACAGACATATAGATCAGCGGGGTAGACTAAGAGTCCAGAAATAAGCCCACGAGTCCATGGTCAGTTGGTTTTCGACAAGGCTGCCAAGACCATTCAATGGGGAAAGATCTGTCTTTTCAACAAATGGTGCTGGGGCAACTCCACGTGCAAGAAAATAGAATTGGACTTTTACGTCACACCATATATAAGTATGAACTCAAAATGTATCAAAGGATTAAGTTTAAGAGGTAAAACTGTAAAACTCTTAAAAGAAAGCACAGAGGTAAATCTTCATCATCTCAGATGTGGCACTGGATTCTTATATATGATACAAGCAACAAACGAAAGAAACAGATCAACTGGACTTCATCAAAATTTAAAACTTTTGTGCTTCAAAGAATACTATCAAGAAAGTGAATGCCCAGAATGAGAGAAAATATTTGAAAAGTATATATCTGATAAGAGATTTGTATCTAGAATATATATTTATATATCTAGAATACATTAAAATCTAGAAATAGATATATGTATCTTAATACATTTCTCTAAATTATATGTCTAGAGTATAAAATATATATTTATAATATATAACTATAAAAATATATTTATATTAACAAAAAGTTGAAGAACTCTTACAACTCAGTAACAAAGACAACCCAATTAAAAAAATGGAAAAGGGATCTGAATAGACATTTCTTCAGAGAAGATGTACAAATAATCAATGAGCACATGAAAAGAAGCTCAGCATCGCAAGCCATCAGGGAAATGCACATCGAATCCACAATGAGATACTGCCTCATATGCACTAGGATGGCTACGACAGAAAGAAATGATAACAATTATTGGTGAGAATTTAGAGAAACTGGAACCCTCCTAAGCTGCTGGTGGGAACGTAAAATGGTACAGCCACTTTTGGAAATCGTTAAGCATACAGTTACCATGTGACCTGGCATTTCCTCCCCTAGGTATCTACCCGAGAGAATAAAAACTTATATACACACAAAAACTTGTATAACGAATGTTTACTGCAACATTATTCATAATAGCCAAAAGATGGAAACAATTCAAATGTCCATCTACTGATAAATGGATAGCTAAAACGTGGGAGACGCGTACCATACAGTGGAATATTATTTGGCAATTTAAAACAATGAAGTGCTGATGAGAACCTGCTGGATAGCACAGGGAACTCCACTCCACTTCGCTGTACAGTAGAAACTAACAACATTGTAAAACAATTATACCCCAATTAAAAAAATAAATGAAGTGCTGATACATGGTACAGCACAAATGAACCTCAAAACATTATGCTGAGTGAAAGAGGCCAGCACATATATGTGAACACTGGTGATGTGGTAATGGCTACGTATGTCTGTCCGTGTGCTAAAGAAAAACTGTACAATTTTAAAAGCTGAATTGTATGGTATGTGAATGATATCTCAAAAAGCATATTTTGAAAGAAAACAGAACTTTGGGCTCTTTCTCAGAAATGGTGACCCACTGTTTCCTGAGTTGGAACGGTTCCTGAAGATTATCCAGTGCAAACTCCTTACCTTATGGGTCTTTTCAACCTTTCTCTCCCATTCCCGTTTACATTTGAGGAGGCCACTCACCAAAAAAAATGGAATTTTCTCCTGTGACAAAGTCTTTTTTTTTTTTTTTTTTTTTTTGCGCCGTACGCGGGCCTCTCACCGCTGTGGCCTCTCCCGTTGCAGAGCACAGGCTCCGGATGCGCAGGCTCAGCGGCCATGGCTCACGGGCCCAGCCGCTCCGTGGCATGTGGGATCTTCCCAGACCGGGGCACGAACCCGTGTTCCCCGCATCGGCAGGCGGACTCTCAACCACTGCACCACCAGGGAAGCCCTACAAAGTCATTTTGATTGTAAACATGTAGTTTAGTTCCCCTTGGCAGCCCCAGGTCAGTGGGGAGCACAGTGAAACATCTCTGCCTTTAATCAGCTGGGAGGTTACTACTTGACTGGTGTATCTGAGTATTATAGTCCACACAGTATTTCCTAGTGAGCTATCCCCATTATCAGTCAGATCTTCATCTTGATCAATTAAAGCACCTCAAAAGAAAAGAAAGAAGAAGAGAAAGCTAGGAAGGAAGGGAAGAAGGAAGACAGGGAAGGAGGAAGGATGGACAGACGGATGGATGGACAGACGGACGGACGGACGGACGGAGGAAGGAAATGAAACAGAAATAAAGGAGAAAGGAAAGGAGAAAGCAAGCAGCTCTGACGGACAGCCACAACTCCTTCTCCTACTGCCAAGATTTTGGGTCATGTCCCAAGTTCTATTATTCAGCTCTGCCTCTGAATCATAAAACTGTAAAACTGTTAAGGGACTTGTATGATACGCTAACACTGACTCTCATGTTATACAAGAGGAAACTGAGCCCCAGAGAGAAGGAGAGACCTTCCCACAAGCATAGGAATAGTACAAACGGCTGAGCCAAACCTGCATTCAGGTGTCCTGGTCCTAGACCATCCTCTCTCCACCACACCAAAATCCAGCCCTGACCCTCCTGAATGACTCGGGAGTGAAAACTACACCTTCAAATACCCGACCAACGGGATGGAAGGAAGGAAGCGTGGAGGGAAGGAAAGATGGCACTGAGACAGGGATAACATGGGATCTTCTGGCAGGAGATTAGAAATATGAGATGACAGACTGATAAGAAATTCTCACTGTTAACATCAAGCTTGAGTCATTGGACCCTCTGCTTAGCTCTCTCTGCTGTAAGGTGCTGGGGGTTCTTTGGGGGGTCTCTGTGACCACCTCAGGACGGAGCAGACAAGAGCAGACAAAGTCCTGTCTTACAGAGCCTAGAGATGGAAGTCCTTCCAAGCGGACCGTCATCCTCCAGTGCGGGGGTGGGGGGGGGTTCCTGCTCGCTGGGACACAGGTTCTCCTAGAGGGCAGCTGCCCATCAGGAGAACATTCCCTCAAGGGTCATGCACTGTAGGAGTCGGGAACCAGGGTTCTGTTGAGGTCAGGCACTGCCACCCTGCTACTCTATTTCCTCTAGAAAATGGGACAGGCACTTTCCTGCCCCCAAACCTGTTATTTGTTATGCATGCACGTGAAATGTCCACACTGGGAGAAGCACACTGACATCCCTCCGCGGTGGGGGGGGGGGGCAGGGGGGAGAGGCAGGGAAGGCAAAGGGGGGCGGAGTAGCCGTATGCGAGGCAGTAGGGCTGGTGGCCGCTGAGAACGTGAGGCCATGTCTGGAAGGGGCAGTCCCTGCTTGCTGCAGACAGCTGTTGCCAAGTGGGAATACAGGCCAGCGTGGCTAGAGTTTCCAGTTTTTAAAGATAAGTAGGAAATCAGATTTTTATGTGAACTCCTCCAATTATTAAATACTGGCAGCGAAAAGCACTACGCCTGCCAATCAAAACGTTTGTCAGCTGCATCTGGTCCGAACACTTCCAGTCTGCAGCCCGGCACTGCCCCCCATGGCCCCCCACACAAAGTTCCAAGGGAGTCGTGGGTGGGGAAGCTCAGCAAGGCTGTGTTGCCAAGAGCAGGCACCTCGGAGTCCACCAAAGCTTGACTTGGGAACTTACACAAAGTACCCAAACTTGAATGTGGTATTAAATTTCTTCAACTTTCCTGTAAAAGGAGACTGATAATAGAATTTTCCCCATTGGGTTTCAAGGATGAAATGAGATGCTATATGGTAATGAACCTCAGCTAGGGATCAATAAATGACAGAGATGCACACTAGGCCCTACCCAAATCTCAACAGTGGAAAGGCCCTGGGGCATCAGCTGATCCAACCCCACCAAGTGAGCACCTGTGCTGTGCTTGAAAGCCTAGACACACGGGGAACTCACCACCTCCCAAGACAGGTCGTTCCACTGTCGGATAGCTTTAGATGTTAGACAGTGTTTTCTTACATCGAGCTGAAATCTGCCTGTCTTGACTTCTTTCATTCTTAAATAGTAGCTCTGCCATCTAGGATTATAAAGATGAAGCTTAATCTCTTTCCCACATAGGAAAACTTTGAAGGAGACGATCACACACTCATGTCTCCTATTTTCCCACCTAATTCTTTACTTTTTTAAACATTTCAGTTCCTTTAGTTGTTCCTTGCCAGTGAAAGCAAGAAAACCATCAAATTACTTAACACTCACAACCCGGTGGGGCAGGTATCCATTTTACAGATGAGGAAAATGAAGTTTGGGGGACAGGTTAAGGAATTTGCTCAGAATTCCTGTCTTCATTGTCCCTCTTGAAACGTAAACTAAACAGTATGACTAGCACCACCTTTATTCTGAACCCCATCTATTTGTTAATGCAGTTCAAGGCTGGGTTCCTTTTCTTGGTGAATGTGGAGTCAACTAGAAGCCTGAAGTCTTTCTCGCATGTGTTGTCTCAGCCGCCACCTCCCACAGCCCGTATCCTAGAGTGGTTAGCGGGCTTTGCAAGCCAAATACAGTCCTTTAGACTGATTCCTGTCAAATCGCATTTGGTTAATCCCAGGTCACAGTTCTAGTCAGTTGGACATTTTTTGGACAGTGATTCTGTCACGTGACATGTGCATCTTTGCCCCTGATTTGGCCCCTTTGCTCTGTGTGCCCTTCGTTTCCTCATTAACGCCCAGGAGGCCAGGTGAGACTAATATAAATTTTAAAACCTCATGTTTGGGCTTCCCTGGTGGCGCAGTGGTGGAGAGTCCGCCTGCCGATGCATGGGACACGGGTTCGTGCCCCGGTCCGGGAAGATCCCACATGCCGCGGAGCAGCTGGGCCCGTGAGCCATGGCCGCTGAGCCTGTGCTCCGCAACGGGAGAGGCCACAACAGTGAGAGGCCCACGTACCGCAAAAACAAAACAAAACAAAACAAAACTCCTGTTTGTTTCACTTAGCGAACACCTCTGAGCACCTCCTACTTGGCTGGAGCCATCAGGGTGAGCAAGACAGTCGGTACTGTTCCTCACAGAACGGGTGAGGTGAGTGCTACGTGGGGGGGGGGGGGGGGGACAAACCTAGATTGGGGGGCCTGAGGAGCGTCCCAGGACGGGTGATGTTTAACTCAAGACCTGAAAAATAAGTGCGAGAACGCTGGTGCTGAAGAGGGAGGGAGGGGTGGGGAGGGGTGGGGTGTACCCGTCAGAGCATCCCTGGTCTAGGCCCCTCTTACTGCTCTCTTCCCATAGTGCTTTACAATATGACTAGTTGTAAACTATTTTATTTGTATCACTAATTGCAGACCCTTGACAGTTAAGGGGATCATCTTTGGACTTCCTCCCCTGCCCAGCGCAGTGCCTGTCACCATGGTAACTACTATTGACTGGTCCCCCTATAAGTGTAGGCACAGTGCTATGGATATTACCTCACTGAATCTCCTGACAAATGCACAACATACCACTCTTCTGGTTTTACAAATGAGGAAACCGAGGCTCGCAAGATGGCAACAGTAGCAACAGTAGCAGCAGTAACAGGTAAGCAGTGCACACGACACGCCAGACACTAAAACTAAGCACTTTATATGTATAAACTCCTGATGGGAAAGGGGGCTGCTGCCTTCTCCACTGCGTACTAGTTATATGACTAGTTAGATGGGCAGTTACTCAACCTCTCTGTGAAAAGGAGATGAAAATGATAGCGCTGCTTCCTAGGGCTGTTATCAGAATGAAATCATTAACCAATACAGGTGCCTAGGATAGCACCTAACACACAGTGAGACCTAAGAGTGAATCTGTACAAAGACAAAGCCTTCTCATGTATCAGAACAGGGACTGAATCTAATTTGAACCCTGGATCATGTTTTCTCAAATATAGTTTATTTACATACACACTACTATGTATAAAATAGATAATCAACAAGGACTTACTGTATAGCACAGGGAACTCTACTCAATATTCTGTAATCTAAATGGGAAAAGAGTTTGAAAAAGAACAGATATAGGTATAAATGAATCACTTTGCCGTACACCTGAAACTAACATTGTACATCAACTATACTCCGGTATAAAATAAAAAACATAATATATTGATATTTGATGAAGGATGGAAGAGAGGGGCATTGATTGCACTAGTATGTCACCAATCGTGAATAGCAGTCAGTTAGCCAAGATGACTGCCAACACAACCCAGCAAAAATGCACTGGATGCCCAAACAACAAATATTTTAAATAGTAAAGGAAAACTAAAGAGTGTCCAAACTGCAAGGATCACGGAGATCAAAACTAGGGCACCTCCTTGTCTCTAGGCGGGGTTGGCATTTCATTACCGTTGTTAGAGAAAGTTATGAAATGTCAGAGACTTAAAGCCTTTTCAGCTTGAGGGGATTTCTCCTGAAAAAGTCCCTTGCTCATTTTTCTTAAAAAAATTACACGAAGGAGATTTTTTAAAAATCCTTAAAAACCATAAAGTTTTGATGGACAATCTCTCACACTTTCTGTTTGTGGGGCGGAAAATGAGAGGATATGGTCGATTTTATTGGATTTTTATTTGGACTTCACTGCCATCCTGAGATTTCATAATTCTACCTCAGTCACTAATTTTTCCTGGTCTTGGGTTGTGTCTAAGTGGCTCAGTCAAGAGTATGTTCACTCTGATTATTTTTGAGGATTTATGTAGTTGTACTCAATGCCTGGTGACACAGAACGGTGTTACTGCGAGCAAAGCTCAGCTGTGTGGCTCTCGAGAGCTGGCACGCCACATTTTTTTGGTATGGAGCCTAGAGAGTGTCGGGAAACGCTCTCTCTGAAGGAATGACCTGGACGTTTAATGGGCAGGTGCCACCAAGGGCTAAGGGTGAAATTCCTGGGAACACACTAGGCGAACACAGGCTTGAGGCAAGGGCTAAAGAAGACGTGACACTCCCAACTTCCAACAAATCCACCACCACAGGTGGCTTCTGTCCCAACCACATGTAAATGTTTCCTATAATCAAGGTCCCTGGGTGTCTAATGACAAAAATGTCTCTAGAAGGGAAATGTGAAACGCCAGGGCTTGAAGATACCAAGAGTGTCTTCCATCAAATTTTCACGTAGCTGGAAGGAGAATGGATAAGAGTTAAGTCACTCTTCTCTAAACTTTTGCCCTGTGGTCCTAATCAGCTGTTCTCCATCCCCACCCCCGCCCCTGTCCGAAGGAGAACGGATAGTCTCCTTCATGCCTCAGCCTTAGAAGAAGCACAGCACCAGCCTGTAGAGGGGTCTGTTTCCCAAGGAAAACTCCAACCAACCATGTCGTCGGTGTCTATTTTATAATCCTAGCAATATGTGTTTCCTCTTTTCCACAACTTCATCAAAATGCAAAAAAAAAAAAAAAAAAAAAAAATCCAGCAAAACATCTGTCTCCTGGGCAGATACATCAGGCAATGATGTGAGAAGGATGGCAAACAAGATCTACCACCCAACCTGTCTGCACTGGCTGCTTCCTGGGGGTACAAGGTGTCTAGTACACTTTCTTCTCCACAACTCTGGGCTTCAAGCAGCATCAGGCTTAGTCCCTGAGACCAAAACTCTGGGAAGCCATTCTTACGGGAGTATTCGTGCTAGAATAAGCAGAGGTTTCAGAAAGTAAGTGGAAGAAGCCATGCATTGAGGATAGAGATGAAGTGAGTACGGGAGGTGAGGGGAGCAGCTTTGCCAATGGGCAGCGGGAGGGGTGATGAGTACCTGTTGAAACTGACTTTTAAAACCAGAGAAGACCCTGGACAGTAACCAAGCAATAACAGATAATATCATAAATTTGCTAAGAAATCCAGACCTAAAGAACTTGGCCAACCTATGGCTAAGTGGTCTATTTTTTACGACGGTTTCTTTGTTGTTTGTTTGTTTTTTCTTCCTACAAAATGTCAACTGTTTTAGCCTGCTTTCCCTCAGAGGAGAATTTTGATGAATGGAAAACAATAGTTTCTCTTGAAAGTTTCTCCCACAAAAATACAACAATGATGCCACTGAAAATGTTTCAGAGGCTTTGAAAATCTGTTCAGCCTCTCTCTCTCTCCCCATCATGGTTCTGACCTGCATGGAAGGCGGCGTGTTGACAAGGCAGCCAGGGATGCAACTGAAAGCACAGAGACCTCCTCTCACTTTGGGCTGGGGGTCTGACACCCTTCGTGCATCCCTACCTTAGAACTGTTATCACCACCCGGGAAAAAGTGCAGATGGGGAAACTCTGAGTACATCTGCAGATCACTCCTCTTTTCCTCAACGTCCCTGCTTGTTTCATGGCCGCGCTGATTGGACTTGCCACACACTGTGGCAAACTGGGCAACAGGCAACCACTGCTCAGCCACTACCCAGTGAAGCAGTGCTGCCCCAGCATCCTGTGCACGCCCCGCGGTGCGCTGGACCCGGGTAGGAGTCCAGGGTAGGTGGTGTTGGAGCAGAACGATCCATACAGTCTCAGTAAGTTCTATTGCGGGGCTCAGTAAGGACCATTAGAGGCTTTCTCTTCAGTCCCTGGAAAGACGCGCTTCTGGGCAATAGCTATTATTTTAAGAAGTTCAACCTGCACCTTTTAAAATCCTCATAGATCTATTGTAAGTCATGGTCCTAGAAAGGAACCAGGGGCCTCCCAACCCTAAGATGCCGCAACTCTGCTCTTCATACCTTCCACAGAACGGGAGGGCCCTGCGGGCGGCAGGTGTGTGACCCATGGCTACAGACGGACGCCATCTGCTGACTGCAGCTCCTGGGTCACACCTATTTGTGGGAAACCCCATGTCAGGAATGTGAGGAGTGTGTACTGCATAAACCCACACATTTTATGACGGGTTGTAGCCACATCAACTCGAGGAGAGGGGTTATTTCCACCACCACGTTCTCGCCAGGCCTCCATTTCAGGAGTGGCGTGCAAAATACACCATGGTGCTTACGATTGGTGCCGTTTTCTTAAACACAAAGTACAGAAATGACCTGTCTCAACCTGTTACAATTTTAATAAGTTTACCTGTTTACACTTTAATAAGATTGAAACTTTTAAACTTATTGTACTGAGTTCCACAATAAGAAATACATTTCACTTCAGACCCATTAAACACCTACACACACTCGTATGTATTTTACATATATGTGAGTATAATGTATATATGTTGCGTATTTTATAAAATGGAAACAAAAGATGTTAAAAGTTCCACTAAATGTTTACCCTTACTTTTTGCAATATACTTGGATATTTTCCATTTTATTCTGTTATTTGGGGGGGGGCCCGCAGCTTGCGGGATCCTAGTTCCCCAAACACGAATCCAAACCAGGCCCCCCGGCAGTGAAAGCGCGGAGTCCCAACCACTAGACCGCCAGGGAATTCCCCTGCTTAATTTTTTTAAATGCTGATGACAGACCACTAATTTGATTACACAGCCCATTGATGGTTGGGATTTTTAAGAGCCCTGCTCATCTTGGTAAACAGACTGATGTCTCTTTCCCTTGCCACGTGAGCTGGAACGCAGCGATGAAAGAGTGAGTGCCCGAACAAGTTCTGACCCCATCAGGCAGCAACACAAAGCTGTCTGGGATCGGGATTTGTTTCCCCAAGGCCTATCACTCAGAAGAACACCCCGAAACCCATGTAACCTACCATGCCTCAAAAGAAAGAAGACAACGTTGAATTTGAAATTTAAAAGAATGTAGTAACTGTAGAATGTATACTGTCAAAGATGAACAGTTGGTTCATAGTTTGAAATCAATAGCTGAAACTGTAGCATCGCGGAAACAGTCTTAACCTTGGGATCTGACCTGGATTCTCATCCTGGCTTGTCATTTTATTCGCTCTGTCTTGAGCAGGTCACAGCGGCTGTTTTCTCATACATAAAATGGAAGAAATAATACCAAAGTGGTTTATCTCAGAGAGTTACGTAAAAGTCCTTCAGGAAAACCCGATGTGTTGAACAAGCGAGTACGTTGAATCCTTTTCAGAATATCTGCACCTTTAGTATTTTTACTTGTTGGAGATCCCCGAGCCACACAGAGCTTTTTCCCACTAAATACGTTTAGGTGAAGACACAATGATCATTCTCTCCCAGGATATCTGGGTTGTTAGAATTTCTACTACTTTTCACTTACATACGCAGTGTGTCTGATCATTTTTCTACCTGAAAGTAAGCTGCTATGCAAATCTCATTCATTTTATACATAAAGGAGAACCAAAGGAAGGGAAATCTGTTGTGAAAATGCTCCAACCCATTTGCTTTCATAGGCGTAGAGAGTAAGACAACCAAGTAAAGAGAAGCAGAAGAGATGAGTTTCTTTTACAGGGAAGAACTAGAAGATATCCACTCAACCACGGCGCAGACTCCCATTTTCCTTTCCCTTTTCAATTATAATGCTTCAAGAGAAGACATTATACTTAAAGAGCCCCAAAAGTCTTGGACCTGGAGAGGGGAAGGGTATAGGCTGACTTCAAAGCGTGGGGAACTCAACAGACTAAGTTCAAGGTCTTCTTAACTAAATTAGAGACACTGACAAAGTACTAATTACTTTGGAGATGCCATTAAAATCTCTTCTGGTTAGTTTCCTTACTTTACAGGCAAAACTCATATATTAAAATACTAATTGCAATGAAATCCTCTAACTTAGAAAAGGCTGACCTGGAGCCAATTTCTTGCCTATACCAAAAGGTCAGAAAAGAAATGCAAATGTGTTCCTTTTTCTCTGCAAGGCGGATGAACACTACCTAAGTAGCCCTGGCATTACCATTCAGCTAACATCTTTTTGTTTTGTAATTAGTAAAGCATCGGAGGGGTACTTTTTGTTTTTCCTTATGACCCAGAATTTTGTAGCTATAATCGCTGGGGTACTCCACTCATTTTCCCAAAAGCAATTTTTAAAAAATGTATGTAGCATTTTTCAGTTACTCTCATTCAACAGCCACTTGTCAAGATCAAGCCAAGGGTGGGAATTTCCTGGCAGTCCAGTGGTTAAGACTTCGCCTTCCAGCGCAGGGGGTGCAGGTTCGATCCCTGGTTGGGGAACTAAGATCCCACATGCCTTGCGGCCAAAACACCAAAACAAAGAAACAGAAGCAGTATTGTAACAAATTCAATAAAACTTTAAAAATGGTCCACGTCAAAAAAAATTCTTTAAAAAACAAAAAAGATCAAGCCAAGGGTCTATCAGGAGAGGAAGATGATTGTCTTAGAATCAGTGTAATTTACTGAGACAAGGCTCTACTTGGCTATGGGACCTGGGACCAGTTGCCCAGGTGCCCCTACAGAACTCAAGTGTCACTTTCCCTCCTCCCTTCCACCACGACCCTCCAGCTCACCAAGGTGGATTGAGTCCCTCCAATCCATCACCTTCTGTCCTTTCCCACAGCTATGACAACGGTGACCTTGGCAGCAGCCCTACCTGGTGTTCCTGCCTCAGTCTTGACCCCTCTGGTCTCCTCCCGCCACTGAGAATCTGAAGGGAAAAATCTGACCACCTTACTCTGTTGCTAACCCTTTTCCGTCGCTCCCCATGTAGCCTCAAGTGAAATGGATTTTAGGCCCTTTGCTTGTAAAACGGAGAGAAGAAAGCTTCACGGGATTGTTGTGAGAATCGAACAGCATAATGTAAATAAAACCATTTGTTTAAATGAAAAGAAACCACGAATGTAAGAAGTTATTATATTAAGGGAAATTTAAACTTACCAGTAATTTAAATCCCAGGTCCCAGAGCCAAGTAGAGCCTTGTCTCAGTAAATTACACTGATTCTAAGACAATCATCTTCCTCTCCTGATATACCCTTGGCTTGATCTTTCTTTTTAAGAATTTTTTTTGATGTGGACCATTTTTAAAGTCCTTATTGAATTTGTTACAATATTGCTTTTGTTTTATGTTTTGGGTTTTTTTTAAAGTAAAGTAGTTAAATGTAGTCACTTGAGTAATTAAATTGATAATTTATCTACTTGAGTAAATAAATTGAAATTAATGCATTATGTCAGAGGTTTGGTAGATTTCTACAAGCTGTAATGATAAAGTGGTGATACTGATTTTTCTGTACATTACATATACATATCAGAGGTTATGTCCAAATCAGTGCTCAGGTGGGAACCATCTAAATAACAGTTTGCTTATAATCCACATGCACGGTTTGGTATCACGCAGACAAAGCTATACAGCCCTGATTCTTTTTCTCAGAACCCTATCAGACTACAGATCTATGCCTTTTCAAAAGAGGTGTCTAATAGCGTTTCTCATCATTACAGAAAACCAAAATGAAACGCCAACACATCTGCAGATGCTTACCAGGGGCAGAAATCGTCCAAACAATAACATGTTCTAAAGTAAACATTCAACAATAATAAATAAGTGATAACCAGTTGACATCTAGTAAGTAGTCACAGCTGTGTATGAGGAACTGGTTGGAGTTATTAGTCCCAGAGACCATCCTGAGTCACAAGAGACCAGACCAGTTTTGCGCCCCTGAATAAAATTAAACCTGTAATGTTGTAAATATCCAATAATAATGGAAGCCTGAGACCAAATCTTCTCAGACACAAAATTAATAAAAGAATGAAAATAGGAAATGCATAAAATGTTAGGATACTTGGAAAAGTTACAGCTGCTGAATGAATTATATCATAGCTAACTTGGCTTTCAGTAAAGTGTGATTATGAGACCAATATCACTCTACCGGGAAATAGACAACAAAATCCGTGTTGCTATTCAGAGCAGTGCAGTTACAGGCACCTAGCAAGTGTTCCCTAAATATTTGCTAACCAAGGTAGCAAAGAACTGACAAAGAACATTCAGGTGCTCCCTTATGGTCCCTATTATTGATTCACATATCTTTTGTTATTAGTGCTATTTAAAAGTCACGTCTCATAAAGATTTTCCCAATGAACGCATATAATATTCACGGTATTCCAATAACAATGCCCTATGAAACACAATCAGCGCATTTTGATATCCTTCCCTCTCCAAGAACACAGTCTTTGAAACAGAGAATTTCCTTCTACCCAACCAAGTTGTGCAGGGGTTTTGAGATACTAGGACTTGTACCTTTATGCTAATGTTTGTGGGCTACTACCAGAGAGCAGACATGATACATGACACCACGGCCAGTACTCACCCCCCCCCCCAGCCTCATACCAGACAGAGAGAATTAGTGATGCCTCTCTTTCCTACTTGGCCTGAAATTCATCCTCACTGTCAATTTCAACAGAGTATTCCACACAGCCCTGTTAATCGCTTCATGTATTCATTTGACAAATATTACCGAATTCTTGCTATGAGCCAGGCGCTGTACCCGGGAGGCACTTTGCAGATAAAAGTAATTAAGGCAGACATGGACCTTGCCCTCACAGGGCTTAGAATGACTATTGATTTGACACCCAGAGTGATCCTTACTTGCCAGATCTGCTCTATTGTATAGTGGAAGTGGAGATAATTCTAAATAGCTAAGTTTCTCTTCTGTTTTCAAAGGGGCTTGAAGCTGACAGGTTCTGCACACCTACCTACTGGCTCCATAACCCATGAGGCCTACTGAGTAATGTAGGAGTGGAAGATGAAAATAACCGAATGTTATTTCTTAGGGGAAAAAAGAGAAATGGTCTTCTTTTACTCATTTAAGTGTTTGATTCGGAAGGTCAGACCAATAAACCCACAGGAGAAAGTTTTATAAGAATTTTAGTGTAAATGAATTTCCCCCTCATTTCCCCTAGAGAGACAGGAATAAAAGCATTTTCTTTCCTCCACAAGCACCAGAACATAACCTACTATGTGGAGCTAGAAAAAGAGAACAGATGTCTGAGCACATGCCTTTTTCCATCGCCACTGGCACACGTCGTGTCTGTGTCTCTCCCTTTAATCCTGCTCCCCCCCCCCGACCCCGCCCTCTCTTCCCTCTTGGAGAAGGCAGCTCTGCCTTCTCCAAGCCAAGATCCCTGGCCTCCTTCCTCCTCTTATTTTTAAGTGGGCTGGTTGCGTTCCTATGATGGCGATCAGCTAGCAAGTTGTCGCCTCCTCCAGTTCTCTGCCCACCCCACCCCCTCCCCCCGGAAAAGTGCAAGATGTACAAACAAGGGTTTGGCGGAGCAGGATAGAAAAGTGACTCAGTCAAAGCAGGCTGATGCGAGCTAATATGTTACTGCCAATATCACACTACTGTGCTACTGTCTCTAAGACTAACCCTGAATCTGGAAAATTACGTATTAGGCTCAGGTAAAACACTCCAAAAAAGATTCCCACCAAAATGTTAAGTCTATGGTGCTGCCTTCAATGCAAAGACCCAGTTCTCTAACTCGCCGGGAGGAAGACCCAGGATGTGTGTTTAGGCCATTGACGCTGATGGTTGGTTGTTTTGTTTTTTTAACTTGAGTTTGTGCCTGAGGTGCCTACTAATTTTGCTCCGTGTGTTAGAGCTCTAGCTCTAAGGCTAGAGTCTTGTGCAAGTTTTGGAAACTGGCTGGAACAAAACAAGGAAGAACAAAGTGACAAGTCATCTTCCTTATTATTCCTTCCAGGGATCCATTGCTACTGCCACTTTATGTTTCTTTAAGGATTTTATATTTCTTCCCTCTGAATATTATTTCATTGCTTCATTCTCTAAAGAAGGAAAAAACTAAAACATTATACTATAAAAATTATAACCAGAACATGATTCATTTTTTGTCTTTCGCCCTTTTCACTAGGCAATGGCAGGTGGCTACTCTCATATCTTTCTAATACTCGCTGTGTGAACATGAAATAATACAGTATCATTAACTGGAATTAATTTTGTAACCTTCAAGTGACATTGCCAACATTATACTTAGGAATTTAGTATAGAACCGTATTTTACAATTCCAACCTATCAGAGAATGCAGTTGTGTTAAAGGACAAAAATCTGTATTGTATTTTGGACTTCTCAATAATTAGGAAATAGAACTAAAAGCTTGCCATTCGTTTATTCATCCCAGGATGTGCCAGACAGTATTCTAGGTGCCATGGATACAGCTGTGAACAAAATAGACAAGAGTGTCTCCCTTAAGGGAGCATGCAATTGACTGACTGGTCCTTGAAAATTCTGGTTGAAACTGACACTCAGGAAATACATTAAGACGCACTCCACAAGTTTCAACAGCTAGGGTAGGCTCTCTTTCCTGGCCCACTTCTTTCACAGTCACTAGGAAAGCTCCCTTTCCAATGGATCAGGTGGATTTATGACCCACTGCAAAGTTAGAGCAAAGAGAATGTAGAAAATGGAAGTCTTACCATTAATAAATATGTAGATTGTAGATTCTGCTTTCTTTTTCTTGGAAGCAGGTGTAGAGAGATATTTGCAGCTGTAGAAGCCAGTGTGGTTTGCCTGAGCCGCGTTCAAAGTCAAAGTACTGCAGAACTGCTTGCCACTCCTTCCACAGGCAGATTTACTTATGCTCAGCCTCCGGCTTTGGCTTTCCTTATTCACTGTTGCAGGCAAAGACCAGGAATGGGCCCCTTCCCCTCTGCAGTCACAGATAAGAAAACAAAACACAGTCAGTCACGGCTGGGGCCAGTTCTGAAGCTGTCATTTCTAGCCTGATGTCTTTTCTTAAGTACAGTCACTTTCTTTACAGAAAAGTAACACATTTAGAAAAGCTTTTAAACAACTCAAAATGTTCGGGGCATCCCTCCCCCTGATTCCCTGTGAGTGAGTAATTCCCTCCCATCCCATGGATGAAGGAATCACCCTCCAGGGGAAGCTGGATGCGTGAGGTTTGCACTTGGCAGATGACGGAAGACCACTGACGTTTACCTGTCTACTCTGGGGGGGGCCACCTTTCTACTCTCCTAGGAGTGGTTCTGCCTAAGGAAGAGCAATCAGATTGACCCCAAACCAACACGGTCACTCACCTGCATTTGAGATACAGCGTCTGGCCTGCTTGCATCACGTGCTGGGTGCCTTTTAAACTCAGCTCAGGACCTTTTAATTTTGAACCTGAACTACATCCTGGAAAAAAAGTTTTTGAAATGTGTTATTTGCAAATTGCCCTCTAGTCTTTTTTTAAAAGGTGTATCTTTCCATAAAAGGTAACTTTTCATCTTTAACTTACTTGCATAGGCAAAATGGTATATCTGATAGAAATTTATTTTAATTCACACATTTTTTTCTATTCCAAGACTTCCTGCTCATGAATATTGTATATCCTACTATGCCAGACGATCTACATAATATTCAAAAGCCCATTAATTTAGAACATTAATAAATTCAATCATGATTCAAAGTGCAACCATATTAAAATATATAGTGACTTCTTAAAAACTCTCAGGATTAAATGTCAATGTCATCCAAAATATATTTCTAATACTGAACTACCAACATGGGTCATCTGGTTACACAGGCCCGTCCAATCTTTTTCCTGAATACAAGGCATGGAAGTTTTCCTGGACGCTAGACATAGTTCAGTCATTAGTTGAGCCATGATATTCTAGGCGAGTCATTTCTCTTTCTGAACTGGTTTCCTCATTTGGAAAACTAATTATAGAATCAAAATCAGTTTTAGAAACCACTTGCTTTTGTCTTACATAATCAACTTCCTTCTATAATGGAAGAGAAAAGAGGGAACTGTCTGCTCCTACGTGACATTTGCAAAGTATATTTCACGGGGATCGTTGTGAGGCAATGAGATCAGCTATGCAAAAGTATGCTAAAGTCAACACATCTCCCTATGCCACAATATCTCCTCATGACACAGTATCTCCTCATGACACAATATCTCCATACAACACAGTATCCATCCCGGGGACCAGCTATGAGACCCTGGCCAGGTCACCTTCTCCAGATCACAGTTCTCTTATCTGTAAGACGGCAGACTGGACTGCGTGACTTTGGTTCTCGGTCCATTTCTGACATCCCCAGACCCACGATTCTTTGAGCCATTGGTGCCGCAGAGGTTGAGTCTCTGCTGAAGCTCTCTACTTAGCAGAAGAGGTCTCTGATCAGGAGCCCTCCCCTCGTCCCCTGCTCTCCCCCTCCTCCTGGTAAAAGCAGGATGGGGCTCGGGATTAGCAGGGGTAAGGGTCAGCAGGAGGGAGAAAAGATATTCTTGGAAGGAGGGAAGTTATGCATGCAGAGCCGATCCTAGGGAATATCTTCTACATAAAAAATACGTTTCCAGGGCTTCCCTGGTGGCGCAGTGGTTGAGAGTCCGCCTGCCGATGCAGGGGACGCGGGTTCGTGCCCCGGTCCAGGAAGATCCCACGTGCCGCGGAGCGGCTGGGCCCGTGAGCCATGGCCGCTGAGCCTGCGCGTCCGGAGCCTGTGCTCCGCAACGGGAGAGGCCACGACAGTGAGAGGCCTGCGTACCACAGAAAAAAAAAAAAAGAAAGTTTCCAAAGTGGAATCCAAAGCAGAAGATTGGGATCTTAGACCACAGACCTGCATGTGTCAGACTCCACGGGGTAGTCTAGCAATGCTCCCTAGTGTTTCTCTCAGGTCCTAATATCGCAAAGAAAACTAGAGTCAGTGAAAGATCTGCCCTGGAAGCTTCATCTCTCCACTTCCTGCCTCGGCATTACTGGATGTGCTGCTCCTTGGCAACCTCATGTGGGAGCCAGAAAGTCCACAGGCACAGCATGGGGACTTGGTGCTCTGTTGTCTGGGTGGCAGACAGATGCCCCTGTCACCGACAACTAGCAGAATCACTCCCCTCCCACACTCGCATCAAAGAACGTTTTGCTGGGTAAGTAACTGCAAAGATGTTAGCTGAACGTTATCTGCTTTGCTGGTGTTGCTGATGATATTAATATTTTGAAAGTCACTTTTATATACAGTAGGCCCTGGTATCAAATTATGATTGGAGCAAATGGCTCAATAGTAACTAAATTTAAATTCGAATGACCGTTTTATCAAGCTCCCCTTGTTCTATCAAATAACCTCACAGAACAAGTCGACCCATTCAGGTACCTGAAGAAGAATTTTGTACTTTCCTCATGTTTACGAGTTTTCTGAAGTAACAGGGTAGCTCAGAATCAGTGATCCAGGAGGACACTACGTCTTTCAAAAGCCACAGCCAGCAGTTAATAACGCCTGCCCTAAAAAATGTCCAGGCCAGAACAGTTTCTGCCCTTCTTTGTGGCATGGAACTCCAGGGATTTAACTGAGCAATTGTTCGTGGGTTGGAAAAGGTCCACCCCAAGCTTCCTGTGGAAAATTCTGGCAATACTTGCAGGTATCTCTGTGGTTTTGTGCACATAATGAGTTTTCCCATCCAGGAGAGGCCAAGGGGAAGATGCCTTCCTTCCCTGGTATGAGGTGATTCCTACTTTTTTCCCCCTTTTTTGTTGCTATTTTGGTTTCCAAATTGTGTGACTCTTTCTCTATCAGTGCCCTAGAACACCAGGACTCCTGACCCTTGTCAGAGAGGATCTTAAACCTTGAAAGAACCACCCAGCTTCCAGCAGAAGGAGACGTGTCATGTAGAGAATACCCCTCAAAAAATATGCCAACCGCACATCCCTCTCTGCGGTCCCCACTCCAGCTTCCAACCAAAAGAAAACCACCTAACTGAGTGGTTAAATAAGACACTCAGAGAAAAATAGGATTATTGGAAAGCTAAAGGGGATAAATATTGAGAAAAATATTTTGCTATAGAATTTGTCTCCGCTGACATCATGAATTTTGCCCTTGGAACAAAGAAGCTAGATAAAAGTAGTCGATTGAAAGAAAGGAAAGGAGAGGTATCAGGAAACAGCATTTCGAAGTAACTGGACACTTTGGGACATCACATCCTTCAGTTAATAGGAAACTAGACTCTCATAAAGATGAACGGAAGTACCAAGACTACAGTTTAACAGGAAAACTCATAAAGAAAAAGGAAAGTGAGATATTTATTCCTCAACTGCTCTGAAATGTCATTAGGCCTTGAAATACTTCTTTGAAGCAGTTTAATGCCCATACACCCACTTGCGTCATGAACATTTAACACGTTTTGAGTGTCTCCTGCGTGTCAGACCCTTTCTCCGTCTTGGTGGTGATGTGTATAAGGACGTGAATATGCATACATCCAAGATCTGATATCTTCTTCCCACCATGAGCAACTCTGTCTGCTCGACTCATGAGTAGCTCAGAGTCACATTGTCCACTTAGAAATAAATCCACAGGATACTTCATCTCGAAGGGTGGAGTGCTACAACCTAACAATGATCCCCCATTGTGAAGCTCGGATGTGGATCAGAACTTTCCACTGTTTGCCACGGTAGAGCCTAGAAGTCTCGTTTAAAAGAATCATTGTCGCCTCAGGAAACTAGCTGGTCCATGAACTATTGTTTTCATCAAAGTCAACTACGACAGAACAACGAGGGTCAAAGAGATCTCCTTATAGGAGGAAAATTACTATTTAAATAAAACCAAACAAAAAACTCAATGCAATCAACATGAAAAGGCAGTCTACTGAATGGGAGAAAATATTTGCAAATCGTATGTCTGATAAGCGGTTGATATTTAAATAAAACCAAACAAAAAACTCAATGCAATCAACATGAAAAGGCAGTCTACTGAACGGGAGAAAATATTTGCAAATCGTATGTCTGATAAGGGGTTGATGTTCAAAATATATATTTAAAAAACCCACATACAACTCAATAGGACAAAACCAAACCATCCAATTTTAAAAATGGGCAGAGGATCTGAACAGACATTTTCCCCAAAGACAGACTGTCAACAGGTACATGTAAAGATACTCAACATCATTAATCATCAGGGAAATGCAAATCAAAACCACAATGAGATATCACCTCACACACAGAATGACTATTATCAAAAAGACAAGAAATTAACAAGAACTGGGGAGGGTGTGGGAAAAAAGGAACCCCTGTGTACTGTTGGTGGGAATGTAAATTGGTGCAGCACTACAGAAAACAGAATGGATATTTCTCAAATAGAACTATCACATGATCCAGCAATTCCACTTCTAGGTATTTATCTGAAGGAAACGAAAACACTTACTCGAAAAGATACGCATTCACATGTTCACTGCAGCATTATTTACAGTAGTCAAGACTAAGTGTCCATCGATGGAGAAATAAAGATGTGGTATATATACACAATGGGATACTATTCAGCCATAAAAAAGAATGAAATCTTGCCACTTGCGTCAACATGGATGGACCCTGACGACATTTTGCTAAGTGAAATAAGTCAGAGAAAGACAAATACGGTATCATCTCACTTCCATGTAGAATCAAAAACAAAAACAAAAACAAACTAAGTGTAGACTATGAAAACGGGCTTTATCACATGCTTCTTTATTAGGAAAAACTTAAGGTCAAGCACAGTGGGCTAATAGCATTAAAAAGCCAATATGTGTACGTGAACTTACTGACTGAACACTGACACTCTGTACTGTGCTTGTCTGAATATTTTCCCTTGTTGTTTGTCTGTTCTGTATTATTGGGTAGGTAGAAAGCGAACAGAGCTTTATGGCTCTTAAACAAACACCCCTTCTTTCCCCACATGATGAACCTCTGGGAGGAAGCCCATGCATAGACTGTTCTAAGATGCTGCCCTACATTTCCCACCCCTACTTCATTGGGCAAAATGGAATGCTTTCTGGGACCTCAATGGGAAGCGTGAGTAAAATTCCAAGTAAATAAAAAAGGCTTTATTTTGCAACCAAATCAAAGCCCAAATGATTGAGGTTCTTTCTTCAAACCTCTTCAAAGCTACCATGATGGACACTGAGAGAGAGAACACCCACCACAGGTCATTATGAACCAGACAGCCTGGCCCATCACTTTTAAGACTGAGAGCAGGCTCTTATATAAAATTTGACTAAAAGTTATCTTTAGAAAACTGCCTTTTTTATTGATCTGAATAATAATAGTGTTCTGACCTGTTAAATGTAACTTCAAGACAAGGTCATTAGCCCCTCTTCCTTCTAGATGACACCCCCTCACCCCTACTATATTGAAATCAAAGGGCTGTTCTCTGTAAGAAAGGGGCCTTATTCAAACAGGAATCGCGAAACAGCTATGTTATTCCATCTTTGACGGGGAATCATGAATCTCCCCAGCTCTGCTACTAACTAGCTCTGCTGTGGCCCTTGGCAAGTCTCCTTAAGCCTCAGATTCTTCATCTGCCAACAGAGGAGGCCGGACTTAGATTTTTACAATTCCTTCTGGCCTAAAAAGTCAGTGATTCTGAAATCCACAGTGATTCATAACAATGTACAAGTTAGAAATCACATTTTAAAATACTTACAACTACTGGAAGAACAAATAACCCATTTAAAAAATTGACAAAGTATCCGAATAGACATTTTCCCAAAGAAGAAATATAAATGGCCAGGAAGCACATGAAAAGATGCTGGACATCAAGCCATCAGGAAAATGCAAATCAAAACCACAGTGAGATACCAACTTCACACCCGCTAGGGATAGCTTCAATGAAAAAGACAAGAACAAGTGCTGATGAGGATGTGAAGAAACAGGAGCCCTCACGTATTGCTGGTAGTACTGTAAAATGGTCCAACTGCTTTGGAAAACAGATTGCAGTTCTTCAGATGGTTAAACATAGAGTTAAACAGATGGCTCAGCAATTCCACTCCTAGGTATCTACCCAAGAGAACCGAAAACATATGTCCAAATAAAAACTTGTATACAAATGTCTGTAGCGGCATTATCTGTGATAGCCAAAAAGTAGAAACCACCCAAACGATGGGTGGATAAACAAATACAGTCGATCCATACAATGGAATATTATTTGACAATAAAAAGAAATGACGTACGGATATATGCTACAACACAGATGACCCTGGAAAACACTGTGCTACCGCACACAGAGGTAAGGCCATGTAGGAACACAGAGAGAAGACAGCTGTCTACAAACCATGGAGAGAGGCCTCAGGAGAAACCCAAACTGATGACACCTTGAGCTTAGACTTCCAGCTTCCAGAACCGTGAGAAAATAATATTGTCTTGTTTAAAAACCAAAAAGAAGCCAGTCACAAAAGGCCACATGTTGTATGATTCCATTCATATGACATGTCCAGGATAGGCAAATCCACACGAGAGAAAATAAGAGTAGTGGTTGGCAGGGGCTTGGGGGAGAAAGGAACAGAAGTGAGTAACGACAGGAGTTTCTTTTGGGCGTGAGAATGTTCTAACATTAGATAGTGATGACGGTTGCACAACTCTTGTGCATAGACTAAAAATCACTGACTTATACAATTTAAAATGGTGAGTTTCGTGGTATGTGAATTTTATCTCAATAAAGCTGTTTTGAAAACAAAACTTATGACTAAAATAATCAGAGGTAAGTTGCATATTGAGCTATTTTGAATTCTGTTGCTACATACAACCTCATCAGTGTTAGATTTTTATACTTGTAGTTGTTTCTCCAGCTTAAAGCTTTAGAAAGCTGATGTTAGAGAATTTTTGCTTCGTGTTCAATAACATCATTATTTATGTATTAGAAGATTTACCAACATATTGCAAAAAACTCACTGTTCCCCCAAATTGCAATCTTTTAAATTTAATGTTAATTGAAAATCACTTCCAATTGCATCTTTTGAATTTTACCTATTTAAATCGGAATTTTAACAAATTGAGTCACGTCAAAAATTATGTTGCTAGAGCTCTTGGAAGAAATCTACGGTATTTCCTTGAATATTAAAATTATTGATTTCTAATGGATTTGGTTTTAATGCAAAGCTTTGTATATTAGGTCTCTTTCAAATGAGAGGCATCTGTCTTTGATTTTACGTACCACGTTTTCAATAGTACATAATCCTACATGATAAATGACCTCTTTATCTAAATATAGATCCCCAAGTATCATGTTTCTAAAATTTGATGTTAAGACCTCGAGTCTTTACCAAGGTTGTGTGAGGTTAATTAAACATAATTCATAATAAAAGAAGACTTTTCTTTCCTCAAGATGTAGCTTATTAAAAGCTTAAGTCTCATAGACTAAACCTCATGGAATCTTTTTGGTTGGTGGCAAGGGTGGGAAAAAGGTTAAGAATGCAAATGAAACAAATTTCCAGAAACTTCCAAAACTTTTGTTTGAGATGCTAATGCCTACGGGGCTCTAACACTTAATAAGAAGTTAACTCTTGGTCTTAACTTCTGTGTCGTGCCTCTATTAAAGTATTTGTCAGATAATATGAAGGGTCCCTTATAACTGAACACAGTTCAGTTGTGTGTTCAGTTATCACACTGAACACACAACTGAAGACATCATACTACTTGAAGTATTATAACATGCTACTTGAAGACATTATAACGTACATTTTTCTCTCACTTCTAGCATGATGGGGAAAGACCAGAGACCTCCTGTTCCGTCTACCAGCAGGCTAAATCAAAGGTGGGAAAGCCACGGGAGTCTGTATGACAGCAGCATAACTCAAGCAAGTCCCACAATGAGAGGCGACATTGGTTTTTTAAATGTTCTTTTCCTCCCAGAACAGCTGGCCTTAAATCAAGGAAGGATCTAGAGAAATGAAAGGATGTTTACGTAAAGACATGCACACATACATTGCTGCCTACGGGGAACATGCTTTCCTCCCCGGGAAGTTTGTTTTAGGAGTGGTGGAAGGTGGGTTTAGAAACGAGAGGGGGCATGTACGTTCTCTCAGGCACAGGGAAACCTCTTTCCACGCTTGGACTCAGAAACTGACATGTACTCGGCAACAGCAAGAAGCTCTGACTCACTGTTGACTAATCCCTCGTGGAGATAAGATTGTGACGTTTAGATGGACAGACGTAGGATATTTTAGGTTATGATAACTGTGCTCTCGGTCCCAGGTCCACAAAGGACGGAATGGTTAGGTAGCTGCTTCCAGCAGGAATACACCTAATTTGTAGCAAGTTGCTAATCCCAGAGACTTGCTATTTTCTTTCTCATCTTTTTATTATCAAAGGGACCCACAAAAAAAGAATTCAATGGTTTCTTGCTTCAGAGTTTCTGCCATCCCAAGTAATCCCCAAATCATCAGATCCAAACTAGGAAGCACCTGATCTCCATGCCGTAAGAGAAAATTTAAGTCATTTATATAGCATTTATGTCTTGAATTCAGGTGTAAAAACACAAGCGAAAAAATTGCTTAATTTCAGCAGTGACAGTTGGCACAGCCCTAAACCTATGTTTACTTGAATAATTTGCTTGTTTTAAAGCTTACAGTTCACACTTTGTCAGTCAACAAAATCCACCAACAGCTTTCCAGTGCAGCACACAGAGGACACCATGGTATTAGCCCCTGAAGTGACCATGGTCTTGGTTCCACCCATACATGGGTGACGGACTTCACTCATTTTTCCTTAAACCCTATAAAGGTTATTGAAAAGAAAAACAATCTGTGTGGTTTAAGATGTTTACCAAGAGAAAAGTCCTCTACTGACGTCGGCATTCCTACTGTCAACGTTTACGAGGGGCACGTCCTCAGGGTACCTCTCTGAGCTTTTTCCTTGACACTGGCTTCTCGGAGGGTCATGGTTTAACAGGGCACGTTCATTTATCATCGGGCCTGTCACCGGCTACCATCAGGAGCCTACCCTCCGAGTGACCTGTACCCAGGAACAGCTCCTTTTCATGTGACATCAGAGTTAATTAAGGTTGGTCAGTGAGAAATCTCCTGCCGACCGAGGAGTTACCTTTTTACCCCCCCAAACGCTCGACTCTCACACCGATGTCCTTTTATTGAATGAATTCACGAGCCACCTCCATAGAACTGTCTAACGAGATGTCATTTCAATTTACCATACGACGTCAAGGGAGTTATCTGAGCGGCTTGGAGCAAGGGTCAGGATCTGGTTGACAGGGCACGAGACATAGCTCACAAAGCATTCAGTAGAGAAGACGGTAGGCTTTCCTCTGCTTACACAAAAGGAGATGAACAGAACCAGTGCACTTTATACCCTAAAAACGCAAAGAGGAAGGTTTGGGGTCTTAGGGAGGACTCGGCACGGCTGTGTCTCTACCAGGAGCAGGAAACGCGCTACATGTGAAGCAGACAGCCTACCATCCTCTGTTCTTATCCAATGTTACTGTTCAGAGGACTGTGGGGAAACTGGACCTGATGACACCTCACACAGAAGGGCTTATCATCACCGGCAGCGTTATGCTATCATGCATGTCGATTTACAAGTTATTTCAGGCCAGACTATATTAACTTTCAGGTTATAAACACCTGAAAAAAAAGAACACTCCGCAGAGATTCAATAAACACACATGCGATATACAAACACCTGGTTTACTGGAAGCAACCAGGGTTTCTCTGCTGTTCTTCCTCTTTCATCAATCGGTGCACCCTAGCATTTGGAGCAAGTTGCATCATTAGGCATAGCAGTCGTATTAATAAGATGTTTGAACGGCCCTAATATTAACCTTCTATCCTCTGAATTGTTTAGGATTACAAGTTTCAGTTCAGCCAGAGGTATCCTCTGGATTCTTTTTAAACAAACAATCCCCAGTCTGGAAGCATAGGACAGTATGCAGGCAACCCACAACTGAAAATCTCAAGTCTTCCCTATTCTACACGGCATTAGGATGATGCTTTGTTTTACCACAAAACATTTTACCACGTACTCTGTGTATTACCGTTCAATGCCGAAGTTCCGGGCATCTAGGGAGACAATGACAGCAGGGCCCCGGAATACATGTTATTTACGTGGATCCCTCTGGGTTCCTTTAGGAAGGAAAGCATCCCAGAGGAGACCTGGGAAATATTTCATCGATTCAATAAAGGAGCTTGCCATAGAATGGTTAAAGTATAAGAACGGGAATTAGAACTTTAAATTTTAGTTGAGACATTGTGTAGAACCTGTCATGTAACCCTGATAATCCTCAGGTTCACACACAATTCTTTCTGGAAAAAACTGAATGTATCGTGGAGCTGTATGTTGGAATGCTATTAAGTAACCATAAAAAATATTTATCATGCCAGGGCTTCCCTGGTGGCGCAGTGGTTGAGAGTCCGCCTGCCGATGCAGGGGACACGGGTTCGCGCCTCGGTCCGGGAAGATCCCACATGCCGCGGAGCGGCTGGGCCCGTGAGCCACGGCCGCTGAGCCTGCGCTCCGCAACAGGAGAGGCCACAACAGTGAGAGGCCTGCGTACCGCAAAAAAAAAAAAAAATTTATCATGCCAAAGTTTTAATTTCAAATCCAACATTATGCCTTAAAAATTTTGTACCATAAAATGAAGAAAGGCTGGCAAGTAGGCAGGCAGGAAAGCGTGTACCTTAAACTCTAGCCATCCATGCAAGAAAAGGACGAAACGTTATTATCCCTAACTCAAATTTTGGTCTATCCTTTTTATATTGTATATTCTTCAACTTTCTAACCTATTACAAATAACGACACAACCCCACTTGCTGTGCATATAAAACTACGGGAGAAATAAAATGAGATTGGAAGGCTGAGTGTGATAAAAGTCCTGATGTTAATTTCAAGTTTATTCTGATAGAGTTTCTGGAGTCCAAACTACATAGAACACATTCTTCCACAGCACTTTAGACTGTATATAAAGGAGGTGCCTTATGAATTCACTCACTGAAAGTTGAGAGAGCTCCAGTCTTTGTTACCAATAACATATACAAACCCTCTGACCCTTGAGATTTAAATAGTCAAGAGTATGCAATAAAGTTATCCATCATCGGGGAATTGAGGTTTTGAAAGCTGCCTTAGCATACTTTCTAAGGCCCATTAAACACTGTCCTTGACCATTGTGTTTCTATTGTCAAAATCAGTTTCCTTCTAAATTAAACAATTTGGAATACAATCGCTTTTCATTACACATATTTTGGAGATTAATCCTGCAGACAATGGGGTGGGTGTGTTGACTGAAAAGTGCTTTTAAATTCTGCTTTGCTTTAATTTTCATGTTTTCTTTAGACTCGATTTACATAGTAAATGTGGGTAATAGCTGGCCTTCCTAAGATTTTTTTTTTAAAGTTTGTAAATTCTTAGATGGAATTAACGTTATACAAGTTTTGCTGACAGCCAAGCTTCTGGAAGGGAAAGGAACCAATTAAAAGCAGTATGCTGCCACCAGAAGTATCTCAATTTTTAAAGAAATAATTGACTGAAGGTTTTTCAGTCACTTCAGTATGTGATATTCAGGTCTTCCTTACAAATATCCATGACAGACTTTAAAGTAATTTGCACCCAAAACCTGGAGAATATTGGTTTTAATTCTCAGGTCATTTTTACTCATACAGTTTCATTAATCTATTATAGAATTAGCATTTTTAATATCCTCCAGGATATCATATATCAGATGGAAGAAACAATAAAACCAAACACCGATTTCTGTTATCAGTTGGCCATCAACCTCACAAGCTCTAAAATAACTTATGGATCAGCTCATTCTGGAGGACAAGACCAAAACCAAGAAGTAGAAGTTACGTAAAAGCAGAAGGAAGCACTGTGAAGAGAGGTAGCGAGGTCCCCAATACTGGAGCTGTCCCCACAAAGTGAAACCACCAACCCCGAGATGACACTGATGAAGTGAGTGGGTTAAGGGTTGGACTCCCATCCATGATTCCAGGAGGCTGGGAATGCATCACCCTCATTTATCTATCCTTCTTATCTCTTTTACTGCCAGCCAATCCTGGTTTTTTCCCTCCTCCCTTCCTGATACTACCCCTTCCTCTCACCCCCTCACCTTGGTGCTCTCTCTGCGCTGTAACCTCAGCATTTATTCTTCCATTTAATATCTCATATTCTAACAGAAGGATACAATAATAAACAAGACAAACAAGATCGCTTCTTTGAAGGGTTTATAACGTAGGCTGGACAACAGATAAGTCTATACAGACAGATGTAACTTTATACTCATAAATGAGTTTTTATACAAGTGTAAAATTACATTATGTTAGTGGCTGATCAGAGGGAAGTGTACCAGATGTGGGAGGGAGGGGAGGAACCCAGCCCAGGGAGTGAAGGACGTGCTCTCAGAAGAATGATGTTGAAGGTAAGACCTGAAGAATGAGCGTGTGTTTGCTGAAGGGTCTCTTTCTCTCTCCTTCAAATCTGCAGACCCTCTAAAACCCAACTTTACTTTGCAAACAACTGTTTTCTTTTATCAGCTACTCTTAATTCTCTTGCTTCTACAGCTCTGCTTTCCTTGATCTCTTTGCTCAGAAGAGAGACCTCTTTGTTTCTTTCCAATGCCTTGGTGTGCATAGATAGATAGATAGAGATAATTTTTTTTTTTTTTTTTTTTTAAGTCTGGGGTCTACCTGACTTCAGTTGCTATTAGGGAAAAAAAGCCACAAGTGAACATTCACTAGAAGATATGCCTTGGTCACACTGTGCCTTTTTTTGTTTTAATATAAAATTTATTTTTTTTGCAGTACGTGGGCCTCTCACTGCTGTGGCCTCTCCCGTTGCGGCGCACAGGCTCCGGACGCACAGGCTCAGCGGCCATGGCTCACAGGCCCAGCCGCTCCGCGGCATGTGGGGTCTTCCCGAACCGGGGCACGAACCCGTGTCCCCTAGCATCGGCAGGCGGACTCTCAACCACTGCGCCACCAGGGCTGCGTTGGGTTTTTGTTGCTTTGCGCAGGCTTTCTCTAGTTGGCGGCAAGCAGGGGTTACTCTTTGTTGTGGTGCCTGGGCTTCTCATTGTGGTGGCTTCTCTTGTTGCGGAGCACAGGCTCTAGGCACGCGGGCTTCAGTAGTTGTGGCTCGCGGGCTCTAGAGCGCAGGCTCAGTAGTTGTGGCGCATGGGCTTAGCTGCTCTGCAGCATGTGGGATCTTCCTGGACCAGGGCTCAAACCTGTGTTCCCTGCATTGGCAGGTGGATTCTTAACCACTGCGCCACCAGGGAAGTCCCACACTGTGCTTTTTGAAATCGTGGAAGAGGGATAGATACAGAATGAGGGGAATAAAAGAAAATGATCGGACGTGATCAGTCCTAGCCAGGACTTAACTTGTGCCTCCTCTTCTCTCCTCTTCCTAGCCTACACCATGGATGGTCCAGAGCTAAGGGGAAATGGTTTTCAAAGCAAATGTTCTTATCCAAGAGGGCGAACACAATAGCAGCAATAATAACATCACCTGATATGTTTAGGCTGCGTTGCTGTACCTACAAATTAAGGTTCCCAAATCAACTGCCTTTCTTCTGTGCCGTTTGGGAACCTTGACCAGCTAAGTGTATCCCAGGAGGAGGGTCCATCTAAAGGAAGTATCTCTTGGGAGCCATTTCTGTAGTGGCCAGGCAGCTTAGATTGGAATTCTGAATTCTGAGTCTAGATTCGAATCAGGAGAACACAGCAGCTCAGTCAAGGATAAGAAAGGGGTCATTGGAGCCAGAGGATGGCCCAGAAGGAAGGAACAGAACGTTTCAGATGTGTGGGGAGAATTCCTGCCAGCTCTTGGACATATTTCTGCCAATCTCCTCCACTATACCCGCACAATATCGAACCAATATGGAACCCTGATTCTTAAAAGGCCTCTGAGACCCAGAGGGACATCTAGGATACAGCTCTAGTCAGTTCAACCAGCATTTATTGAGTGAGTACTATATGCCAGGCACTGTCCTAGATTCACAGCTGTGAAGACAGGGCAGAAACCAGCCCTTCCTCTTGAAGGGCTTTCAGCTCTGAGAGGCCCCTTAAGACATGAGTCACCAAGAAGCAGATTAGGTGAGTACCACCACGTGTTCAAGATTATCTAAGTCAACAAACAGAGATCACCTCAAAGCTAGGTACACTTTGTTTTTAAAGGACACGTTTCTGAGTACAGGGAGTCACGAATTCTTCACTAACATAGATGAGTCATTTCAGTAAAATTCACAGTTAACATCACAAAATAAGACACTCAATGGTCAATACAGAGCACGATAGATACAACCATGTTTCCATCTTGAAATAAAATATAATAGGTTAATTGATGATTGCTCGAGCACTTTTTAAGGGAATATGTTAAAAATGCTCTAAAATAAAAGGGGCTTCCAAGCATGCCTGAACTCATGCTAGAGGTCGAACGTGAACCTGGAATGATGACTGGTTATGAAACTGACATCACGAGAATTAAATTCAATACAGCCCATGCTTTCCCTCGTGAAATCACAGCAGAAGATACAGCATTCCGAAACACTGTCAGAAAACATATTTCTCAAAAGACATTTCCCCTCCCAAGTTTCTACTTAACACTCTTCCAAAATGGTGAGTGAATTATTCCAGCAAAGCAATGCTATGCCCATCTGCCTGCACCATGAACCACACTGAAAATCAACGACAACTCTATTTCTACTCTTTAGAATTTTACTACTCCTAAAAAGACATCTACCCAGATTATAGAATCGCTAAGTTTAATGACCAGTCCAAAAGGGCTAAAGCAAACTAGAAATTCTTGAAAGTTAGCATTCATGAGAGTTTCCTGCGTTTTTAAGTGACTTTGTGTGGCAAATACTGAATTTAAGGTATTTTTCATTTACCAGCTTTGAGGACAGGGAATGGGGTAGGGGAGTGAGTGGTAGAACACTTCTAATCTGTACACCAATGATGTGTGCCAAATATTCCCTAACCCCCAAGAAGTTGTAGGTACACAAAGTCCATTCTAGGGCAATACGATGACTCAATTCCCATGCTTTTTTTTTTTTTTCCTTCTCCTCTAGTTCTAGCAGAATTCCCTATGGAGAAGATTTTAAAGCTATAAAAATTTCCAAATAACAACAGAGAACAAAAATCTGATCCAGCAGGAGACATTAAGTAGAAAAGAGTTAAACAGTTTTCCAAAAAGAAAACAATACCATTCATCATAGACAAAATGCTATAACACAAGTTTACATTGCCTTTTAAAATTGTTTGTTTGCAATCCCCTCTAATATATCCCTGCCTTTCCATCTGTTTACATATATTTTTGGTTTCTCTAATGCCAACTTAGAAAAAGAAAATCATAAAAATCAAACTATATATATAACTACTCCTTATAACTTTCATCCAAACCATGTATCCCTTTGACCACACTTTCTACTGTTTCCTTGGAACAAAAGATAAAACTCCTCTATAGGTGGCAAAACAACATTTTTCTCAGATTCAGATAAACATGGCCATGTTCTGGTATCAAAAAATCTCTCTCTCAATGTGGAGAAAAGGGAACCCTCCTACACTACTGTTGCTGGGAATGTAAGTTGGTACAGCCACTACGGAAAGCAGTATGGAGGTTCCTCAAAAAAGTAAAAATAGAGCTACCATATGATCCAGCAATCCCACTCCTGGGCATATATCCAGACAAAACTATAATTCAAAAAAATACACGTACCCCTATGTTCATAGCAGCATTATTTACAATAACCAAGACATGGAAGCAACCTAAATGTCCATCAGCAGATGAATGCATAAAGGAGATGTGGTACATATGTGCAATGGAATACTACTCAGCCATAAAAAAGAATGAAATAATGCCATTTGTAGCAACATGGATGGACTTAGAGATTATCATACTAAGTGAAGTAAGTCAGAAAGAGAAAGACAAATATCATATGGTGTCACTTATATGTGGAATCTAAAATATGACACAAATGAACTTATCTACGAAACAGAAACAGACTCACAGACAGAGAGAACAGACTTGTGGTTGCCAAGGGGGATGGGGGGTCGGGGGAAGGAGGGATTGGGAATTTGAGATTAGCAGATGCAAACTAGTATATATAGAATGGATAAACAACAAGGTCCTACTGTATAGCACAGAAAATAATATTCAATATCCTGTGATAAACCATAATGGAAAAGAATATAAAAAAGAACGTATACATATGTATAACTGAGTCACTTTGCTGTACAGCAGAAATTAACACAACATTGTAAATCAACTATACTTCAATTTAAAAAAAAAATCCCTCTCCAGGTAAGGATCAAGGAAGAAATAAAATACTTTTTTCTCTTGACTTCTTGTACGTTTGAATGCCTGAAGGGAATGATCTAGGGAAGAGAAAGAGACCCAAAGGGCAACAGGCCTTAAAGAAATGCTTCCATTTTTGTTAACTGTACGAGGACTACCAGTCAAACAGGGAAAGCAGAGACTGTGTTCGTGACCATCCCAGACCAATGGGCGCTCCCTCTAGGACAATGCCCTCGGACAGCTGTCTTTTTCTCACGGGCATACTAACTTTCTATTCTAAACCCTGAAAACCAAACTCCTTGGTTTTCCTGAATTCCTAGATTTGATCATTCAAGATCTTTTGGATAAATGTTGGTGGAAAGAGTACTGATTTCAAAATCAAAAAGACCTAGGTTTCCACCCTGGCCTGGTCACTTGGTAAGAATGTGACCCTCGGGGTTTCCATTCATAAAAGAAAGTTAAAAGCGTGCAGGCTGGATGGTTTGGAAGAGGTTCACAGCACCGGGTATACACATTCCTCCTCCTTCCCCCGGGGACAGAGTCCTTCCCCACCCCAGTTCACGAAGCATCAGGGTCCACCCCTTTACTCCAGTTTCATTAAGAAAAAGCTCCAGGCCATTGCGGTTTCTGGGATCTAAAAGGCACACAGAGAAGTAGACATTTGATTCCCAGAAACCACCTGGCAGAGGGCAGCCCGGCCGGTCGGGGGACCTACCTGATGAGACCTCTTCCAGAATCAAAGTGCCCTTCTGCCCTCATCCGCCCTCCCGCGCAAGTTCAATTCATCCAAAGCCCCGTGTGGGAGAGCAGTCTGGAAGCCTATATAAAGTCATGTTCTTAATGGTTTTGGAGCTCCTTCTCTGACTTGAATTTTTTGGAAGGGCCTTGAATACCCATGATAAGAAAACCCACATGATGAAAATTCTGTCTTAATGGAGACTTTAATGGTGTCTGCCACACACAGCAGTGGAATCTCCCAAGGCCATTTGAGGCCGGAGTTGCAGTAGAGTCTCACATTCTTTGGAAGTGGCAAAGCTCCAAGGATAGAACGGTTTGGAAAGAAGGGAAGACTAGCACACTCTCACCCATGCTCTTTCCCTTCTCTCCTTTCCTTTAGGTTCTAAGGCGTGGTAAGAGGAGGGAGGTTTGGAGTCTGACGGAACCAGATGGAAATAATTCTAGTTTAGGGAAAGTGTTTAATTTACCTAAATACTTAGGTACTCTGATCTTAGGAAGAGTATTTAACTTACCCAAGCCTCAGTTTCCTCATATATAAGAGTACTGTACCTACCTCTTGGGACTAAGCAACATAACATGTATAAATCTAAGTCCTGACCGTCCATAAGCGTTAGTTGCCTCCTTTCTCTCCACCTCGCTCCGCCCAAACACATACGGCCTCACCACATCCCCCCGGAAGATGCTCAGAGATCCTCTGATCTAAGCCCCGAGAAGCTGCCCACTGCCTACACTCGCAATCTGAGGGTCAGCTGTCCTCCGCTTCATGCCGGTGCCATGGTGGTCTTGAGAGCCTGGCAGCCACCTTAACTGTGGCCTCTGTCCCCTAATCAACAGAGTTACAAATAGGAAGCTCTTCCACGGGACCAGCTGTCTTTAGCTCACAGGTTAAGAAGGGCCAAGGCATTATTCACTATTATTTTCTTGGCCAAACTCCAGAATCTTTTCAAAATCTAGACTGAAAAGAAAGGTTAGGGACTTCCCTGGAGGTCCAGTGGTTAAGACCCCGCGCTTCCAATGCAAGGGGCACGGGTTCGATCCCTGGTCGGGAGACTAAGATCTCTCATGCCGCGTGGCACGGCCAGAAAGAAAGAAAAGAAAAGAAAGGTTTAGTACGAAACAGCAGTGTGTACCTCAAGAAACGAGCCCAGAAGACTAAGTGGCTCCTCCCGCCTGGAGAGAATCTCTTTCCCCGCGCCCCACCCTGAGTTAGGACTGCTCTGACCACCCAACGTGGCATAGGTGGTGCTATAAGAGTTCCAAAGACCTTGAGACATCCGCTGTTGTCCTCTCAGACGGCCCCTGCCCCCAGTAAGGAGGGGGGGCGCGAGACGGCTGGGGGGCAAAAGGCTGCCTGCGGAGGGTGGCCCCCCCCCCGACAGCCATCGCCGCGGTCCCAGGGGCAAAGCCAGGGGACTACAGCTGCATGCGCGACCCAGGTGAGGCCCAAAGCGAACCACCCAGCTGAGCCACGCCCAGATTTCTAACCCACAGACTCATGAGACATAATGAATTCCCCTCGCAGGCCACTGCGTTTTGAGGCAGCCTATTATGTCAGGAGATGACAGACACAAACGCTATCATGACTCAGGTTTGAGAAGCACTGATTCAGCTGTGGGTGAAGGATATGCTCCTTCTGTATCTGAAAATGAGAGCGTCCGAATAGAGCTCACACAATATTAGGCCTTAAACGCCCTATAGGTACCCCGAGATGCTCTCAGGGAAGAAGCAGCAGCTTATACTCTTGGCATTTCACGAGAAGGGTCCCAGCACCACGATTCTGCCCAGTGAGAGGCCAGCTCTGTCTCCGATGTGGCAGCGACTTTGCTCACCAAGGGCGACAGACCCCTGGCATATCCCCGGAAGTCAGCAGAGCCGTACTGCTCCGACAGGTAGAGGTCAGCCATCCAGGTGGGGACGCTGATCCCAGCAGAGGAATTCAGCTACAGAGGCTTGGTCAGGGAGGGAAAGGTAACAAGGCTTCCGACTGCTTCGTGGAGGGCTTAGTGAAGGCTAGCAGGGCTGGACCAGAGGCGCGAGGGTGCCCAGGACAGGTCAGTAGCATGGTGCCTTCCCAAAGGACTCTGTAGCCATGTGCCCACATTTCTGTAGAGGAAAGGCTGAGCACTCCACAGCGGGAGGCAGGGAAGGAGAACCACTACGAGCTTTCCTGTCTAGACCAGCAATCCAGGTCTGGTTCCTAACTCACATATACCCTGCTCTGCAAAACAGGCCCGCCTGTACCAAGCACTTTATCCCAGAATTCCCCTCGTTCTAAGGGAGGAAGAGTTCCTTTCTTCCTCACAGATACAGTTTCCTCCACCTTGTTAGATGTCTAGCAATGATTTAATTTCGTGCCTTTTCCAGACTGGCCCCAGGACGGATGCCTCCCAGGTAGCCAGGCCTCTCAGTGGAGCCTGAGGTCAGGGGCTCTCAAAGCAGTGGTCTCTGCATCCATGCCTCGGCACCACCTGGGATCTTCTTAGAAATGCAAATTCCGGGCCCCTTCCCAGGCCTACTGAATCAGAAACTCTGGGGCCGGCCCAGTACTGCAGTGCAAGCTCTCAGGTGATTTGGATATATGATAAACTAGAAGGTTCCGGAAGCTCGCCGCCCACTGGAATCACCTGGCAGCTTTAAATGAACGATGCCTCGGGCCCACTCAAAAACTCATGATCAGAAGTGCTGCCAGGGCAAGAGGATTCTAGAAATAAAGCCCCACAGGTGGTTCTAATGTAGAGCCAAAGCTGGGGACCCTGGAGAGAAGCAAAGGGTTTCACAGAACTCAGTTGGCAGACTAATTCCTAATCAAGGCCGCCAAAGGGGGCCTCGAGCGCGAGTGGTTTCATATTTGCATATAACAGAAGACAAGGCTTTTCATTTAGACAAGGTTCACTTCAGGCCTCGTTTCACAAAAGAACCTGATCATTGTTATAGCTTTGCTTGTGTTGACCACGTGGGAGGGTCTGTGGTTTGAAAGGAAATGCAGTCACACTCCACCTGTTCGATAGAAGGATAGAAGACCAGGCTGAGAAAAACTACCCATAAGCACTGTGGTAACCTGGGAAAAGACAAAAACACTTGCCAAGATTTGCGATGATAAGACGAGGAAGAAGGCAAGTGCATTAAACTTCAAGCCAGCAAGAAGCACAGACAATGTGTCACCAGCAGCAGGATATGAGAGCATGATGAGACAGTGTCGCCTCCTTGACAACACATTACAGGGAAGGATGCTCACCTCCCTGGTTTTTACACCAAGTGACTTTGCTTTGGAAGCAAATGCTTTGTAAAACTTTTATTTACGGTGAAAACCCATCTGTTTAATGCCATTTTTATTGTACTATTTTTCACCAGGTTCCTATTTTCTAAGACCCATGGTTTGGTGAACTGTGGTATTCTTCAAGACCACAACCTCTGTAAGGTCCAAGCTAAGCCTAAGATTTTGTTTAAAAAAAAAAAAAAAAAGTCTTGAAGCAGGTCACAGGTGTCCCAGCAGAAGACAGGGCACAAGAACAGTGTGGGAGCCGGAAAGAAGCTCCTGGCTGGCCAGGGTCTAGTCCCTTGGTCATACAGGTCAAGGTCAGCACTAGGATGCTGGTGAAGACGATTTAGACCCTGACACCAGAGCTAAGAATCCTTTACTACAATCAGCGCTTCTCAATTTTTTAATGTGCAAAAACACACCTGGGGACCTTATTAATATACAGGCTCTGATTGGTTAAGTTGCCAGGGGATGCTGGGCCATGGGCCACACTTTGAGAAGCATGCTGTGGGCATGTGCAAAGTTTGGGGCTGGGGATGGGAGTGGGGGGAGGGAGGCACCAGCTCGTGGCTGGATCAGGGGTTCCGATTTTTCAGAACATGTTTCACACCTAGTAGGCTGGTCCTGCCAGAAGAATCTATTTGCATGAACAGTTAAGGAGAACCTATTCTAAGGAAGGAGGAAATCAAGCAACTAGACTGGTCCTGTAACAAGGCTCCTATTAAAGCAGACTCTGACTCTGAGTATCTCCCCATCATTCACATTTGCCACACAGTCCAGCACCCAATGACTCAGGTTTGAGTCTATCAGAGGATAAGTCAAAGCATAAAATCTAAGAGCACTAAAAATGGTATAAAGCCCTGTGGAGTAAAGGTGAAGGGCCTGGCCCCATACCGATAGAGGGTTAGGACAGAACTGCTGCACGGACCCAAGCCCAGCTTTGCTGGCCCAGAAGCCCCAGGGAATCATCATGACCAAACAGGAGGGGATCACAAGACATGGGTATCTCAGAGTTGAAAATCATAGCTGATTTCCTAGATCTGAGCCACTCGTTGCAGAGGACAAATATTCTCTATTGAGAAACAGCCTCTTTAAGGAATCCACTGTAACTGAGGCCCAGTGGACAAGCAAGAGTAACTAATAACCTGGAATAAAGTCATATCTGGCTCGGAAAGATTTCTTCTTTGAAATGACAGTGTGGCTGCGTCATTCATTCATTCCAACATTTACTGAGAGCTTCCATGCCATCCATGACAGTAGGTGCCAGGGATGTAAGAGCAGTTAAGACAGGGGCTCTCCTCCCCAAAGAGTGAGGGCAGCCTCATAAACAGAATACTAAGCAAGGTGAGAAGAACGGGAGGACCCATATCGGGGCTATAAGAAGAGGCTACACATAGGAGCGGAAGAAACCAGTCATTCTGTCTGGGGCTCTAAGGAGGAGCTCGTGGAGCTGGTGATTTCTACGCTGAATTTTGAAGGCACGGGAAGAAAAGATGCAGAGGGAGAAAAAGGGTCTTGCAGGCAGACAAACAGCATGAAAAGCGCAAGGCCCATCTAAAGAAAGGGGAGCTATTTCTTTGACGGCGGTAGAGTCTGTGTGGCTGGGACACGGGGTACGCGGAGGGAAGTGGTAATAGATGAAGCTAGTACCGTAAGCCACAACTATTTAAGCTGCAGCCATCCAAAAGGAGGATTCCAACTGTGCACAAGAAAAATTAGTTTTCTCCCCAAATCTCTCAGTATATTACTAAGCAACCATCATTTTGATATTCCTAATCAAACCCCTTATGGGCTTTAAAGGTTTCTCATATTAAAAAAAAGATGCCAGTTGGGTTTAACAAGTTATGGCATAGCCATACCATGAAATGCTATGCAGTTATTGAAAATACTGTTGTAAAAAATTAATGATGGTGCATTAAAATATGAACGGTGTATTATGTTTAAAAAGGCAGTTTAAATAGATTTTTTCGAAGAGCAAATAAACACAGATCTACCACTACAATATGTTCATATGGTCCTAGTTTTATGTAAGAAAAATTTATTCGTGTACTGATGGTGGGAAAGAAGACTCTTAAATATATTCAATAAAATGAGAAATAAGATTAAATGCCAGCATTTAAAACGAAATTTTAGCTCTGCAGTAATGTTATTCAACAAATATTTTAACATCTCTACTCTGTTTGGGGTAGAGGATATACAGAAATGAAGAAGAAATGTTATCTGTAGGATGAACATCGGGTTCTGTTCCTGGGTCTGCCACCAGCCAGCTGTTGAGCTTGAAGAAAAAAAACCCACTAAACCACCCGTCTCTGAAAGGAGTAGATTAGATCCCTGAGGTTCCATCTAGCCCTCACAGTGTATGTGTCTGTGCAATGAGATCAATCCTCTCAAGGAGCACAAAATCAAGGAAAGGAGCAATGATCAGACATGGCTCTTAGGCATCCAGCTTTACCAAGACTGATGGGAAATCCCCAGGAATTCTTGACATCCCCCGACATCCGCCCCAGCAGCAATGCAGGAAATCTAGTCCACTATCTTCAGCAGACTCAATGGAACCATTTCCTTAATGAAACCCCCCTGCAGTCCCAGATACTACACCAGAGGCTCTCCTTTCAAGCCCTCCCTCCATCACCCCCCATTCCTCCAGTTTCCTTCCCCTTCCTCAATCTGGTCTGAAATCCAGTACTGTAATCAGCCGCATGCAATTTCCAAGGCACCCAAGTGTGTGAGGCATCAACAATGCTCCTGGAAAGCATCTGGCAGGAGCTCCTGTCATTCCTTCACAAGCCTCCCCAGCGTACTGAGCCCAATGGAACAGAATGGGCTGTTCTCGTAGATCGTTTTCAACCAAATGCGACCAACGCTTCTAATGCTTGTAACCGTTCCTAATGACGTATTTTTACTTAAAAGTTAAGCCTGGTGTTATTTCAAATGTCCTTCCTCCTCTAGCCACAACGACAAATGCTCTGAAAAACTATGATATTCACTTGCTATCCAACAAACTCCTGACCGTGCAATTGAACCAAGACCCTAACACCAGAAAGCTCTGCGTTTAACACCCGGGTGCCAAGAGAACTTCCCTCACTCTCCACTCTCACACTCACTCGCGTGCACATCTCAATTTAAAGCACTGCAGAAGCTATTTACTCTGTTATTTGTTCTTGCTTTGCAGAATTCTCAAGCCAGAGTAAACATTAATCGTAACTTGGTGATCTACCGGGTAACCTTCCTCAAAGATACTACCTTTTTTTTTTTTGATGGATATAAAACCATTTTGGGAGGCGATATATCATTTTCAACTTCTATATTACATACATTCAAAGGAGATTTAAAATATCTAGTTAGTTTTGGTAAAAACAAAATGATTACTTGGTCTGCTCTAAAAAGTCATATAAAATAAGTTCCAGTTTAAATAAGACGTTTAGTATTCTTGTTGAAATCGGAAACTCTTTTAGACTTAAGTTACTCGGGGAGCAAATAAGTATTATTTGCAACTAGTAAGCATTAATTGAAAAAAACAAGAAATACAGATGGGTTTTAAATGACCAGTCTCCTTAGAAGAGATCAGGGAACTAGAGTTATGAAATAGAGTCTATTTCATAGAATTACACATTCTGTTTAAAAAAAAAAAAAATCCCAAGATCATGATTCGTCCTGGCTTGGGCATCCTGTAACAGCTTAGTTCTTGCAACCTGATAAAGAGCAAGCGAATCGGTTGGAGTTAGGTGTGTTGCACTAGTGAAAAAGAAAATCCACCGTGATTACTGACAGCAGGGGAAAGCCAGCTCAGCCTTTCAGCCCTGGCTCCGGCATCACAGGGGCGGTCACCCATTCCATAGGCAAATGCAGTTAAGGGAAGGAGAAAAACAGACACTGTGTTCAGTCTGTTTCTTGGAATCATTCATTGCATTTTAGAGTTGGGAAAAGCCCCTAGAAATAACCATCTATTCTAACGTCTGAATTTTACATGTGAAAACACAAAACCCACTTAGTGCTCCCTAGAAAAGAAACTGGATAGCCTATTATAGAATTTTCAACAGGGAGAGAAAAAACTTAATAAATAAATAAATAAGGTCAAAATATTGAGGAACTAGAGTAGGTGACCACCTACAATTTATCTGCAATGTGATCCATCATTTGGAAAACTACGTGGACCACCAAACGTGCACGGAATTAACATTTCAAACGTACAATTCCGGAAAAACACAACCCAAAGTGTGGCTTTCTAAACCTTGGAGAAAAGACAAACTGTTATGCAAAATTAGCTTGATTTTGAGAGATTTAGTACGTTCATTTTGGAAATGGGGATCACTGTCATGTACACTTTTGATTTAACTTTCTATCATTAATTAACTCCATTCACAAAATTGGTAAGTGCAGCATTTCCGATTAGCTATAGCAAATTGTACATGTCAGCTGCTCAAAAACTCTAGAAAAGGGGGGGCAGACAAAAAGGGTCTGCGGCTTTCATCAAGGGTGTGCTGCCTTAAAATAAGAAAATGAGACTTTGAGCTGGAGAAAGGAAGCCTAGTATCCTTTTTAGAGGAAGAGATTGCAATATAGAGGACTTGGAAGCACGTGAATACTGCAGTGTTTTTATTTCCCAGGATATTTAGAAGAAGGTAAATACACTCTCTGCGGGGAAAGGCATTATCTTTTTGTATTACTGAACCTCTGATAATTTTATACCTCAGTGAACGCACACGTAATATTAAAAACTCATAAAATTATATAGCACCCAACAGTGAGCAGAGCTGGCCCGTGATGGGTGCAAGCTGAACTCCTCATAAATCCACAGGGCAGAAACCTGGCCCCTATCTAGACACCACTCCCGAGACATGCAGCCCCTCGTTCAGTTTGAAAGCGCTGACGCAGCTTAGAAAGCAGGTACCTGATTGTTTTACTGTGACGCAGCTGTTAACCCGCGGCAGAAGCCTGTGGTTTAGATTGGCGATTACAGACCCCAACAGCTGATAGAACATTCCCTAAACCGGCAGGTGAAGAGGTTCTCACCTTGCCAATGTTTGTCTTGCTTTCTCCCTATAACACATATGTAAAACGTTTTTTTAAAAAATCACAAAAGAGTTCCAAGATTTCTGCCTCATTTAAGTAAAATCTAAGGGGAATCATAAGAGGATCTCACTCGCGTTTCTGAAACGCTTCCACGGATCTAAGTTGCTTTGAACCACGAACAGAACTATTCTTTGCTAGTTTTTGAAACAAAATATAAGATGTCTATGTGTGAAGCAGAAAATCCAATAAAGCATATACTTTCCCCTCCATGTTCTGGATTCACAGTAATTTACCTAGATTTACTTTTACATAATAGACGATGGACTTCAGCAAGTTACTTAAATGCTCCAAGCAATTGTATTTCAAAACACATGACTTTTCAAACCCCCAAATGCAATTTTGAAACAGAAAAGCAGTACTTCACTTCGTATAGTTATTTTAGCAACATTTCCAACTTAGAGCGAGTTCTCTCCAATTTAGTACGAATTCGCCTTGCCTCTCGGTTTAACAGCTTCACCCAGGTGGAACTATTACTTGTTATTAAGAAACAAGTGGTTTAATTAGTCTTCCCCTTGAGAAGGAATATTTGTTACTGCCTTTTGAGTTTAACAAGCATTTAAAAAAATATATGCTCAACCCTACGGACTTTCTTACCCAGGGATCTTTGCAATAATCTATGTTACTGTATTTTATTTCATATTTTACCTTTCCTCCACGACGCTTAAGAGACAGGCGCTCCAAAATCTGGCTCTCTGCGCCCAGGGGGACTAAACCAGGGGGCTTGGCCACTGAGCCCCGCTGAGCAGAAAAGGCAAGTCCGAGTCCCTAAATGCCCTCGGGTTTTGGCGCCTCGGTGGAGGCCACCGCCACACTAACCAGGTACAACCTACTGGTCCCTGAAGGTTCGGCCGCCAGTGTCCCTAACGCCCAGCAAACGCGCGGACCTCACCGATTCCTCAAACCGCACCTTTTGGTCCAAATCATTTGCCCTTTCTTCTCTCGGAACTTAAAAGACTAGGCTTGCAATTCTGAAACTTAACGGGACTTGGGTCCTCGACTGCCCTCGTCGGTCAAGGTCACTCAGGTCGGCGACCTGGGCTGGACCCGTGGCAGAGGCTCCACTCGGATGGATGCGCGCCCAGCGCTCAGGCCCAGCGGCCGGCGACTGGGGGGGGGGGGGCGGGGGGGGGGGAGGAGAGGACGCTGGGGGAACGTTCCCTGGACACGCGAGCTCGGGGGCCCAGAGTGGGTCGAAGAATACCAGCTCTTGCCATCTTCAGGTATCTGTGTGCTCCCGCCAGGCACGCGATCCCCTCCAAAGGGGCTCACCTCCTTCCCTCGGGAGGCGCGACGTCGCGGCCCGTGCCAGACATCGCCAAGGCCGGGCCTCAGCCCAGTCCCCGGGCAGCCACGCGGTTGTCCTAGGAGCCGCTGAGCCGGGGGCCTCACGGACCCGGCCAGGCCACCTGAGAGCAGGCTCTGGGTGCCGGGCAGGTCCGGGTGCGCGGCACTTTCCGAGCCCAGAACCTGGGAGGGGGGCCCCGGCTTGGGGGAGGTGGCCAGGCAGCGAGGATCAGCGACTCCAGCCGCAAGGGGCAGCCCCAGCGCGGACCCGAGCGCGGCGATGCTCGCGGACCCCAGCCAGCTGCTCTCCGAGGCGCCCAGCCCGACCGCCCGGCGGAGGAGAAAGGGCGTCACGGCCCCAGGCGTGTCCGCTGCAACTAGTGTCCTCGGTTCCCTCCGAGCTCGCTCCCCGCGCGCACCCGGCCCCCCGGGCTGCGCCCCTGCCCCCGCCAGCCCCGCGCCGGCCTCCGGCACCGGCCGCGCCTCACCTGTGAGAAGCAGACCGCCGAGCAGCGCGCAGAGCAGGGCCCCGGTGTCCCAGCAGCTGACCATGGTGAGCGCGACGCGGCCTGCTCGTCCGGTGCCCGCGCTCCTCGCGGGCGCCCGCCGCAGCCGCCCGAGCCTCTCTCCTCTCGCTCCGGCCCTCCGCCCCGAGCGCCCCTCTCCGCGGCTCCAGCCGAGAGACAACCACTTCCCCCGGTAATCCTCGCAGCCCGGCGTCCTCCGGCCGTTGCGTTCCAGCCCCGGAGCCCGCTCCGAGCCGCCGCCGCCGCCGCCGCCGCCGCCGCCGCCGCCGGGGAGGAGCCGCGAGGAGTGCTGATCCCGCGCGCTCCGAGCCTCCAGCGGACCTCGATTAAGAGGAGACGAGGGCGGGGGCGATTTATAACCTTTCCCCAGCCCACTTCCTACCCCGGCACCTCCTTCCAGTGACGTCAAGGGGTCCCCCACCCCTCATCCGCCTCCCCACCTACCCTCTTCCTCCGGGACCTGATTCCCTACGGCTCGGGAGGGGGCGGGGGCCGCCGGGCGCGGGGGCGGGGAGGGAGCGCGCGTGGGGAGGCGCGGGCGGCGCGGCCCCGGACCGCCGCCGGGCAGGTTCACGGTCCTTGCTCCCGGCTCCTGTCCCGGTCCCCTCCTCCTCCTTTAGCTCTCAGGAAATCCCTGCAGTCTCCCTCCGCCCGGCTTACTCAGCCCTGGGGGCCGCCCGAAGCTGGGAAGGGGACGGGGCTGGACCTCCACCGCCCGGCCCCCGGGGCGGAAAGTCCGACCCTGGGAAGCTGGCCGCGCCTCCGCGACGGTGTCCTTGGCACGGAGGGGCGAGGCGCAGGCCGGCTCCCTCCCCCTTCCTTGCTCTTCCCGCGCTGTCCCGCCGCCCCGCGACTCTCCCAACTGTCCCCAGACGTCTAGGGAGGCGCCGGACACCCTCGGCACAGGGGACTGCGCCAGGAGCGCCCGCGGGGACCGGACGCTTGGCTGGCACCTTCGGGAAGACAGCGAAGCCGCTCGGGTCCCTGGGGAGCGCGTCTGTGTCTTTTTCGACCTCACAGATGCACCCGCCCAAGTCATTTCCTAAACCCTCGGCTTCCTAGAAGCAAAACAAGCAATAACATCATGATACCTTGTAAAAAGCTGGGACGTGAAGCTGCTCCTGCAACTTTTAAAGGCCGAGCACTTGAACTTTATTTCCCAAATGCTCGAGAAGAGTCTTTCTGATGGCTGCTTGCTACGCAAGATGAGTGACTCCACTGCCCTCCGAACCCCGGGAAATCAGCATGAGGCACTAGATCATTTGCGATGACACTAATTCCACCTCGTTCCCCAATTATGTTTCCATTGCCTCAAAGGCTGATATCGTCCTAGGCTCCACGGAGCAGCCCAGTCTTGTCCCTGTAAATACCGCTGGTTTGAAAAATACTTCTACTGCAAAATGCCAGATGGCCACGATAAAAAGGAGCGTGATGGCTCCTAAACACTGGGCCAGCGACTCTTCCTGAAGGACTGGACTGCCTCCCGCCGGGGAAGGTTAGGCAACCCGGAGTTGCCACACCTCTGAGCGGCAGGGCCAGGACAGGTCCCCGCCGCTGGGAGCCCCACGCAGGAACAGCGCGTCCGCCCGCCTGGCGCTGGGGCTCGGGAGTGGCAGCCCCACGCGGCTCCGAGGAGAGTGAGACCACGCGGAGCCTTTGCGCGCCTGCTGGCTTCTCCACTTTTTCTAGGGCTCCTACTCCCAAGCTTGATTCCTTCAAAACCGAAGCATCATTCCGTGAACAGTTAATTACGTATCTCAGGGTTAGAGCCTGACAGCGGATCTTAACTCACAACGGGTCCCCCAGCCTCGGTCACAGTCTGGGACACACCCGCAGAAACGAGGTGTCCCCCTGCCTCACTTCAGAGCTGCTTGTCCCTCCCATGCTCTCTCCCAAGAAGCGGGCTTAGAATCTGGAGAGGAGGTTGACGCGTAAAGAGGCCACGACATTACAGTGTGAGGATCCCAGTGCTGGAGGGAGCCTGGGTTCACGATGGGCACAGAGAAGAGGTGGTCCGTCCGAGAACTCAGGAGCGCTTCTTAGGAGAGACACCTAGCTGACCCTGGGGGAAAACGGTCCATAGTACAGTCTACAAAAGTTTACTACAACCCCTTCAAATGCTATCTGAGAGACAACACTTCACATACCGGCTGTCAGACATGACTCTGCATCGAGTTTACTCGTGAAGCCACAACGGGTATCTGATGGATAGCTGAAACAATCTTCATGACCTCAGACGTCCATCAACAATACTAGCATAGGGACTTCCGTGCTGGCGCAGTGGCTAAGAATCCGCCTGCCCATGTAGGGGACACGTGTTCGAGCCCTGGTCCAGGAAGATCCCACATGCAGCAGAGCAAGCAAGCCCGAGCGCCACAACTACTGAGCCTGCGCTCTAGAACTGGTGAGCCACAACTACTGAGCCCGTGTGCCACAACTACTGAAGCCTATGCACCTAGAGCCAGTGCTCTGCAGCAAGAGAAGCCACCGCAGTGAGAAGCCCGTGCACCGCAACGAAGAGTAGCCCCCGCTCGCTGCAACTCGCGCACAGCAAGGAAGACCCAACGCAGCCAAAGATAAATAAATAAATATATTTTAAAAATAAATAAAGAAAATTAAAGAAAAAAAACCAATACTAGCATATTGCTCAACTATTTAAGGTTAAAAGAGTCCTGGTCGAATCTAACTTAATTTACACCAAAATCATTCTGCATTAAGAGTGGTCTTCCACAAATTCCCAACTATTCTTTCGAAAAGTTGCAGGTTTTAATTATAGTCAGCAATTTCTTTACTTCTTACTTTGTTAGTTGCATTAGCCTCCTAACAAAGAACTCAAGATGCTACAAGTTCTCACAAGGTTTTGTTCTTAATTTCATTTTAGCTCAGATAAATATTAGCATTTAGATAAATGAATATCTAAGCTAAACTAATGGGAAGTAAAGGTATGGTTCTCAACCCCCCACCCCCCAAAAAAGAGATAAGACCTTTGAACAAGAATGGGCTACAGCACCCTTCCAACTAAATCACTAACGAAAGGGGTTTTATAGATAACAGTGATGGAAAAGATCAATTTCAACATGCCTGGTGGGTATAAAAAGCTATTGAAATAGACTATCTGCTTGCTTCCTGCTCACATACAAAAGAACGTTTCATCTCCTGCAAAACCAGACATTCTCTCTTGTTATCAGCTACAAACATTCTCTTGAGGATTCTTTCTAGCCCCTATTCAGAGGCACACTTGGTAAAACCAACAGCTTTAATATTCAAGACTGAACAATAGTGTGGTAGCATCCCTGTGAGAGACGGGAGGGAACCCAGGGCCTCATCTTCCTAGGGTGGACCAAGGGTACAGCCGATCAGCTTGCAGTCACCAGGTCTCAATCAGGACTTTGTCCCCACCTGGGTTAGGTGGCTTCAGAGCAAAGAAAAACTATACTCCACGGTTACACACTGCATAGCATAAATATGTATGGTTGGTTACAAGAACCAAATGACTTTCTAAAACCCTTCTGTGTTATATGGCAAAAAAAGCTCCCAGCACATCTCTGCTTGACAGTTCAGGTTCCTAGATCTGAGTAGCACATGCCCACAATCCTCCCTGGGCAAGCTCTGCTGAGCTCGCCAGCCAGGCACACCCACGGTTCCATTTCTCCAATGCTGATAGGTTCTGATGGAGTTCCTTGCCTGCCCCCCACGGATGTGCTCACTCCTCTTGTTCTGGCTCCATGTGCTTCACTCCATCCCTGACTACCTGCTCCTCACATAGGTTGGTGCTGCAGCCATTTATCTCATTTTGATTGATTTGGGCTTTCAGCTTCTTTCTGAGGCGGAGTCTCCTAGCTCTGGTCTCCTGGTTAGCCCTGCACCTCCTCCGTAGGAACTGTGACATGGATACTATACTTCTGTTACTGCAGCCTAAGATCAAAGGAGCCCTTTCTGTGGGCCACTTTGTACCCTGGATGCTTGTGGAACTCACTGTTGGTTAAAAGCCCTGAGGCTTTTTCACAGGAGCTGTGGTCTGGCTGTACCGGACAACCACAGCTTTTGATGACCCAAATTGCAGACCCTTATACCCACTCTTATTAAATTCCTTGTTTGATTTAGTCCATCTTTCTGGCCTGTTGAAATCTTTCTGGCATATAGAAAAGTCAGTGCATTTTCTATATGCCCTGCTTCAGATTATCCAAAAATAGTATACATATGCCTTCTGTATCATCATCAAAATCACTGACCAGGGCAGCGCTGAATAAAGGAAGGACGGAAGGAAAGAAAGAAGGAAGGGAGGGAGGGAAGGAGGAAGGGAGAGAGGAATCAGCAGACATTAAGTAAACCGAAGCGTTCTTTGTGTCATTATCTCTGATGCATGATGTGTCATGCGTCATCACCAAGGGAGGCTGCATATTAGCTTGTTACCATCTACCATGTCATTATTCAGGAATAATTGATGGTCCTAGCAAGAGGTAATAAGACAGGTGAGTTGTATTCAAGGTATTTTAGGAAAGTTTTTTTTAAAAGCCCAGATGGGGATAATTAGAGAAGATTGGGGCAGGAGACAGCAAAACAGAGAAGGGACTAATACCTAAAGGAAAAGTAGCTGGCTAAGGAAGTCTGTACAGTGGTCATCTAATCAACAGAATTAACAACTTTGCCAAAGGTTAATTTTATCTCAGCCTATAACTGTCAGCTATTGACTTTTACTCTTTTTAAAAAATATGACATTACTTTTAATATACTCTTTTAGTTATAAAACATTTTAGACAGACGCAAAGATGGGGAGAGGGCTGGAGGATGAATCATAACCCCATCATCTCTATAAACCCACCGAGATCTCTTTGGTATATTTCATGTTAGTCATCTTCTTAGAGAGTGCTTTTAATTTTCTGTGTTTCTATATAGCCTTCATAATTATTATATTTAATAGCTGTAAAATGTTATCCTACTGCCGGACATTTCAATTTCACCATTATATATAATCCCCAAATGCATGTAATTTGACATTGGAATGTTAGTCAGTTAGGCACATCCAGACACTCGGTAGCCATTCAGAAAATGTATTCTCTCATTCAGTAAACATTTTTTTTTTTTGTACCCATACGCAATCCTGGGCCAGTCTTGTTGAAGACGGTAGAATAGAAGATATAATTATTGCCCTAGAAAGCCTTCCATTTATTTGAGAAGGCCAGACTTCATGAAACATTAGGAAACAATTCTACTGCAATTAAAACAGTTATAAAAAAAAAAAAAAAAAACAGTTATAAGGCAAGAACAAGATACAGTTGTGAGTACTAAAAGGAACTGTTCCTCACTGAATTGGTTTTGAAGGTAGTAACAGATTTGTGTGGGCAGAGAGGGGAAGGCATTCTGACAAGGAGCGAAGGGAACAAAACCAGCCCGCTATGGGGGTGGGGGGACGTGTGAGGGGCAGGGGCGGCCAGTGGAGGAGGGAGGGTGTCAGGGAACAGCGAGGCAAGTTTCAGCAGGTAAGGCTGAGGGACCTTGACTACTTGGTAGGTAAATTTTTAAATGTGTTTCATTCTGCCAGTCCTAGGAAAGGAGAGTTTAGGATGGTTAGACTAGCATATAGGGGATTAAAGGGAAGACAAATGAAAGGAATAAACTATTAAATAAATCTAGGAAGAAACAAACTATTAAGTGGCAATAGGATAGAACTGGAACAATGATGGGAAGGAGAAAGCAAGAGGGTAGGTGGCTCTGGTTAGTAGTTCGGAGAAGGGATGGAGAGAGAAATTAACACTGGGGTCGAGGTGAGGGAGACAGAGGAGTCCAGGAGAGCCCCAGGGTTCCAGGGAGGACTCATTGCCAGGATGGGAAGGCTGGTGGGAGAGGAGGGGAAGCATTTGTTGGTTTCAGCCAGGTTCGGGTGAGTGGGCAACTGAAAGCAGCCTACTTTATTTTCCTCCTTGAGCCAAGACTGGGTTTAAAGTGATCGTCTGGCTCAGGTCCAGACATTTTAAGGAAGTAGAAAGTCATCATCAGATTGCTGTACCCTAAGACTGGACCCAAATTTATATACTCATAACGTCTGAGTTTTATGTAACGGCTGGGCTGTGACTAGGAAGTTTATTAAATGCCATGAGTTGGATTCCCACGTCTGAGCAACAGAGCTCTCCACCTTCAGCCCTTCCTTCTTCCAAAGTTCCGCCATACCCAGACACAGCCTCTGGGCAGGTCTGCTGGCCGCTTCCGTGGAAGACCATCCCTTTCCTTCCTGATCTCTTCCAGACTCCTCCCAGATGTACTTTTCATGCGTATCAGCAGCAGCAGAAGTCAGGGAGGAGCCCAGCCACTCTCTGCCCTGGACCACAGGCCCACATGAACCAGCAGTCAGCCAGGATGCCGGAACGGGGCCCTGTAACTTTCAAAGATGCAAACTGGCAAATCTGACATCAGACGCACAATCTAGCAAAGATGTCATTTCGTAAGAAAGTTAGACCCCCAAGCTCACCTAATCCAACTGTGGAGGGAAGCCTTGTGTTTAATAAGTGGCTTTAGGTTTTTTTTCTGTTGAAAAAATAATATTCCATAAAATCAAGTTCTGGCTAAACTGAGAACATGGCTTCTGTGAAAGACATGACATCATAAGCTGCTTTCCACTAACGTTAAACTGCTAAATAACCTTGTTTCTATAATTTTATACTAAAAAATTCTTCGGAACACCTATAAAAAATATCAGAATCATTGTCTCTGTATTTTGGTGTATACCCCCTGTTTGTCTCCGTAAGAGAAAAAAAGTTGACGCCAAGATATGATAAACAAATCTTGGTTTTGGACATAAAACAGATCAATGTCCAAAGCAAGTCAAATACTAGGGTGGTTTTTCTTGACAAAATTTAAAACCCAGACAATTAATAATAATAATTTAATAATAAATAATAGTTATTTAATAAAAATACATAGTTTATTATTTAAATAGACTTCCCTTTCTTCACATCCTGAAGTAATCACAGATAAAGTGATAAAATGTCTGAGATGTGCTTCAAAATTATCCAGAAGGAGTAAAGATGAAACAAGATAGGCCCTATATGGATAATGTTGAAGTTGAATCATGGGTATGTAATTTATATATATTTCTTTCTTCTTAGGTATATGTTTAAAATGTTTTCTTCATAAAATACATTTTTCTTTCCTAGTCTAAAACTGAAAAATGCAAACTATCGACCCAAAGTAAATTTTAGGCTCTGAGTCTAGAAAAAAGTGAAGCTAGAGAGAAAAGGAGGACAGTGAATGTTACCTGGTGACCAGAGCTTTGGTTTCACTGACAGTCAAGAGGACAAGTTTCCAGCAAATCCAATGTTCGTTGGTAAGAGGTATGAATAGGTACAAAGCAGTCACAAGGGAAACTGATGGTTTAAAAACTACACTTGGTTTGAAAAGTACTGCTGTATTCAGAAGTAACACAGATAAGCAGAAACAAGATCAAGAAGGAAAAATAAAGAAAATAGGAATATTTTTTAAAAGGAGAATCGAGGAAAATATTCTGTATGTGATGGAGAGGAGAGAAATGAGCAAGCTTTGAAAATCGCTTTTCTCCTCCATCGTATTTATTTAGAAATTGTCGTGGGTGACCATTCACTAAAGAAAATGAAGCTGAGGGGGGAAGGATAGAAACCCATGCTTAATCATCTCATGATATAAAGACCTTAAAAACTATGTGTTTTTTAAAAAACAAAATGAAACAGGATTTGTTGGCAAGCATCCTAGGCAATTTAGGAACAGAAAGGCAATATTGCAAGACATTTTTTCTAGAACATATGAAGAAGTGTCTAAGGTTGGACAAAGGAAGATTCCAGAAGACTGACTGGGGAAGATAACACATAGAATCATAAAATATTAATGTACAAATGAACCTCAGAGACGATCACGTCCAACTGCTTGATCTTACTTTAAGGAAACAGGCAGAGAGGTGATATGCTTTCCCACAATGAACCTGAATCTGCAGGACCTCCTTGGGCTTATGACTTAGACTCCACTCCCATACCCAGAATCCCCTCAGCTCTTCTGGTCTGTTAATGCCAAGCTCATCAGAGGGGAGGAGAGAGCTGGTTCCTAAAGACCCATTGCTTCATCCCCTGGATCATCGTGAAATGATCTGATAACTCGGTGGAAGAAGGATCTGTCTGCAGGTCAGCTCAGATCTCAGTTAGGTCAAGATGACCACCTTTGAGCAGAAGGTCACCTGCACTCAGAAAGCAACAGAAAGCAGAGAGCAAAGCACTTCTGCTAGTCTGGGGCGATGTGTGCCACTTCTAGGGCCAGCCGGCCAGGGGCTCTCTGTCTCCTGCTGGATATATGACCTTGAGCAAACCCACCTAACCTCCTTGGGCCCCAGTCCCTTATCCTGGGACGTCAGCAGGACTGATGGGTTGTTGCGACGATTAAAAGAGAAATCCAGAAAAGTGTTTATAATAGTGTATTTATAACACTGAGTAAGTGTTAGCTCTTGTGACGTTAGTAATGTTTCTTTGGCATGCACCCTGCACTCTCCCTAACTGGTCCTCCCCTACCTACCCCCAGGGGGTGGACCACACTTCTGCCCTCAACTTCCAGGTCTCCCACGGGACTGGGCCTCGAACGGCCCACCACACTGTCTACACCTACGAGCCTTGTCCCTTGAGGACAGAGCCACTTCCCCTTACCCTAGGGCATCGTTTGAGACCCTGCCTCTTGTCTGATTTCAAGGGTCTTCTAATGCTGACAGCCTCCAGTTGCTGGCCCCATCCTCAGATGCCCGTCTGCTGAGTAACTGTTGCATCTCATAGCCATCCCTGCAGGGACCAGCTTATATGTCAGGTTCCACTGCTCCCTTTCCTCTCCGCCCTGCCCTGGTCCAGCTGCCCATCCCCTCTCTCCATGGGCCTCTGCTACTGAAGTTCCGGTATAAAACCCTGAGCTTTATATAGGAAAACCTGCTCCTTTAACAGGCAAAAACCTTGATCCACAAAGGCTGGCAGTGATGGGAGACGCATCTTGGAGAAGGCCTCCCCAACCTCCTCTTGTCCCAAGATCTCCTTTCCTGAGTTTCCCACTAATCGCTGCTACCACCACGGAGCTGGTCTTTGGGGGCCCAGTGTCGCCCTGCAGCATTCCACACGTGTGGATAAAAGCTTCCTTTACCTGCCATCAGCAGAGCTGAAATTGGCTGTAACTGCTATCAGGATCACACGAGAGGCTCAGCTAGGGTAACAGCAGATGTGGTCCCCTCCCGAGCCCACCGATGTTCCCCACCCCCTCCCCGTTCCATCGTTCCACAAGATCTGCCAGAACTCAAGGACCAGGGAGAATCCACAGGTAAAGGACTTAACAAAAGGGCTGCTGGCCTGCCCGGCCCTCCTGTGGCCACCATTCCTCCTGCTTGGCAGGCAAGCTACAGCTTGCTTTTGCCATTGCTTATTTGTTCTCTGGACTTAAAAATCCTCCACTGTAAACATGGTGGTGGAGGATGAAGAAGGAATCCTGTGATTTCGGTATCTAGAAAGAACAGCAGCTGTAATTAACAACGCTTATATGAATTCAGTTTAGAAAAGCCCCAGTGATTCACTCCTTATAAATGAAGAAAATGAAACCTCAAAGTACTAAGGGATGCATCCAGCTAAGGCCAAGGGACTCAGTTAGTGACACATGCGTACAAGAGACCGCGTTTCCCTCTACAGCCATGGTGTCATGCCTCACAGATGAAGAATCACTTGAAAAAAACCATGGTTTTGTTATTTGTCATCATTGATACTGTTAGGTGATTTGAGGAGCCTGACCACACCTAGCAATTGGGAAGTTTGCAACAGGACACCAGGAGCGCCATTAGCTTAAGAGAACCCTCTAGGGCAGTGAAGTAAATTTCCTGACCGTTGGCCTGGTCCCCTGATACTAAAATTAAGAATGACCAGGGGGACTTCCCTGGTGGCGCAGTGGTTGAGAGTCCGCCTGCCGATGCAGGGGACACGGGTTCGTGCCCCAGTCTGGAAAGATCCCACATGCCGCGGAGCGGCCATGGCCGCTGAGTCTGCGCGTCCGGAGCCTGTGCTCCACAACGGGAGAGGCCACAGCAGTGAGGGGCCCATGTACCGCAAAAAAAAAAAAAAAAAAAAAAAAAAGAATGACCAGGGAATTCCCTGGCAGTCCAGTGGTTAGAACTCAGAGCTTCCACTGCAGGGGGCACGGGTTTGATCCCTGGTCGGGAACTAAGATTCCTCATGCCCTCGGTGCATGGCCAAAAGTAAATAAATTTTAAAAAATAAATATATAAACAAAATTAAGAATGACCACAAAAGAAGATAAAGATCTCAGTCTCAGGAGGAAGGTATAGTAGGAAGACACAGACCCCACGCAGTGAAGAGCACAGCCTAGATTTGGGGTGAAAGAAGACGATACAGGTGCTTCTCCACTGCAGAGCTTCCCACCTCCTCACGTGCCCGGCTCCATTAACCACCATCCACAGGGTTTTCTGGAAGACTGAGAGCACAGCTTTCCATGGGATCTGGGAGGCTGGTAGCACTCCGGCAGGCATTTAAATGCAGACTGCAATCCTGTCCCCTGAGGCATGTGAAAGACTTGTCATCCTCCGCTCGTGCTGGGACCTGCTACCTCTCCTTGAGGCACCTGACACCCTCTCCTGCCTGTTCAGCTCTCACCTGCTGTGCACGTCCTGGTCTAAGTGCCACATGTACCATGAAGTCTCCCCTCAGCATGACAGTCAACCAGGCCCCTCTCCCCTGCACACCTCTAGAACGTACAGTTCTGCCTTTTATCCTGTGCTTTCTTGTTGAGAAACTATTGGGAACTGCAAGGATGTTTTTAGGCATTTAAGTGCTTGTTTAAAAAGCAAATATAATGAATATACTAGTTAGGCATGCTTTGGGTTGCAAGTAACAGCATACTTGACTACAAGTGACTTAAGCAATAAAGACTAAAGTTAATTAAAGTAACAATTACTCCTTAGTCTGGAGAAGGCAGTTCCAGGTCAGATGTGGCAATTCCACAATGTTGCAAAGTACCCAGGCAGGCGGTCTCAGTCTGTCTGCCCTGCCATCTCTGATGTTGCTTTATGGTTACAAGGTGACTTATGCAACTACATTCAAGGCAGTGAGTGGGGCAAAGAGGTCTTCTCCTTGCTGGGTTCTATCTATCTATGAGGTGAGAAAAACTCTCCCAGGAGCTACCCAGAAAAATCTCCTTTACGTCTCATTGGCCAGACTGGGTCCCCTGTCAACTGTTAGACCAATCACTGGCAAAGGGGAGTGAAATGAACATGATTGGCTTAGGACCATCCTGATTAATTCCCTGCCACCCTATCCCCATCCCCACCACACACACAGGGCAGGGCACTGTCTCCTAGAGCAAAGCATCTCTTTCTCTCCCACCGACCGGAACAAGATCAGGGATCTGTTAGCAACCGAGAGGACAGAGATTATCCTTTGTGTGAGCAAAATCAATGTCAGCCACAGTGAGTATATGGAAAGTCATTGATGAACGACACATTAAGAGCCATAAAAATTGGCCTTCCTGAAGCACAGCACACAGCATGTCCTTCCCATGTAAAACACTAGAGTATCCATATCCCTCCTATTAACCTTGACTTGGAATCAGAAGGATTGACTTAGAATCCTGGATAGCATGACTTAGCCATGTGGGTAAATTAATTCACTTCCTTGAGCCTCCGTTTCCTCATTTGTATAAAATGACTGAGTTGAATTTGCTTCATCCCTTTTCATTCCAATACCCTGTGAGTTCCCTTTGGATTTTTTTTTTTTGTTTAGCATCTTTATTGGAGTATCATTTGGCTTTCAAGGCCTCCTCAAATCTGGTCAGAAATATATAGTTAATCATGTTTTCTGCTTATTTATTTCTATCAAGGTTCTTACTTCCTTTAAGCTAGTCCTTTCCTTGCCCCAGAACACACCATGTCATTCATTCATTCCTTCTTTTATTCCAGAAGTGCTCATTAAATGCCGACCGAGTTCTAGACATGAGATGAGACCAGTTCTCTAGAAGAGGATGGGGCAACAGCCAGGAGGGACTTGGGTCTCTGGATGACAGGGAAGAAGCCCTGTACCACCTGATCCTTCTAGATTGTTTCATGAGAAAAAATAACATTTTTTTTTGCCACTATATTTTTGAATCTCTTAGCCTATATCCTAACTACTACAAAAGTCTCTTCTGATTTATTTGTTATGGGCTTAACTGTGTCCCTCCAAAATTCATGCGTTGAAGTCCTAACTTCCAGTGTGTCAGCATGGGACTGTAGTTGGAGATAGGGTTATTTAATTAAAGTTAAATGAGGTCATTAGAGGGGGCCCTAATCCACTATAAGTGGTGTCCTTATAAGAAGAGAAAACTTGAACACAGACAGGTACAGAGAAGAAGACGGTATAAAAGCACAGGGAGAGAAGATGGCCATCTACAAGCCAAGGAGAGAGGAAGAAACCTTGGTCTTGGACTTCCAGCCTCCAGAACTGAGAGAAAAGAAATTTATGTTGAAGCCACCCAGTCTGTGGTGCTCTGTTAGGGCAGCCTGCCCAAGCAGGTTAATAAGCTACTCCTACCTGATTGCTTTCTTAGTTTTTTTTTTTTTTTTTTTTTTTTTTTTGACTGTACCGCACAGCTTGCGGGATCTCACTTCCCCAACCAGGGATTGAACCTGGGCCACGGCAGTGAAAGAATCGAATGCTAACCTCTAGACCACCAGCGAACTCCCCAGCTTTCTTAATTCTTAAAACTACAATTTTACCTTCTAGTCAATAATATTAAATTTAAATCTTAATTTCCTAATGTTCATACATTTGTTAAAAGTTCACTAAGAATAGAGAAGGTGTCTTAAACTTTTGTAGAATTTCTATTGTTATTATTATTTTGAAGTCAAAAGCTAGATAACTCTTCAGCAGGATTGATAAGGAAAAAAGGAGAGAGAGAAGAAACAAAAATAAACCATATTAGTAGGGACAAAGGGGCCACACAGCAGAGCTAACTCGACAGATACAGTCCAGAACTTTAAAAAAATCATAACAAAACTCTGAACTAAAGTATGCACATCACTTTGAAAACTTAGAGGAGTTTGACAGTTACCTATAGGAAAAAATCACAAAATTGGACTAAAGGTTCAAAATGACAGATGAGATTCGTATCTAAGAATTTCCCTTGCTTAATATCTAAAGAAAAGAAATCATGAAAACCATCCCCCAGATCTGCATTAATGGCAAAGAGGCAAGGATGGAAACACAGCTTCATGAAATGCGCTTCAAATATTAGTAGCCCAGGAGACAGGAAACTCTGGAGCAGGGCTGAGCAGCACAGCAAGGCTAGACTTCTCATCCCACCCTCTACCCAAACCCTGTCAGTGAGCGCAGAGACCCTAGGAATGCTTACTCTACCCGCCACGAATACCCACTAGAGGGGACCAAGCTATATGGGTGTCTTCATCTTTTAGCTCTTCTGTCTGACAAGTAGCAGCAATAGACAAACGAATGAGCACATCACTAGGACTCCCAGACCTGAGAACATCCTCCTGGGGTCTTTGGAATCCTGCATGAGCATTTTAACAAAATCTCACAAGACAGCAAAGGCTCACACGGCCCGACAAATCCTACTTAGCACCACAGATAAACTCTTCCCTTCCCACCATCCCCTCGTTCCTATTTTAAAAATATAACATGAAATGCTCAACCACAAACTATTATTTGGAGAAGAAACACTGTTTTTAGACACAGTGTTAAAGAAGTTAAAAAAAAAAAGAAAAGTCCCCCATATTGTATCAGAGAAAATAGAAGGTCTGGACAGAATTGCTTAAGATGGAAAAAAAAAAAAAAAACCCAGCAAGACAACTATGCAAATATACAACAAGGGAGGGAATAAAAGAAGTAAAGAAAGAGGAAGAGAGGGAAGAAGGAAGGAAACACACAGACCAGCACGAGACTGGTGAAGAACTTAAGTTTGGAGACAACTTAACTCAAATGAATGAAGCAAACTCATCCTGATCTCTTTATACTAGAGAATGATTTTTTAAAAACCCATGGATTCAGTAAAGCAAGAGCTCAAGGATGTTATGGTAAATGGGGCAGAGATAATGCTACGTGTTTACCAAATCTTGTGTCGTTTTCTTCTTCCTGCACATATGGCCATTTTGCATTTCTTTGCCTTCCTTGTGCTTAATACTAACCATCGGACTAGTTCTGTGCAAAAAGTGTAGATTCTAGAAATAAATGTAAGTGGGGTGTGACGATTTCAGGCCAATTCCAGAAAATTCCAGGTCAGCAGGTGTGAGTGTTTTTATGCTGTCATTTCTCCTGCCACGGCAACTTAGAAGCCGGTGGTATAGCTTCAAGATGCAAGTATATTGGAGAATAAATCCTAAGAGTTCTCAACACAAGGAAAAAGATATATTTTTTCTATTTCTTTAATGTTGTATCAATATGAGATGATGGATGTTCGTTCAATCACTAAACTTAACTGTGGTCATCACTTCATGATGTATGTAAGTCAAATCACTGTGCTGTACACGTTAAACTTATACAGTGCTGTATGTCAATGACATCTCAATAAAACTGGAAGGAAAAAGAAGATGAAAATATCTTGGGCTCTGAGTTATCTCTTAGAAAGGAGCTACGCTGGAAAACTGTGAGCCCTCAGCTGACTTTGCATGAAAAAAAAAATAAACCTGTATGTGATGAGCCACTGGGAATTTTTAGTTAACTAATTACTGTAGCAGAACCTAGCCCATCCTAATGTATTGAAACAACAAAATGAAATTTAAAAAGTTTGCAGATATGAGGAAACCAATGGAACTCTCAAACAACATCATTACATAATAAACATATAAATTAGGAACAGAAGGAACAGACAGATACCACTGAGAATCTAATTACTGACATAAAGGAAAGTCATGAATTATTTGAACTAATATATATGAAAAAGACAAAGAAATGAAAGCAACTAATGAGACACTAATAGAAATGGAAAAAAGATTAAGTTATACCAACTTAAGATAATTGATGTCCCTGAGGTAAAGAATCTAAAAATTTAAGAGAATATTTATTAAAATATGGAACAAAAATTCTGTGAAAGGGCTTCTCTGGTGGCGCAGTGGTTGAGAGTCCGCCTGCTTATTCAGGGGACACTGGTTCGTGCCCCGGTCCGGGAGGATCCCACATGCCGCGGAGCGGCTGGGCCCGTGAGCCACAGCCGCTGAGCCTGCACGTCCGGAGCCTGTGCTCCGCAACGGGAGAGGCCACAGCAGTGAGAAGCCCGTGTACCGCAAAAAAAAAAAAAAAAAATTCTGTGAAAGAACTGACTCTGCAGATCAAAAGAACAAATCGTGTTCCAGAAAAACATAATACAGTATAATACCAAGGAGACAACTTCTAATTAAACTACTGAACTTTAAGGATAAAGGAAGAATTTATCAGGTATTCAGGCCAAAAAACAAATTACTTATAAGGGAGAGAAATTAGACTGGCCACACACTTCTCCCTCATTGAGAGAAGACAACAGGGTGAGTTCTATGGGAAAGGATACTAGACCAGGCCAGGATGTTTTTGAAGTAGAAAGGCAGAGGCAGACATTTCTCAAACATGGAAGAATTGGGGGAACACAATGCCAGGACTCTTCATGGAAAAGCCATATGACTTGACAATAAATCCAGCCAATTAAAAAAAGTAATCAAATATAAAAATGAGGAAACCACAGTAAAAAGATTTAAGATAAACACTAAATCCACTTAAGACATATATATATGTGTGTGTATATATAGTGTGTATATATATACACACACATATATACATACATACATACTAAACAACTCTGAGAATTATGCTACTTAGTAGAATGTAAATGTTGTGAATTGGGGCAAAAATCAGGAGGGGAAGAGAAGTGGCAGGAAGTAAGATACTATTGTCATCTGCTCTCATAGCAGGGGGTCCATTGACGCTACCTAAAAAATTTTTAATGTAATTTGAAAAACACAATGGATCGAATACCTTAATTAAAAAAAAATTATGTTCTTCACTTTTGAGAAAACTTAAAGAAATTAATCTCTCTCATTTGCAATTCAGTTTTACTTTTCTTTTTTCTTTGAATAAATTCAAGTAAAACTACAGCATCTATAAATATTCCTATCTATCTATCTAAAAATAGCATTTATAAATATCCATTCATCCACTCGTCATCCATCCAGCCTCTGTCTGTAATGCATTGAAAAGTGTGTGGGGACTTCCCTGGTGGTCCAGTGGTTAAGACTCCACGCTCCCAATGCAGGGGGCCTGGGTTCGGATCCCTGGTCAGGGAACTAGATCCCACGTGCATGCTGCAACTAAGAGTTCGCACGCCACAACTAAGACTCAGCGCAGCCAAATAAATAAATTTTAAAAAAAAAAAAAAAAGGAAAATTGTCCGGAAAAAAGGTTGACTTATTAATGATGGTTATTTCTTAATGGTGAGGTTTGGAGTGACTTTAAAAATAACTTTCATCTTTATGCTTTCTGCATGGATTATCTTGACAAATTATCATGATGACTTTTTTCTCAAAAAAGGTTGAGCATGTGTATCAAAATATTAAAAATGGTGATAGAATTTTGGATTATTGTTTTTCTTTTTTCTTTTTTTTTTTTTGGTACGCGGGCCTCTCACTGTTGTGGCCTCTCCCGTTGCGGAGCACAGGCTCCGGATGCGCAGGCTCAACGGCCATGGCTCATGGGCCCAGCCGCTCCGCGGCATGTGGGATCTTCCCGGACCGGGGCACGAACCCGTGTCCCCTGCATCGGCAGGTGGACTCTCAACCACTGCGCCACCAGGGAAGCCCTGTTTTTCTTTATTTTTAATTTAAAAATTTAAACAACTAAAACTTCTTAAGAAGAAAAATTAGGAAACTCAAATACATCAATAACCATTAAAGAGCCTGAATTAATGCCCCCCCATCCATCTCCTTCCCACCTACCCCCATCCCCAAAATATGTACAATCACATTAGTTCCAGGTACATTTTAATAAATCTTCAAGAACCAGATCATCTCTATCTCATAAAACTGATCAAGAGAAGAAGTATGAAATCTATCAAATTTGTTTTATAAGGTTACCATAACCTTGACTCCAAAAACAAATAAGGAAAGTGTCAGAATTAAAGCTATAACTGGTTTCACTTATGAACAGTAGATCCAGAAATTCTAAATAGAATATCAGCAAATCGAAAAAAGAAAAATCAGACATTTTGATGTTGCAATCATATTGATTGATCAATTCCACTGTCTTGAACCCGTCAGCCTTCATAGCATAACTGAATATTGTGTCTAATTTTGGTATCCATAATTTTTTTTTTTTTTTTGCAGTACGCGGGCCTCTCACTGTTGTGGCCTCTCCCGTTGCGGAACACAGGCTCCGGACGCGCAGGCTCAGCAGCCATGGCTCACGGGCCCAGCCACTCCGCGGCATGTGGCATCTTCCCGGACCGGGGCACGAACCCGTGTCCCCTGCATCGGCAGGCGGACTCTCAACCACTGCGCCACCAGGGAAGCCCTGGTATCCATAATTTTAAAGGCTATGGATTCTTAGAGATAATTTAGAGAACATTCCACTGTAAAATGATTAAAAGGATAGAAAAATATGTACTCAGATTTTTTGTAATTGCCATTGATTGGCTCAGAAAGACAAAAATACCAGAAAACATATTTGAATTAATAAAACAACAACAACACAGAAAGTATGGATTTCTCACTGCTGAAAAGCATGATTTTTCACTTGAACTACCATCATCAATAACTCTGTTAATGAGCCCCCCCAAAGGTATAAGCATCAGAGGAAAGTCCATAGGAGCAGGGCCACTTCAGAGGGCAAAATGATGCAGCTGTACACGGCCCCATGTTTGGAAGGGCCCATACTTGGTTTAATGCTCTGCTGTAGCCATCCTAAAATTCTTAATACTTTTTGGAAAGGGGTTCTACATTTTCGTTTTACACTGGGCCCTGCAAATTACGTAGCCAGCCCTGCACAGAAGAGTAACTAAACTAGTCAACCAGCTAGCTCTGTTGGCCCTGAGGATGGGCTGAGACATTAGAGATGCCTCCAGCTGGAAAGAAGGTGATGGGGACATGATTCAAACCCATAAAGCTGTGAATAGGTGGGATGGACTTTTCCCATCATGTTTTCACCATGAAACTTGAAGGTTGAAATGTTAGGACCAAGGCCAGTCTGGCAGCATAGAGCCTGGAGGGCTATTTCTCTTAGACTATACACCACTGAGCAACTCAAAGTAATCCCACTCTCAACATTTTAATCCCAAATCAAACTACAAAAACTATGAAGTGTTATCTTGAAGGGGAACATAAGATATCAAAAAGGACCACGTGATGGGAGGGGAGGGCACACGGCTTTCGGGAACCAGCAGTGTATATCTACACATCACCAACTCTCCCAGCACACACTTTTCAGGGCCTGGTTCTTAATGAGAAAAGCAGCAGAGGGAGCCCAGCTCAATCCAGCCCATCCCACAGATAGGTCTGCCCGTCCCATAAAACATCAATACTCTGCATTGGTAGTAAACATATGCGATGCCTTGCTCTGAACGGTTGTATAGGCATATTTTCAAATATGTGAAGGCATATTTTCAAATATGCTATCATATTTTCAGATATGATAGCGAAGGATGTTAGGGATAACAATGAAAACAACCATTTACATGCTTGACACCAAACCGAGAACTCTACAGGCATAATTTACAGGGAAAGAAAACTGAGGCTACTTTTTTCTTTTTTGTAGGTCTTTTGTCTTTTCAAGCAGATGAATACTTTTATTAACATGGTAATTTTTTTAACACATGGTAGGATTTTGACCTCAAATACACGTCAGGTCTGCTACCCAAATGAACTTACAGCTGACAACTCATGAACCCTGAAGATACCTGGTCCCTGTCCACTTTCAGGTCCAATGCAGACAGTCCTCACTTTCCTTCCCCAGCCCCTTACGGGCCTTTGCGAATACCTCTTTCATTTTTTGCCCAGGATATCCTGAAGTACATTAGGGTATTACATCAACTTGTACAGAATACCAAGATCTCGTCTATCCTAGGAGTCAAATAAAGTCATGTCAAATAAAGCTGAGTTTGTCCAAACAAACTGACCAGACAAGTTACATCAGATAATATGTCATGAAAATTTAAATTTTGAACAAAATACATCTCTCCTGCTTTGGTCTCACATAAGAATTCAAGTGCCCAAATGCAGACAATACCATCCTCAAAAAATTAAAAATAGAACTACCATATGATCCAGCAATTCCCACTTCTGGGTATTTATTCAAAGAAAGCAAAAATGCTAATTTGAAAAGATATCTGCACACCCCATGTGCATTGCAGCATGATTTGTAATAGCCAAGATATGGGAACAACGTAAGTGTCCATTGATACATGAATGGATAAAGATAATATGGTATATATACTACGTGGAATATTACTCAACCATAAAAAATGAAACCTTGCCATTTGTGACAACATGGATGGACCCTGAGGGCATTATGCTAAGTGAAATTAGTCAGAGAAAGACAAATACTGTAGGACCTCACTTATATGTAGAATCTAAAAAACAAAAACCAAGCTCGTTAGATACAGAGAACAGATTGGTGGTTGCCAGAAATGGGTAAAGGGGATCAAAGGGTACAAACTTCCAGTTATATGATAAATAAGTCATGGGGATGTAGTGTACAGCATGGTAACTGTAGCTAATAATACTGTGCTGCCTATTTGAAAGTTGTTAACAGAATAGATCCTAAAATGTCTCATCACAAGAAAAGAAATTTTTGTAACTATGTGTGGTGATGGATGTTAACTAGACTCAGGGTGGAGATCATTTCACAGTATATACAGACATCGAATCACTATGTTGTACAACTGAAACGAATACAATGTTATACATCAATTACATCTCAATTTTTAAAAAAGGGTAAAAAGAATAATACAGTGAACATCTATATACACACTATTCACTTTAAAAATCTTCCCAATTCCATTTCTCTCTCCCTTCTTTTTATTACCCCCATAACACTCTTTATTGAACTTGGTGTTCAATTTAAATTGGCCTTAAATTTAAATAATATTTTAGATGTCCAAATTACTATATATTTTAGGATTACACACTACATAGAAAATGATAACATTTGGGGAATTTAAAAATATTTTTCAATGTATGAGTATAATCCTAAAAACTTGGATTATATAGAAATTTGGACATTAAAAAAGAAACAGGATGTGTTTTCTCTTGAATCATTTAGGTCAAGATTTATAAACTATGTTTTTGTGAAACTCTGGCGCTCAGGAATTAGATGAGATTTTGGGCAGAAATTTGCAGAAAATACCAAGTTAATAGAAACTTTCTCTCTACTTAAAAATTTTATATCAACTCTTTCTCATAACTTTGACACCTCTTTCCACCTAGCTACATAATAAGCTAGTCTGAGATGGCATGAAACTTTAACCTAACATTACGTGTTCATAGAGGTAAAGTCCTGGTCTTTGGTGCCAGGCTGCCTCGATTCCACTCTGGTTCTCTCCCTTCCTGGTTGGTGGTCTTGGGCCAGAGGCCAATCGTATGGGAAGCTTAAGCTTCTGGACCGCTCACCCAAGGGCCTATCCCAATTTATTTTCATGTGTTTGTATTCCTTTTCTTAAAGGGGGCCTCTAAAACGGCATATACATCCGGCCCACAAAACCACATCTGCCTCTGCCTGATGCAAATTCCTTAACCTCTCTGAGCCTCAGTTTCCTCCTCTGTAAATGGGGATAATCATAGTAGAGCAGTATTACCTCACTGGGGGAATTATATGGGATAAACTTCAAAACAAGTAGAACCATGAGTGACATTTAGTAAGCCCTCAATAAATGTTACCTATGACTACCATCACCATCATCATTATTGAACTCATTGTTTAATTTAGCATGTTTTTCACGGTGTTCCCTAAGAACTACATGACAGTCAGGAGCTCCACCACCTGTGTGTCTGGGAACCCCTGTTTGAAGGGTCCATCCAGCTCCTTGGACAAAGAGGCCCTGGACCCCTTGACGCTTTGCAATCCTACTAAATCATGAAGTCCTAAGGTAACCTGGGGTTTTGGCCACTAGCTGTCGTGGTGGAGAATTGCTTTCAAATCTTTGAGGCCAAGATCTAAGACAATAAAAATGTAGTAGTTTTCTGCGGGGTATAACAGGTAAATGAAATACTTTCTAACTAAATGAACCTAGAGAGCATAGGCAGCATTTTTCAACACGGGTTCTATCTGCAAGTCAGGTAGAACTAACTATTTTTACAAATTACTCATCATTCTTGAACGGCAGTAGTAAGTCTGCTGTACCCTGGCCCCCAGACATACCTCCCAAATGCCCCCTTAGTGGGTCCATGTCATCCTTTTTTGGTGTGTAGGCAAGAGTGTGTTTTAATTACGAATGTCCCATCAAATTTTATGTAATTAAAGATAGAAAGCTGTGTCATTTCAATGCTCTTGAGGTAACGTCCCAGGGACACTAAGAGTGAGGTAGGTATATGCGTCCAGCCATCGGAGGGCAGAAGAAAGCAATCAGAACAAGCTTTGGAAGCAAAATACATAGACAGGAGCTTGATAGGAAGAGATTCTTTCGCTGGTTTAAAAAAACGAACATTTACTAAGTGAAAGAAGCCAATGTGAAAAGGCTACGTACTGTATGGCTCCAACTATGACATTCTGGAAAAGGCAAAACTATGGAGACAGTAAAGAGATCAGTGGTTGCCAGGCCTTGTGGGGAGGGAGCAATGAAGAGTGGAGAACAGAGAATTCTAGGGGCAGTGAAACTACTGTGTGTGATACTACAATGGTGGCTACATGTCCTTGTCCATCTGTCTAAACCCATAGAATGCACAACATCAAGAATGAACCCTAATGTAAACTATGGACTTGGGTGATGATGATGTGTCAGTGTAGGTTCATCAGTTGTAACAAATGTACCACCTGGCGGGGGATGCTCATAGTGTGGGGGCAGGGTAGGGTAGTGGGAACTCTATAATTTCCACTCAGTTTTGCCACGACCCTAAAACTGCTCTAAGAAAATAAAGCTTGTTAAAAAAATTTTAAACCTATAAAAATTTTTTAACCTATTAAAAGTTTTAAACTTATTTTTTAAAAGTGAACTTTCGTCTTCTTGATTCACTAACTTTTAAGTATTGCAAACTTGACTCTTCACTATTTTTAGCACCCACAGAACTCTGAGGCCTAATTTTGTTCAATATTTCCCAGTGTCTGCCAAAGAAGTACAACTAGATATTACTACCGTACAATTAAAAGTCACGAAATGCCATTATGTGTTTAAAAAAACAATTAGAGGGCATACGTGGGAAGTCTCACAACTGAAGAGAGGAAAAACATTAACCTCAAAGTGATGATTAATTTAGCAATTTAAGGAAAACAATCCCACCACAGACAGAGCTGCACTGTGTGTAGAGCACATGTACTGTGACACACAAGTAATCCTGATTCATGGTCTTTTTCATACCAATTCCATTGTGTTCGCAACAGTTACCTTCGCGTTTATCTCAGGAATTTTCTTTTCTGAACCTCTTTCCTTTCATAAGGTCCTTTCCTAAATTCACTTAACGTTTTCACCTATAAAATTAGGAGAATGTAAAAGAATACTTAGTTCCTGAGATGCAAAGCAGGCTTCAGACGCTCTTGAGATCAAAATGACTTGATCGTGTTAAGAAAAGGGGGGCAAAGGAAGTGAGGGTGGTAGGAGTTGAGATCTCGTGGGGCCCAAGAAAAGCTGGCTTCAGCAAGGGGAGCCTGGATCTTCCTCTCTTGCCCACCAGGGAGTGAGGAACCTGGCTACCTCTGAAGGGAAGACATGTGTGATCCTGGCAAGGGACAAAACTGTGCTGAGCCTCAGTTTCCTCATTTGTAAAACAGGGATGAAACTGCTTACCTTTTGGGGCAATAGTATGGGAGAGGCATTGAGGTGCTTTGCACCAGATTCAGCCCGCTGGACGTACTCAGCCCTCTGGACATGCTCAGCCCGCTGGACACGCTCAGCGGGGTTTCCCCACTGACATGACTCATTTGTCAATCTTCTCTGCCTGCAACTCTTCATGATTTAAACTGTCAAAAGACTGTGTCTTGTTGGCTCAGTCAAGCCTGTGGATTGGTTTGCCCTAGGCTGGGTGGCAGGTATGCATGCATGTGTGTGTGTGTGTATGTGTGTGTGTGAGCGAGCATGCATGCATGCGAGCAGAGGGGTGCGTCGGCATATCGGATGCCTGAATGTGAACTTTGGCTTCAAAGTTCTTAACTTGGCAAAGAGCCTGCTTAAGAAAGGTGGCCAAAATGTAAATTCTTCTTCTTTTAAAAAAAATTTTATTGAAGTATAGTTGATTTACAATGCTGTGTTAATTTCTGCTGTAAAACAAAGTGACTCAGTAATACATATATATATTCTTTTTCATGTTCTTTTCCATTATGGTTTATCACAGGATATTGAATATAGTTCCCTGTGTAAATTCTTCTTTTTTTTTAAATTAATTAATTAATTTAGTTATTTTTGGCTGCATTGGGTCTTTGTTGCTGCAGGCGGGCTTTCTTTTTTCTAGTTGCGGCGAGCAGGGGCTACTCTTCCTTGCAGTGCGCAGGCCTCTCATTGCTGTGGCTTCTCTTGTTGCGGAGCACAGGCTCTAGGTGCGTGGGCTTCAGTAGTTGTGGCATGTGGGCTCAGTAGTTGTGGCTCACAGGCTCTAGAGCACAGGCTCAGTAGTTGTGGTGCACGGGCTTAGTTGCTCTGCGGCATGTGGGATCTTTCCGGACCAGGGCTCGAACCTGTGTCCCCTACATTGGCAGGCGGATTCTTTTTTTTTTTTTAAATGTTGAGCCTTCTTTTAATTTATTTATTTTTATTTTTTGGCTGTGTTGGGTCTTCGTTTCTGTGCGAGGGCTTTCTCTAGCTGTGGCAAGCAGGGGCCACTGTTCATCACGGTGTGCAGGCCTCTCACTGTCGTGGCCTCTCTTGTTGCGGAGCACAGGCTCCAGACGTGCAGGCTCAGTAGTTGTGGCTCTCGGGCCTAGTTGCTCCGCGGCATGTGGGATCTTCCCAGACCAGGGCTCAAACCCATGTCCCCTGCATTAGCAGGCAGATTCTCAACCACTGCGCCACCAGGGAAGCCCGGCAGGCGGATTCTTAACCACTGCGCCACCAGGGAAGCCCTAAATTCTTCTTTTGATTAGAAAGAAGACAACCGTGGTGGCCATACTGCACGTGCCATTTCATCCTTTCTCTTTCTTCATTCAGAGCTTTTGGGAGGAAGACAAAGGCGGCAAGAGGGAGAAGCAGAGGAGGCATTTTTATAGAAAAGGTTCCATCTATCCTAGGGGAGAACAGCCTTGCTGTTATTATAACTGGGAGTTAACACAAGGGAAGAGGCTGGTAGGAGGTGGGCAGTGCTGAAAGGTTACAGGTGCGTTAAAAGGTGTTTTCAACTCAAGTATACACATAAGACCAGGGTCTGAACGCAGCTGAAGATTGGTGACTCACTGAATTTCATTTATTACCATGTTTTATCCAGAAGTTTTATTTAGTTAAATCATGCTATAAGGAATACAATAAGTTTAAATTAACTTCTAGATCCCAAACTACTTAGGACAGGGTGGAGACATTTAGAAACGAAAGCTTATTGCCAATAGGAGGTCATCATATGACCTTAAAGATCATGAATCTTTAAGATTCATGTTGAAGATTTTAAAAGAATGCTTACTACACCAACAGTTTCTATATTAAAGGCATCTGCTTTTAGATGCGTAATTCATTCAAGCCATGCTATGCCTTTGGATTCACTGACTCTTATGGCGGACGAATCTAACCATTGGAAAATCTAAGTCACCACTGCTCGCCAGGTGGCAGCTTGCTGAAGATGTGAGCAGAACATCCAGGAGAAAACAAAAAGACCTGGAATCTCGCCTTGCAGACTGAAACCTGCAAGGTGATTGTAAACATCACTGGGTATTTCAAATCTTGCTGTGATTCACGTTTCTGTTTTTTTCAGATGTCATAACGATGACTCTCTATTAATCTTTTAAAAGTTTACACCTGCCTCCTTTCAGAAAGGTTTTCAGCTGTCACTGGGTGCAGTCAGATACTTGCAATAAACTGAAGCAAGTGAAGAGGAGGAAAGCCCTACTCCAAGGAGGGGTGCAGAGCCCGGGAGAGTCGACCCTGCCACGGATGGTCATGTGAGAGGGGCGTCCACAGGTTATAGTAATCTTCAGTCCAAGTCTAGGAAATTAATCAGCAATAAAGGAAGGAGCCCAGGATGAAGGAAAAGGATGCCTGGATATGTGGGCAGAGCACCACAGGGGGAAATCGGAGTGGACATATTTCATAGGAAGGAGTAGGCAAGGGGCTCTCGACCAGGTCCCGGCCTCGGGACCCGAGCTGGGGAAAAGGGACCTGGCAACCGTCCTAGACACAGGCAGGAAACCAGGTTAGGAAGGACCAGATCCAAAGCCCAGGAATAGAGTGGGAAGTGGAAGGCTGAGGCAGGATGCTTCACAAAGCAAGAGAGGGCTTGTGTTAACTCCCTGAATGAATTTCTTTCACATAGACTCAGTTTAGAGGAGCCAAGGAACAGCTCGACTGATATGTTTCAGTAATCCACGAAGAAAAGAAAAGATTCATCTATAGTTACCTACGCAAGTTAAGCCAACATGAACAGCCCATTGGAAGACAAGAGACGCAACCATTCTGCATTTGCCAGCTCACGGAGCCCTGAAATCCTCCCAGCTGGAGGTTATCAAAGACGATCCGCAACTCAACCAGCCGACTTGTTTAGCTTAAATTCGGGCTAATTCTGAGAAGACTTGGGGGGGTGGGGGGAGGGAGCCACCTGCTTTCTGCCGACAGCAAAAAAGGAAGGTGGAAACGCCCACAGCCCAACAGCGTGTGGACCAGTGGAACCTGAGAAATCAGAGCTGCTGGCCCAGGCAACTATTTCTATCGAAGAGGATAGAGGATTAAAACCTTCCTCATTCTCTCCAAGTTCTGAGCATTTCTTTTCTGAAAAATGTTCTTTCTGGTTCGTAGAATATAGAGCATATTCCGAAAGGTTTTTTCAGGGTTGGTGATGGGGAAAGTTCAACCTTAAATGTTTCCTCCGTTAATAGATCTGGGATGGCAATCTGCCTTTGTCTGCTGCTGTCATTCTTCTAAGGGGGATGTTTGCAAAATTGTCCTGAGCAGTAGGACCTCAAATATAAAAGCACTCTAGGAGAAGTGTCCCTAGAAACTTCCCTTCCCCACTGGTCCCTTGAAGCACATCCATGGAATGCCATTGGACAACTGCCACTGGAGGGCATTAGACATCATTTAATTTGCTACACGATGACTTTTGACCTCTGCATTCGTTTTACACGGGTCACTGTCTTATTCTCATTGTCATGGTCAGACATTTATTGACGTGATTCTAGGTGAAGAAACAGCGATAGATCTGCAGAATCAGGATGATCCTTTGAGGGGCTCACAGGCTAATGGAATCACACAAATAAAAAGAAAAAGAACCACAATAGGGTCGACTCAGAGCGGCACACACTATCAAAAAGCCACAGCAATGAGGCTCTCGGGGGCAGTAAGCATTCTGCAAAAGCCGCGAGGACCCTCCTGAGAAGTGAACTCACAGCACCACAGGGCTTTTTGCACACTGTGCTGCCCTAAGTCTCCCCCACTCTTGGCTAACCATAGGAGCAAGCCAACTTCATTATTAAAGAGTGTTTGTTGAGCATTTAGGATGCATGCATTTTAGGGATCACCCCGTCTATTTCTCCCCAAATTGATTCCTGTAGACCGCAAGCTATAATCGCTTTTCTAAACTTATAAATAAAATAACATGTAAATGAAAAATAGAATGTACAGTCAAGCATTCATTCATTCAAGAAGCATTAAGCAGCCTTGGCTTTCAGCCCTGGCTCACCTCAGAGGACAGTAAGAACTGAAGTGACTAGGAGCAAAGCAATTAGGGGATGATTTTCACATTACAAAGAGTCCCAAGGGTTCCTTTTAGTGCTTCCCTAGAAGATTTAAATATTTAAGTATTGTTTTACAGACCATTAACTCTTACAGCTGGACGAGGAGGGAGGGATGGACATGGGCGATCAGGAAAAGGGCAGATTGAAACCTGGAGGGTTAGAAGGCAGGGCCACCAATAGATCAATAATTCCAATAACTCTTATTCATATCCTGCTCCCATAGGCTAGAAAGTCCTCAAAGCGCTTTCTCCACAGTCTCTATTTTGATCTTAACATCAATTAGGCATGATGATAAACTCAGAAAGTGAGGGGTTCGAGGGGTGAATAGATGGACCACAGAGGATTTTTAGGGTGGTAAAACCACTCTGCATGACACTATCATGGTAGATACATGTGGTTATACATTGATCCAGACCCATTGACTGTACAACACCACGAGTGAACCGTAATGTAAGCCGTGGACTTTGGGTGATTATGATGTGTCAATCTAAGTTCATCGACTGTAACAAAGGTACCACTCTGGTTGGCGGGGGGGGGAGTCTGTACCGCATGGGGGGAGGGGGTGTATGGGAAACCCTGTACTTTCTGCTCAATTTTGCTGTGAAGCTAAACCTGACTTAAAAAATAAAGTCTATTTTTAAAAATTGAGAGTTTAAAGTTCGATGAGGAATACCATGTTCAAAAATTAAATTCACATCAAATGTTAGAAGAGTTTGCTACAAAAGAAGATTAACGAGAGGCAGAGGTATACCCGTCACGGATTTGAGATGGAGTTTCCATTTTCTTCTCTACAGAGGATCACCAAGAGCAGGGTAGAGGACAGCCAGATGGTAGTGGTACTGCAGTTACTAAAATGCACATTGTAGTACGTGTTCTACGCGTGTGCATACACAAGCATGCCGTGTAGAAAATAGCATGTGAATTACGTACACATGTAGATCCTATGGGTACGTCCGGTAGCCAGCTGTTAGTATCCCCAGTCTACAAATAGGAACAGTGGGAGGCGGTGGCAGCAGGGGTAGCAAAGAGAGTCACAAATGTCTGCATGGTTAGTGACATTTATAGTGATAAATGCAGGCGAAGGAGACCCCCCCACACACACCCCACCGCACACCGCCTCCTTGGTTTTGCAATCGAGTGCTACTCCGAGGAACAATACAGGATGCAGGGCAAAGTGAGATGAAATACTAAGTGGACTACGATAATGTTTACGAGACTTTTGTGGGCCGAACAGTTGTTCCGTTTTGTGCATTTGGGGACCACCTAGGCAACTCGTTCCATTGCCCAAGCTTGCACAGCTTGGAGCACACTGCCGGTACCTCCAGAGCCGGGGTCCCCTTCTGCCAATTTCCCCTTCCAAACAGAAGGGGCGCAGGAGGGCAGCGAGCCTTGGCACGGCGGGTCCCCGATAGCCCCAGCGGGAGGGTCACTGTTGAGACATCCAGCCCCATCTCATTGTTCAGCGCCGGGAGTTTCCTCCTTTGGCGGTGACCCGGAGCCGGAGCGGGAAGGGGACGGACCCGGGCGGGGCTGTGGGATGTCTACTGCTGCCGCTCCTTCCCCTCTCCGGGAGCTCGGGTTTCCCGGGGTGTGTGCGGATTCTCCATAAAAAGGGAAAAGCACGATCCAAGTTAATTTTCCAGCGCCGAGAGGAAATGCTGTTTCCTGCATCGTACAAAACTGGTGCCAACAGGACTGACACAGGAGCCCATTGTCCCGCTAACAATGTGGTGATGGCGGAGGGACGCCTGAGAAAACAGACTTCGGGCTGCCGTGCGCGTTTGATCTTTCTCCGTAAGTGTGAGTGTGCATGTGTGTGTGTGTGCGCGTGTGTGCGGTATAAGGATGGTCAGGCTGCTAGAGACGGGCGCTGCCCCTTTCTGTCCTGCCTTCGCGTCCGCGGCGCGCTCCCAACGATGGCAAGAGAGACCTAGCCCTCCAAGGCGCCCAGGGGAACAAGAAAGAAAAAGAAAACGGAAGAGAAAAGGATGTAAATGGAAAGGAGAAAGGAAAAGGCAAGAATCCGCCCAAAGCCACCCTACGGGCGCATTTCAAACCTTCCACCGGCCTGGGTCACAAGCAGAACCGAAAGTTCCCAATCCTCGACTCCACCCGGTGCCAACCTCGTTCCTCCCGTGACCTGAGCCGAGGGTGATTCTACACGGAGCAAACCCAGCGGCGAAGGGGGCCGGCGAGGCTGAGGGGGCAGCCTCTCACGTACGACCGTGTCCTTCGAGAGTTGAGCCATTGGGCAGGGCTGAGCCATTGGGCAGGGCTGACCCACTGGCGACTCGGGTCAGCGAGCTCCCCGCGCGCGCGCGCGCCTGGCCCGGCTCCGGGGCGCTGCGCCTCTGGGTGGCCCCCGCCCGGCCCCCGGCTGGAGGGCGCGGCGGTGACTTGCAGACACGCGGCTGTCTGGTTAATTTCACCTGGGCGCCCCGGGGTCAGAGCCTCTGCCTGAGGACACGTTGCTCCGGGCTCCAGAGGACGCGGGTTCATCCCAGCGCCCAAACGTAACCTCCCCTCCCTTCGCCCGCTCACGTAGCCCCAGGTTTGGGGACGTGAAGTGCTGGCGAGAAGGCAGCTCCGGCCACCGCATGGGCTGGGCGATAAACAATCTCACAGGATACACAACACCCTGGACTGTCACAAGTCCCTCGCAGGAAAAGATAAATAACATCTGAGGAGCCGCAGCGCAGCTTCCCCCGGGGCTGAACAAAAACCGCTGGGAGAAGTAAGTAAACAACAACGAAAAGAGTTCCCCCAGCCTTGGCCGAAGAGAAATCAGATGCAGCACCCTTCCCCCTGCCCTCCCCGGTAGGAGTTTCTTCCAGTGGAAACGAAGGGAAAAAAACAAAATAAACCATACACGGTGCAAACGTTGTTCTTTAAACCGACGGGCAATTGTCACTTTCTGGGTAAGGAGCGTGTTTCCTGGGCACCGTAGGAAACCTTTCTAGAGCAGGGGTTGAGATGCTACGGGTTTTCTGGGGGAGGAGGCCAAAGAAGAATTTCCTGAGGAAACGACTCTTTTCCAAAGGTTTGCTCCTCGGGATCAGAGCTGTCAGCTACAGAAACCACCCTCACGTCTATGGTTCCATCTTGATTTCGTGTAAACAGATCAGAGGTGAGGGCATGGGGACCAGGGAATTGAAATGGGAACAAAACCCAGACCAGAGAACTACAAATGCTGCATGGGTACAATTAAATGGCTGTTAAAAATGCACACCTACAGCAATCCCATCCTGGGCATATATCCAGAGAAAACCATACTTTGAAAAGATACAGGCACCCCAGTGTTCATCGCAGCACTACTTACAATAGCTAGGACGTGGAAGAAACCTAAATGTCCATCGACAGAGGAATGGATAAAGAAGATGTGGTACACATATACAATGGAATATTACTCAGCCATGAAAAAGAATGAAATAATGCCATTTGCAGCAACAGGGATGCAACTAGAGATTATCATGCTACGTGAAATAAATCATAAAGAGCAAGATAAATATATGATATCACTTATATGTGGAATCTGATTTTAAAAATGACACAGACGAACTTATTTAACAGACTCACAGACTTCAAAAACAAACTTAACGGTTACCAAAGGGGGACACGTTGGGGGGAGGGGTAAATTAGGAGCTTGGGATTAGCATACACACACTACTATATATAAAATAGATAACCAACAAGGACCTACTGTATAGCGCAGGGAACTCTACTCAATATTCTGTAATAATCTATATGGGTAAAGAATCTGAAAAACAATGAATATATGTACATGTATAACTGAATCACTTTGCTGTACACCTGAAACTAACACAACATTGTAAATCAACTATACTCCAATAAAATAAAATAATTCAATAAGCTAAAAAAAAAAAAAAAAGCACACCTAAAGGGTTCACCTTTCTCCCACTTGGAATGTGAACTGCCCAAGGCAGTCTTTTGCCTTCTGTGAGGAAGCCAGGTCCAGGCCTCTGAAAGTCAGTGCTAAGGCACTGGGCCTCTTCTCTCCTCCCCTCTTCCTGCCAAAAGTCAGGTAGCACCTAGACTGCCAGTCTCCACGGCCCAAGCAGAACCTCTCAAAAAGTCCAGCTCCAGGCCCAAATTTCCATCAGTCTCTTAGACACTGCCCAAATTGCACTATGAGATTTATTACTTTGGAATAAGGGTTAGACCCAAAATACAATTTCATTCATCACACACCTATTATTTACCTGTTGCTGTAAGCTGGACCACTCCAGGAGCTTATTACCCACTGCATACTCTTTTGTCTCTTCAGTAATCTTTACAACCATGTGAAAAAGTTTATGTAATGTTTTGAGATTAGGGAACATGGGATGAGGACAGAGGGGTGTGGTGAGAGTGTGGGCTGCCCACTTACTAAATACCATTCATAGCAGACTGATGTCCTGGTCCCTCTGAATGCTCTGACCCCTAACTCAGCAATGATGTACAGACACAGTGTATCCAGATTTCTAGATGTTCTCCAAGCTCTCTCATGCCAGCCACTTGGGGAAATGGAACCATCTGGGCTGGGTGCTGGTACAAGCAGATGTATCAGTGGCTGGTTGAAGACAGGAGGCCTGGTGTTCTGATGACTATGCTGATGGGGTCCTACGGGAAACTTTCACTGTATTATACAACGTGGTCCTCTACTGGACCGTAAGCACCTCTAGAGAGTGGCCCTGTTCAATTCATCTTTGTATTTCCAGTGCCTGACTGGGTGCACAGAACATAGTAGCTGCTCAACAAATATTCATCGCTGAACAAAGGTATTGTAGACCTGCTTATCCAATGTGGAGGTGACACAAAGTTGAGATAGTAAACATAATTGATTTTAACATCAGCGTCACCCAAAGCCCTAGGAAATGGGGCAATGAGTAAATCTATAATGAGAACATGTATGGTCCCTCTCTTGAGTCCCCCAGAGTTTGATTCTGCAGATACAGATTGGGGAAGGTATGAGTAATTAGCCACACAGACTGTAGCTGCTGGTAAATTCAGTGGAAAGCACCAGAGACCTCTTAAAAAACTGAATGTGACCTTCAACTGAATTAAAAGTAAAGGCTCTGGATCAGAACCTCCTCCATGTTCACTGGACCCATTGAGCTCTGGGCTCAGTGCTGAGCTCCCTGGTCTGGGAAGATATCAGACCCGGCCAGATCCACTGACTGACAGGAGAGGGAGGGATGGGACACTCAAAATCCCAGTGTGTGAGGATGGTCGAGAGAACTGGTGATGTTTAGTCAGGATGAGAGGCGAGTCCCTTAGGAGCCGTGAGAGCTGCTTTCAAATATTTGGAGAGACATCAGATCAAAATAGGGATTGGACTGGGGCGTTGGGACAAACAAGAGGTAGAACATCAAGGATGCCAAAGGCTCTGCCCCCCTAAACCAGGCCCCCTTCATGGGGCTTCATTCTCACCAGCAGATTGGAAGAGGGATTCTGAAGGTGAAAAAAAAAAAAAAGGTATTGGAATCATGTCAGCACCCGTTCCCCAAAGAAGACCAATGAGCTGAAGAACCGTGAAGCAAGGGTGACTGTCCACAGGGGACACAATTTCTGCTGACCGTGTCTTTTGGTGACAGTCAGACTCCTGATTGCTATGGGGGTGGGGAGGGGAGCGGAGAGGGAGTTACCTGAGAGAGAACTGATTACAGCGGAACCTGGATGGCCCCTTGCCAGGAACACAGTAAGATGGATTCAAGCGTCCCATGGGGGTGGGGACAGGGTGGGGCTGGAGAGAAGGCTTTTAAGATCCCTTCTAACACTGAGCGTGCACTATTCTATTCTTTGTCTATTTCTATTTTGTTAAAGGGCTAACTCTGCCTTGCTGTAATTTCTTAAACCAAATGAGATCATTAAGGCACTTTTATATTACTATTTTATAAAGACATATATGCACCGTGGGAACAACCAAGCAGTGCGTAGTTCTGAGCCCCCACTTAGAGAGTGAGAAGTTTAAAGATACAGCCACGTATTGCCGATGACGTAATGAACATGATTACTGCAGGTTTGAGGTAATTAAGGTGCTGATGCTTGCGAAAAGCTTTGTCTGGTCGGCAGGGATGCAGAACGACTTGGACTTGTATATATCGCTGGGAGGAATGCAAAAATGTTTTAGAGTTTAGTGTTTAGTTTAGTGTTTCTAAAAGCTGTTTTAGAAAACATCTGGGCAGTTTCTTATTCATTTAAACATACACTCTCCAAATGACCCAGCAATCCCACTCCCAGGTATTAATCTAAGAGAGATGAAAACTTATGTCCACACGAAGACCCATATGCAAATGTCTGTGCACCCAGCCTTATTCATAACGCTGCAAACTGGAAACAACCCAAATGTCCATCAGCTCGTGAACGGATCAATAAGCTGTGGTACATCCAGACACGGAATACTACCCAGTAATAAAAAGGAATGAATGACGGATAAGGAAACAATATGGATGAATTTCAAAAGCGTTACACTAAGTGAAAGAAGCCGGACACGAAAGCTACATACTGTGTGATTTCATTTACTGGACATTGGAAAAGGCAGAACTATAGGGACAAAATTCAGATTAGTGGCTGCCAGGTCCTGGAGGGGAGCGGAGGGCTTGTTTACAAAGGAACACGAGAGAACTCTTCGGGATGATAGAAATATCCTATATCACGATTGTGGCGGTGGCTATGCGATATACATTTGTCAACTCACAGAACTGTACACCTGGAAGGGTGAATTGTACTGTATGTAAGTTATACCTCAATAAAATGGACTCAGGAAAAGCTCTGTCCTTATTTTTGATAGTTATTTTCAGGTGGCTTGCAGGCAGATGGCATTCAATAAATGTTGAATGGATAAATGAGTCTCTATGGAAGTTTTGGTTTTCAATGAAGTCAGATTGTACAGAAGTGAAATTGGAAAAGGGTAAGTGCTCTGGTTCTCTCCAAGTTACCCTGCTCTCTGTCCGAGGAACCCGCCTGCTCCATGTGACACCTCAGGAGGAACCCCTCAGGATGAAGCCAGCTTTCAGAGGAAGTCTTTTTCATCTGGAATTGGGACATTCATTCAGGAAACACCCAGTAGCCAAGCCAATATTGCAACATGCAAATGTTGTTTGGAGGGTCTGCATGGGCAAGGCTGGGCTGGATGCACTGTACCCAGGAGGAATTCCCATTGTAGGGCAGCTGAGAATTCTAAAAATGCAAATGCCACCCCGAAGGATCGAAATCTCCTACGTTTCTAATCTAGCGATTGTCTTTTAAAATTTATTACAGAATAGATAATAAAACACCCTCCCCAATTTAAACAATATACTACTACTAATTACTATAAGAGTACAGCTGGCTTTAAGAAAATATGCCAATTTGTATTTACAGACCTGTTACTTTGCAACTTTTTTTTTCTCTACCAATATCACAGGATTCCTTTTTAAAATCATGTAAACCGGGCTTCCCTGGTGGCGCAGTGGTTGAGAATCTGCCTGCTAATGCAGGGGACACGGGTTCGAGCCCTGGTCTGGGAGGATCCCACATGCCGCGGAGCAACTAGGCCCGAGAGCCACAACTACCGAGCCTGCGCGTCTGGAGCCTGTGCTCTGCAACAAGAGAGGCCGCGATAGTGAGAGGCCCGTGCACCGCGATGAAGAGTGGCCCCCGCTTGCCACAACTAAAGAAAGCCCTCGCACAGAAACGAAGACCCAACACAGCAAAAAAAATTAATTAATTAATTAATTCCTACCCCCCAACATCTTCTTAAAAAAGAAAAAAATCATGTAAACCATTTTAAGCGTATGGTTCAGTAATGTTAGGTGCATTTGCTTTGATAGGCAACTAGTCTCCAGAACTCTAGCCATCTTGCAAAATTGAAACTCTGTCCCCATGAAATAGCAACTCCCCACTCCCTGCTCTTGCCCCAGCGCCTGGTAACCACCACTCTACTTTCTGTCTCTGTGAACTTGACAACTCTAGGTACTTCACGTAAGTGGGATCATATGGTATTTATCCTTTTGTGAATGGCTTATTTCACTGAACACAATGTACTCAAGGTTCATCCATGTCATGGCCTGTGTCAGGATTTCCTTCCCTTAAGCCTCCATATTCAACGGCATGTATAGACCACATTTTCTTTATCCATTCATCCATCGATAGACACTTGGGTTGCTTCCACCTTTTGGCTCTTGTGAATGCTGCTGCTGGGAACATGGATGTACAAACATCCCTTCAAGACCCTGCTTCCAATTCTGTTGAATATCTATACACCTATATACCTCCTATATCCAGAAATGGAACTGCTGGATCACATGGGAATACTATTTCTAATTACTTGAGGAACTGCCGAATAATGCTTTCCACAGTGGCTGCACCATTTTACATTCCTAGCAACGGTGCACAAGGGTTCCGATTTTTCCAAGCTCTTGCCAGTACTTGTTATTTTCTGTTTTTGGTTTTGTTTTGTTGAAGTGTTTTATAGTAGCCATCCTGATGGGTGTGAGGTGGCCTCTTTCTGTGGTTTGATTGGCATTTCCCTCGTGATCAGTGATGCTGAGCATCTTTTCATGGGCTTATTGGCCATTTGTGTATCTTCTTTGGAGAAATGTCTGTTCAGTCCTTTGCTCACTTTTAAATTGGGTTGTTTTTGTTGTTGAGTTGTAGAAGTTTTTTTAATATATTCTGGATATTAACCCCTTATTAGATATACGTTTTCAATATTTCCTCCCATTCTGTGTTTTATTCGTCTTGCTTCAAAAGGAGACTTGGACCCCCTGCTTCAAGGAGGACAACTCGTTGCTGCCATTCATGTTCCAGAGCGTCTGTGGGGTGAGGCTGAGGTGAGACTTCAGCTGAAACCACATCTCTTCTTAGCTGCCCCCCTTCCCTCTCCTATTTCACTCACCTCCCTACAAATCCCTCCTCACAGCACTCTCCCAAGCTACCACTTGTATGAGAATTCCATCTGCTTGCAGGGAACCTGACCCAAGAAAGGGGGCTTGACTGACACATGTCAAGGGGAGAAAGCAGAGCTTGGAAAGTCCAACCACACACTAGCAAGGCCCTGGCAGCTGAAAGAATGTGAGCCGATCCCACAGAGCTTCTCTGCCAATGACCACTGTCCCCAGGGTCTCAGCCAAAGCCACCCCTCAAGGAATTGATGAAGAGACAAGACAGGAAATTTAAGATATTGATTTACTTTTTTTTTTTTCCTTGCTGCGCTGCACGGCTTGTGGGATCCTAGCTCCCCGACCAGGAATCCAACCCAGGACCCCTGCAGTGGAATCGCGGACTCCTAACCACTGGACCGCCAGGGAAGTCCCTGATTTACTTTTTTTTTTTTTTTTTTTTTTTTGTTTTCCCGGGCCCCTCCACTGTTTTGGCCTCTCCCGTTGCGGAGCACAGGCTCCCGATGCGCAGGCTCAGCGGCCATGGCTCACGGGCCCAGCCGCTCCGCGGCATGTGGGATCTTCCCGGACCGGGGCACGAACCCGTGTCCCCTGCATCGGCAGGCGGACTCTCAACCACTGCGCCACCAGGGAAGCCCCCTGATTTACTTTTAAAGAGAGATGATTTGCTTACTATTTGCCTATCTGCCCATGCTGCTCTACAGGACCCTCTTCCTGCCAGGCTTTTCCGGGAAGGTGGTGTGTATTTGGGATAAACCCTGAAAGATGAGATGCAGTCGGCAGAAGGTGGACGGGAATGTGTCCCCGGACAGAGGAAAGAGCTTGTGCAAAGGTCCTGAGGCAAAACCAAAACTCCCCACCACATGCACCACCACCACTAACCGGAAAAGTAGAGAGTGTCTCGGGGACCCAGAGGAAGCCAGTGTACCTGGTGCTGGTGGAGTTCCAGAAGGAGGACGGGATAAAGTTGAGAGAAAGGGAAAGGCCAGACCACGCAGGGCCTCCTAGGAAAGCCATGTGGATCTTATCTGAGATGTAATGAGAAGGTTTTAGGCATTGCGATAAAGCAATCTGTTTTCCATTTTTAAAAGATTATTTGGTTCTGGAGTCTCTCGTGTTAATAGGGAAACTTCTGCAAGTTCAAAAGAAAAATTAGTGACAATCGCAGGGGTAAGAGAATCACTTTTCCATGTATCCTTGAAACTGTTAAAAGCCATTTAAATTTCCAGGCTAGTACAGGAAAGGCTAAGGAGGGTAGCTGGTTTGTTTTTAAAAGTAAATTGACCCAAGTCCATAGGTATATGAAACCATTGTGAGATTTTAATTTTCTTTTTATATCCTAGCAAAGGATGAACATTAGTTGAACAATTTTTATTTGATTAGATCATTTCAGGCAGTTCTTTTACTCAGGAGCTTTATTTTGATAGCTTATATGCAAAAGGCTTTGCTGACCTTTGGCAAAAATCCTGTTAAGCTTTGAATCTGGAAATTCTGCTTGCATGTACTGCTGTTTTTAAAATGGCAGCTACAATTTCAAAGCCTAAGTTATTGCAACAGAAATTATTTCTTTAAATGAAAGGAGATAAAACCGTGCCTATGCAAATTCTATAAATTTAAAAGATGAATAATTTCCATCAAATGAATTTCCGTCCAAGTTTTCTGTTATATGTTCTCTCTTGAAATCGTTTTTTTTTTTTATTGGAGTATAATTGCTTTACAATGTTGTGTTAGTTTCTGCTGTACAACAAAGTGAATATAGCTACGGATATATGTATACATATATCCCCTCCCTCTTGAGCCTCCCTCCCACCCCCCTCCCTTGAAATCTTATATAAACTTGTTCATTTCTACGCAACTGAAAATATTGGGACTTCCCTGGTGGCACAGTGGTTAAGAGTCTGCCTGCCAATGCAGGGGAAACGGGTTCAAGCCCTGGTCCGGGAAGATCCCACATGCCGCGGAGCAACTAAGCCTGTGCGCCACAGCTTCGAGCTTCCGCTCTAGAGCCCGCGAGCCACAACTACTGAGCCTGCGCTCCAGAGCCCGTGAGACACAACCACTGAGCCCGCGTACCACAACTACTGAAGCCCGCGTGCCTAGAGCCCGTGCTCCTCAACAAGCCACTGCAATGAGAAGCCAGCGCATCACAACAAAGGGTAGACCCCGCTCGCCACAACTAGAGAAAGCCCGCGTGCAGCAACGAAGACCCAACGCAGCCAAAAATAAATAAATAAAATAAATTTATTTTTTAAAAAATGTTGTATTTGTAGTTAATTTTGTATACTTTTGCAATTGACAATTTCCATAGTGAAATAATTATTTTTCCGTGTATCCCTGAAGTTGTTAAAATCCATTTTATTATTTTAAGCATCTGAAATATGCTTATTTTATTTATTTTCTTTCCTTTCAACTTTTTTAAAATGTATTTTTATTGGAGTAGAGCTGCTTTACAACGTTGTGTTAGTTTCTGCTGTACAGCACAGTGAATCAGCCCTATGTATACATATATCCCCTCTTTTTTGGATTTCCTTCCCATTTAGGTCAAAAAGCCGTTTTAATTTCCAGGATTTTCTTTCTTAAAAGTTTACCCTGGCAGTTTTGCGGAGACGATGTTAAGCACGGGCAGCTGTGGAAATGAAGCCAGTAAGGACGTCACTGGGCACAGAGAGGGGAGGCCTGCGGGTGACTCAGAGCGTTGTGTGGAGAGAGGCTGGGGCTGAGACTTATGTAGAAACAACAGTCCCTGCCTCGGGCGTGGGCGGTGAGCACGAGGGAGGGATCCTGGCTGGTGGCCACGCTTCCAGTTTGAGCAGATGGCTGAACCGTGCCACCAGTTACTGAGATGCGGAGACTGGGAGAGGCACTGGCTTACCAGGGCTGAAGGAATCCAGAGTTGCCCTTAGGACACATCACCTTTAAAGCAAAACATGCCTCCCGGTGGGGTCATCAATGGGCAGTTGGACGGAGGGGTCGGGAGGCTGGAGCGGTCTGAGGAATCCTTTTGGGAACGCTTAGCATGTAAGTCATGAGACAGGAGGGGGTCACGCGGGGAGAAAGGGCAGAGGAGAGGAGACAGCCTAGAGTCACGCTGGAAGCCAGCATTTAGGAGGCATGCATGTGTCTAAGGGAAACAGGGAGAAGCCTGCAATCGATTCTGCAGATCAGCAAGAGAAGCTGGAGCAAAACTCAGCAAAGTGCAGCATCAGAGGAGCCGGGAGAAGCACGTGTTTGAAGATGAGGACTTGGGCGGGGAAGATGGATGCGAAGGTCAAGCAAGACAAAAACAGAGAAAGTATCCCCTGGATTGGTAACCTGGAGGAGCTCGGCAGCTCTGACAAGGACAGAAGCAAGGCTGGAGTGGGCTTGAGGAGTGCATGGCTGAGAGGAAGAGTCACACCATGGGCAGCTCTCAAGAAGTTTTGCTCAAACGAGGGCAAAAGTGTCGGGGGGAGAGGTGGGTAGCAGAGAAACGTGTCATCGGTAGCGGCAAGAGGATGCAGGATGAACCAGCGATGAGCTGCTAGATGTTTAACAAAACCCCCTTTGGGAACCGAAACCTTCATTTGTATTGGTGTAAATCCTCTCCGCACAGCCAATTCCAAGTCACCGACGCAATCCAAGAGTTTGCAGAATCCCTGAAAATATAACAACTGGCTCTGAAGAATGAGGGTGACCCATCTCCAGCATAAACCGTACTGGGAGTGGTCCTGAGGAGGAGAAAGAGAGCATTGTTTCAAGACAAAAGGGAGGTGAGAGGGCGGGGTGGGGGGGTGAGTTGGGGGAAGGATGACAAGGTTCCGATTAGGAGGGAAGCCCCTTCCAAGTGCACGCCCAGGGGATGCTAGTGCTGGTGGAGTTAAAGGATCCTGTGGTGGCTTCTGAACAGAAGCAGAGGGCCAGGGAGGGGTGATGGGTGACAGGGATGTAGGGTTAGAGCCCAGAGGAAATATGCTGACCTAATCCGGGGGGGGGGGTGGCTGCTCCCCAGACGCTTGGTCTGTTGAGGAATCAGGGTCTGAGAGGCCAGCGTCGTGGATGTGTCATCTCCACAAACCTTGAAAGAGGCCAAAAATGCTGAACGAGTTGAGTGGCCAGGCAGAGAGGCAGCCGGGAGGTAAAGCCTTCAGGATGTGAGGGGCGTGCGTGCGTGCGTGCGTGTGTGGAGTGGGGTGCTTTTCTGGAAGTCCGTGCATGACGGACATCAGAAGGAGGTGGCATGGAAGAGATGCAGGGACTTACTCAGCAGAGAAGGAGAGACATGGTCTGCACGTAGCACTGGTGACCCGGGAAAACACAACTTTTGCTTGTGGTCCTGAGGTCCGAGAGGTGAGAGAGAGAAACAGCCCCAGTTGCTAGGGCTGTACTGGAACATTCTCAGGGAGAGCCAGGTGCTTGTGAAGGAGCGGGGCGGGGCTGAGGGGTCTGCTGATGGCAAAGTGAGGCGGCGGCAGAAGCTTGGAGAGGAGGCCTGGCTGGGGACTGGGTCTGATGGGGGCTGCGCAGAGCAGTCTGTGGGTGTGATTCTGGGTGAGCAGAGGCTTGGGTTTCTGGCAGCGGCTGTGGTTAAGAGTGGCTTTGAGTCACGCGCCCTTGTTTGGGTACCACAAATTCCACACTAATATACCTCCAACATTATCAACAAGACGCCAGACTCGAGATCCTGTGAGGTGTTACCCGAGTTAACCTCTAAGCAGACTGAAATTCTCTCAAGTATCATTCAGCAGCCCCTAGTCACTGAGCCCTTAATTCCTTCACTTCGGACCTCCTGGGTTCTTGTCCAGATTCCTGGCACCTAGTTTAGATTTCTGGGCCGAAGACATTCCTGCGTTAGAGAGCTTTTCTCTCTGAAATTTCATTTCAAATACCTTTTGTAGGTCCACTTTAGCTTCTCCTAAAGCTGTCCATTTGTGATCCGTAAGACTGTTTCTTTTACAGCATTTGTTTTCCCTTAGTTGTCAGATTAACTCAAAACATACTACTTCCAAGGGGGTTTTCTTTGATTCCTCCAACTTTTCTCCTAAACAAAAGGGAGGTTTAAAAACATTAGCCGGCTCCCTCTGCGCCCGCCGCTGGCTCCCGGGGCACGGAGTGGGGCCAGAGTCACAGCCACTGCGTCGCGCTCTCCAGCTGTTACCCTCCATCTGCCCGGGCTCCCTCGCTCCCCTTCCTCAGGCCGCCGTTTACCCCGGGGTCTATGGAAATAATGGAAGGACCCCTCAACCTGGCTCATCAGCAGAGCAGACGAGCAGATCGTTTAGTAGCTGCAGGGAAATACGAAGAGGCTATTTCTCGTCACAAAAAGGCTGCAGCGTATCTTTCTGAAGCTATGAAGCTGACACAGTCTGAGCAGGCTCATTTATCACCGGAACTGCAAAGGGATAGTCACATGAAACAGCTTCTCCTCATCCAGGAGAGGTGGAAGAGGGCAAAGCGGGAGGAAAGATTGAAAGCCCAGCAGAGCACAGACAAGGATGCCGCTGCCCAGCTTCAGGCATCTCACAGACCGTCTGCTGAGGACGCAGACAGCCAGAGCCCCCTGCTCTCTCAGAATTACAGCCCTTCCACAGAGAAACACTTGCCTGAGATTCAGGGGGTCTTTGACAGGGATCCAGACACACTACTATTTTTACCTCAGCAGAAGAGCGAGCCAACAGAGCTGTGCATTGGAAACAAAGCCCCAAGAGATGATAAAACAATTATAGAGGAGCAGGCAACCCAAATTGCAGATTCGAAGAGGCATGTGGAATTCCTCGTGGCTGAGAATGAAAGATTAAGGAGAGAAAATAAACAGCTAAAGGCTGAAAAGGCCAGACTTCTAAAAGGCCCGTTAGAAAAGGAGCTTGATGTAGACACTGATTCTGTAGAAAAGTCAGAGTTACGGAGCTTACCACCACATGCAGAAACTGCTACAGCCTCTTCAGCCTGGCAGAGGCTTGCATCAAACACTGGGAAAGCCAAGGTATTCCAATACCCAATCTTCCTCCCTTGGATTTTCCATCTCCAGAACGTCCCCTCATGGAACGCTCTGAAGATACTCTGAAAGGACTTATGAATAATTAAAATGGAAGGTCAGGGCTTCCCTGGTGGCGCAGTGGTTGAGAGTCCGTCTGCCGATGCATGGGACACGGGTTCGTGCCCCGGTCCGGGAAGATCCCACATGCCGCGGAGCGGCTGGGCCCGTGAGCCATGGCCGCTGAGCCTGCGCGTCCAGAGCCTGTGCTCCGCTACGGGAGAGGCCACAACAGTGAGAGGCCCGCGTACCGCAAAAAAACACAAATAAAATAAAATGGAAGGCCATAGAAGAGGTGAAAAAGAGGAAATAATACAGTAATACAGTTAATCCAAAAAAAAAAAGAAAAAAAAGGAAAACCACATGCAAGGGTGTCCCGGAGATGCCGCACCCAGCGTCCTGCGGAGGAGAGGCATCGACAAGACTCGGAAACAGTCACTGTGAAGTATGTCGCGCATCGGATTTACTGACTCGAGCTAATGATTCCAGACTTGGCAGATACTAAACTCTTGGAGGTTCACTTTCTCCTGATACAAACCAAATGGCTACCTGGAATAATTTTTTTCAAGCAACGATTATTTTTCTTCAGGGTTAAAATGTATAAAAGTATGTTATGTGTAATTAATCTATAATGCCATAAATGATAATGCAAAACCCAAATAGTAATGGTCGCCTGAGGGGCTACCTTGTATTTGAAACATGCTTTCTATTCATGCATTGACTGTATGCATCTTGTTATGCATATTTCCTTTGTTTAATAAGGTATGTAAGACACACCTTTCTAGAAGAAACTGTGTGCCACACTTTGCACTACTCGTAACATAATGATAACCTCAAGACTATCAGGAGAAATATTTAAATTTCCATTTTATGAAGAAAGGAACCAAATTATTAGTTATGCTTTTTAAAAAAATTACCAGTTTACATAATTAATCAGGGTGCATTTTAAGTTGTCACTTTTTTTGTTTAATGTATAATGCATCATTTGAAAACACCAAGGAAATATCCTTTTGTTTTTAATGATGCATGAGTGGAAGTAATGCTGGTTGGCAGTACTGATTGTAAGCAATCAGTAAAGTAATTGTATTAAAAAAAAATAGCCAATCGAAACCCTCCTACACTGTGGGTGGGAATGTAAATTGGTACAACTGCTATGGAGAACAGTATGGAGGTTCCTTCAAAAACTAAAAATAGAACTACCATATGACCCAGCAAAACCACTCCTAGGCATATATCTGGAGAAAACCATAATTTGAAAAGATACATGCACCCCTATGTTCACTGCAGCTCTATTTACAATAGCCAATACATGGAAGCAACCTAAATGTCCATCGACAGAGGAATGGATAAAGAAGATGTGGTACATATATACAATGGAATATCACTCAGCCATAGAAAGGAATGAAATAATGCCATTGACAGCAACATGGATGGACCTAGAGATGATTATACTAAGGGAAGTAAGTCAGACAGGGAAAGACAAATATCATATGATATCACTTATATGTGGAATCTAAAAGTATGATACAAATGAACTTATTTACAAAACAGAAACAGACTCACAGACATAGAAATCAAACTTATGGTTGCCAAAGGGGAAAGGGGGGGAGAGGGAGGGATAAATTAGGAGTTTGGGATTGACATATACATACTACTAAATATAAAATAGACAATCAACAAGGACCTACTGAATAGCACAGGGAACTCTACTCAATATTCTGTAATAACCAATATGGAAAAAGAATCTAAAAAAGAGTGGATATATGTATAACTGAATCACTTTGCTGTACACCTGAAACTAATACAACACTGTAAATCAACTATAATCCAATATAGAATAAAAATTAAATTTAAAAAACCCAAAAAACAAAACATTAACCAATCAAATCTTCTTGATTCACGTACTGGTATTAGTCGGAATACGTCTAGCAGTAGTCCTACTGTTTCTATAAGTCTTTTGAAAGAGTACCAGAGGGAATACATCCACCACAAGTATTTTTCTGACTTAGAAGATTCTTTTTTTGGGGGGGGGGCAGTGCCGTGCAGCTTGTGGGATTTTAGTTCCCCGACCAGGGATTGAACCTGGGCCCTCGCCTGTGAAAGCGCTGAGTCCTAACCACTGGACCGCCAGGGAATTCCGGGACTTAGAAGACTCTTAGTAGTCAACCAAATACGATAATGCAATCTGTTTGTTGCACTCATATAATTGGTAACACGGCTGCCAACTCCTGTTTCAGAGGAAAAAATATATTATGTTGAAGACAGGATTTTAAATGCCCAATTTTATAACCTGGAATTTTCCATCTTTAGAACCTAGCCTCTAGAAACAAGAGAAACGCGATCTTGGGTTCCTGTTTTCCAAGGTGGTGGCATTTAGTGGAGTAATAATACAAATGAGAAATTCAAAAGGTTACAGGAACAGCTGATAGAAGAGTCAATTTGGTGTGGGTGTCACTAGCAGTAACTTTTAGTTTTATTTTCCGTCAACACAGAGAGACCTCTGACGAAATTCTCCACATGCTTTAGAATTTTTTTAAAAAAAAGCACACCAGGTCCCCAACCATTCTGTAAAAGGTGTCCAACAATTAGAGAATAATCATTTTAAATAACATGACCATGGGCATGGCTACTTCCTGACCCCACTTAACCATATTCAGAAATCTCTAAGAGCCTGAAAGATAAGGTATTTCTGGCTGTGGTGGACAGATTCCCTTGTTTTGATAATGTTTGAGGTCCACAATCTAAGCCTGTTTTGACGATCCGTTTTTCTATTTACATTTATTGAGTGTCTGCACCATCAATGTTTTGGGGGAAGCCTTAATCCATGTAAATAAGTTACAAGTAGTTGTAACGCAAAGCACATGTGATGAGATATAAGGAAGACTCCAAAACACCCTGGGGGTTTAGAGAAAGGGGCATTATTGCTTGCCAGGGAACAACAGAAAAAATCTTAGAGGCAGTGGAATTTGAATGATGTGTCACAGGAATAGTGAGTTTGTTTGTTTAATTTTTGTTTTATACTGGAGTGTAGCTGATTAACAATGCTGCATTAGTGTCAGATGTACAGCAAGTGATTCAGTTATACCTATACATATATCTGTTCTTTTTCAAATTCTTCTCCCATGTAGGTTATTACAGAGTACTGAGCAGAGTTCCCCGTGCTATACAGTAGGTCCTTGTTGGCTGTCTATTTTATATATAGCGGTGTGCACACGTCAATCCCAAAAGAGATGATGGGAAGAGCAGGCGGTGCAGAGGAATTAGGAGAGCAGAGATGCATGGCATGTTTGGGAAATGCCAAGTAGACTGGTTTGGGGAGCACACGGGACACAAAAAGAATAAAAATTAGTTTATGGCCAGACTCATACGGATACCAGGCTAAGAAGTATGGTCTCCATGGGAAAGGCAATGGGGAGCTATTTTAAGCTGAGAGCACGGTGGCGCTCCCGGAAATTAAATCTCCCAGCACGTGTCAGATGATTTGGAAAAGCAGAGATTGGTGCAGAGCTGACAGCTAAGACACTGCGTGCATCCCATGTTTAAGATCTTTTCTATCATTATTTCACTGTTATTATCATTATTATCTTTCACAGTCATTTATTCGACGCCTACCATGTACCAGGCACACTTGTCAAGCCTTGAAGATACACAAGTGATCAAGACAGAATGTAAGGGAGGATAATCTTGTTGGAGTCCTCAGATAATAAGCAAGAGTAAGGAGGAAAACTTCAGACGAATCGATTGTACTATGAAAATCAAACGAGGTATCCTTCCTTTCCGGGAACAGGGTGGGATAGGTTACTTGAAAGAGCCCTCGCACGGAAAACAACTAAAACTGCTGGGTAAAGTACATTTTTAAAAAAACCTTCTTAAGAGCTCAGATACAATAGTAAGGAATTTACTAGGTTGAAATCTGTAGGAAAGAAGGGCCTGGAGAATTCAGGGAATCTTGCAGCTGCTTTTGCCCCGAGGACAAATGCAATCCGTGAGAGCTTGAATTTGGGGTTTGGTGGCCTAGAGGGGTAGAAGGGAAAATCCTAGCTCCTCGAACTGGGGGACTGGTAATGTGGCATCCTCGTCGCACCAAGCTCAATTAAGATATGAGTCAGTGTAAGGCTCAACCAGGAGTAAGGCTTCCCACCCCCATGATCTGAGACCTCATCTCTGCCAAAACCCTGCAGGACTTAGCCCTTCTCAAATATGCGATTAACTTTTTCTAGAAAGTTCTTCTGAACCATGAAGATCACGGAGACTATCTGAAGTGCACTACCAAGTTTCAGTTATTCAAATTCTCGTGTCTATTCAGAGCGCTTTGTGGACAGTGAAACAGAGCAGAACTGTGTGGGGCTCCTGGGCACAAAAGTCTTTTTGTATCCCCATTTTCTTGTTTGCAGGAAATAGGCTTCATTCAGCCTCCCGGAGGGTAGGTTCAAACAGTTGCTAATCAGAGAAGGGAGGGGATTTGAGGAGCATCAAGAGACAATAGTGCAGCCTTGGGGCAGGGTCCCTCTTCCCCCTCAAGTGATACACAGAACAGTATCTTTGAGTTATTTTGCAGTTACTGAAACCCCACCAGGTGAAAGAAGTTAACTGTCTACTGCCCACAAGCGCATGACCCCAGACATGTCGGAACCTGAAGGTTGACGATGCAGACTCCCACTAAGGTCACCACCAACCACTCAGAATGTCCACGAACTGATCACACCCTCTTTGAACCATTACTATAAAAACTCCTCACTAATCCCTCCCAGTTGGGACACACAGTTTAGAAGGCATTAGCCCACTGTGGCACCCTTTGCCTGGCAAAGCAATAAAGCTATTCTTTTCTACTTCACCCAAAACTCTGTCTCAGAGTCAATTCGGTACCAGGGTACAGAGGCCGGATTTCGGCTGCAATAGGCAGGAGAAAAATCCACTGGAGACATTTGGTTTCCCGACCAGCATGTAAGGCTCAGAAGACCCTACTCCAAACACACCGAAAAATCAACTGCTCTGCTTAAATCTGAAAGAGAAGTGAGAATGCAGGGAAACTGCTACACTCCCCAAATTGGAAAGACACCGAGGCAGACACAGAGAATCACAACTTACCCGAGCAGAAACCCCCCAGCAAGACGCTTTCTCGGGAACCCGAGCTGGGGTGGAAAACGTGAGCTGTAATTTATGAGCTGCTGGCGCCTCGGTGAAGACGAGTCTCAGGGATGAAAACTCCTGGGACACCCAGTCATCCGGGGGCCTCCACGCATTGGGGAGTTTTAGTCCCCAGAGCTCTACCCGGTTCTCCTAGTGAATATCAGAGAAAAGTTCCCAGCGCTGCTTCTGGCTGGAGGAGGTAGAAAGGAATGAGGTTGAAATACACCTGGAGCCCTCTGTTCTTTTTAACAAGGCCTGCCCTCAGGGGAAACTAGGTAACCAGAGCCTGACCTAGTGGGTTGCGATCACAGCCTAATCAACCTGGGGAAGGGAAATACCCACCTCCAGCCCTCTTGAGCGATAAAACTGAGAAGCACCTGTGAAGTTCACAGGCTAGAGGCACAGCCTCAGAAAAGTCGATTGCATCTTCCGGGTCATGAAGAGAGAACCAAGTCCCCCCATTAGACTCTGCAGCGATCACGGAATTGGGTTGGGAGTGGGGTGGGAATGAACAGTCGATATTTACATGATATGAAAGCCAAAGCCTGGAAGTGAAACCAGCAACCCCAGTGCGCTGTCCCGAAGGACGAGTGCTGTTAAATCATAGGAGCATCTTAACACCGCGGACCTAACACCGCGGCACCGTCCAGACCTGGGGGCAGCACCTTCCTTCTGGGCGTGACCAGGCAGCACAGCATCACTGAGAGGCGGCCAGACTGGAGGGGTGGCCTTCGTTGTGGTCACGGAGGACGATTCCCACCCGCCCAACCCCCCGCCACATTTATTCGTGCTGGAACGTCACCACACCTTCAGCACAGGCAGAGAGAATCAAGGGTCCCGTCAGATACTTTTCCACCTGCTGGTCGTTAGCTACTTAATAAAGTGGAGGAGAAAAGCAGTTATGGGGCCTATTTTCTGAGCTATTCAGTGCATTAGTTTACTGGCAGCCAGCACACATTACAAATGTTTACACTGTTTACTCAATTTAGCCTTTCTAATTTGCGAATAGATAAAAGGATTTTAAAAACTGCCTCTTACATAATAGTAAAATTGATTGGTACTTGTTAGGTATTTTACACTTAGTAAGCATTACAAAAAACAAAACAAAACAAAAAACCTACATACTCTGCAAGGGGCATATCATTTTGTCCACGGTATAAAAGAAACTCAGTGGGGGAAAGGGCGCTTCATGGGATCCTTGTAGAGCACCCCGTCTTCCTAACAGCACCCTCCTCGTTCTCTAGTGTAATTGTTGTAATTAAGGTCCATCTCCCCTGCACACCATAAGCTCCATGAGTTCAGGAACCGTGTGACACTTGTTTACACCTGTGCCTGCAGGGTTAAGCGAGGTATATACGTATCGGGGTGTTGGGTAAACATTGGTTGAATGGAAGAACAAATGAAGAAAAGGAAATTGAGTCCAAGGAAACAATTTGGGGGGGGGTAGAGATAGTTTGGTAAAGTCCTTTTTTGGGGGAAAACATCCTGGCACAATCCCTTAGCATCTCCGGGAGGTTGTAAACTGCTGATAAGGGAAGCAGATCTGAAGAGCACCAAGTGCCCTCAGTTATACTAACTCACAAGTTCATGGAACAAAGTTTGCTTTAGGGTTGAGGACCTCCTGGTGGCCTCCCTCTTTCTCTCTGGTCCCAGGCACTTTGGACATCAGTGCAGACACGGCCAAGTCCAAGCACCACAGCGCGCACAGCCCATCCTGGAAATGGCCCAGAAGCAGCATCGAGAAACCCCGACCATGAAGACGTGAAACTCTTAAGGGGCGGGGCCCCGAGTCCCGAGGAACACGCGCTTTGCCGAGAAGCACAACAACACGGGCCTGAGGAAGATGCAGGCCAACAAGGCCAAGGCCAGGAGGGCAGGCGCTGAGGCTGTCAGGCGCTTGTAAAGCCCAAGGAGGCCAAGCTCCAGATCCCAAAAGGCATCAACCACAAGCTCAATCAACTTCCCTACCTTGCCCACCCCAAGCTCGGGAAGCATGCTTGTGCCTGCATCAGGGCTCAGGCTCTGCTGGAAAAGTGAAAGACCAAGGCTCAAACCAAGACCGGACTGCAGCTCCTGCTCCAGCTCCAGCTCCAGCTCCTGCTCCTGCTCCTGCTCCAGCTCCAGCTCAGCTCCAGCTCCAGCTCCTGCTCCAGCTCCAGCTCCTGCTCCTGCTCCAGCTCCAGCTCCTGCTCCAGCTCCTGCTCCTGCTCCTGCTCCAGCTCCAGCTCCTGCTCCAGCTCCTGCTCCTGCTCCAGCTCCTGCTCCAGCTCCAGCTCCTGCTCCTGCTCCTGCTCCAGCTCCAGCTCCTGCTCCAGCTCCTGCTCCAGCTCCAGCTCCAGCTCCAGCTCCTGCTCCAGCTCCAGCTCCAGCTCCTGCTCCAGCTCCTGCTCTTGCTCCAGCTCCTGCTCTTGCTCCAGCTCCAGCTCCAGCTCCTGCTCCAGCTCCAGCTCCAGCTCCTGCTCCAGCTCCAGCTCCCAAAGGTGTCCAGAGCCCTACCAAGGCTCAGAGCAGAGGTGTTTTCTGCCACTGTGAGCATGGAAGGACTGGTTTGATCCCTGGGCTGCTGAGGGGGCTGGTCTTCTCCTGTGCTATTAGTATAAATAAGCATGAGGCAGGATCGGTTTAAAAATAAAAAAGAGGATGGCAGGCCCCTGCTGCTGGGCGGTATGTAGCAAGGATGTGTTCTGACTGTTTTCATCTGCATCCCACCCTGTCACATCTGGTAAAGTACCATCCTGTGCAGGGTTGTATGTTTTAAATAAACAATTTCCCTGTATTTAGAGTATCGTTATTGTTACTTCTGTTGTTTTCCCCTAGAGAAAGAAGGTATTATGGTTTTCTGGTCTGTCTCCCACTCCTGCCTTCCCAGTTCATCAAATCTAAAAAACAAAAGAGGCTTTCATTCAATCACTGTTTATGGTGGGATTGGGTTCCCAAATGAACATGTCAGGCCAAAGTCATAAATAGTCAGAACTACACTAGAAAATCTTTTAAGTTGCCCATAAATTAGTGTTCTCTCCTCTCTTAGCCTAACAGCCAGTGCTGCCTTTGGCATTGGAAGGGATCACTGTGTCTTCTGTTGACACCAGAAAAGTAGTTGCCTTGTGTTTGGGGTCCATGACATAGAATCACACTCAGGAAAAACGCTCGCACCTTTAAAGGGTCAAGCAGGTGCGAATGGGCAGTAACGTGCTTCTCATCTCCCACCACGCAGGGTGGCTGCTCAGTGAGGGGCAGACTCACCAGGACTGCATGTGTCCTCCCTCTCCACCCCTCCCTCCCCGAGAAAATACGTCACCTCTTCCAGGAGCTGGTCCCTGTGCTAGGCCAGGGGCCACAAAGAAAATGTACTGTCCTCACCCTTGAGGAGTCCACAACCTAGTGAGGTCACAGCCATGAACCAAAATTGCATTACAACGGATGAGGTGCAAAGAGAGACGTGCATAAATGGTGCACAGTAACCAGCTGAGTGGGGCTGGGGAGCTGCCCTAAAGAGCTGGCCTTTGACCTGGGTCTCAAGGGTTGACTTTGGCTTCTCTAGAAGAGGAGGAAAGCCTGGAAGGCACAGCACATCCCAGTCACGGCAAGACGTGGGGGAAGAGGGATCCAGGCAGAAGATGAAGATGGAAAATACCCTGGGGGCCATACTGCACTTAGTACCAGCACATCCCCTGAGAAAAATACCGCCAGAATTGACCAGCTCCCCCCGCTCTGTACACCAGCCAGGGGAGCAGAGAATACTGAGCCTCCGGAACCCTTCCTCTGCAGGCAGCTACTGTGAGTAAAGGAAAAGACCACAGTAAACGTCTTCTCCAGACCCACCTCCGGGACAACCGCCTCTGGACAGAGTAACTGACAAGCATGGCCAGGGCCACGGGGTTCCCATCCCTTTGCCTGATCTTGTCTTCCTTTCAGCGACCTTGCTTGGGGGTGAGAAGCACAGCAGGGGCTTGACCTTTGAAAACGCCGGAAGCCTCTATATCTATTCGTATTCGTCTCTCCTTAGCTGGACACCCTTCACGCTCAGACCCCAGCCATGGCCGCCCTGGCAGGTAAGAATCTCGGGCTCAATATAGTTCATGGTGTGGGAACTTGATCTAGACCAACATGTGATCTCCAGCCAGTAGGGATTTGGCAAGATCCCAGGAGAGAAAGAAATTTGTATTCTAAGCTGAAGCTAATCGTTCTGTATTATGTTGCACTTCCCTGTGACAGGCGCCCGTGTTCATGCTTGAGGCAAGATACAGCCTGAGTTAGAGCCGGTGTTAAAAGGAAGCAGGCCTGTGACATTTACAAGAAAGGTGAAAACCAAGGTTCCACAGAGAGGGGGGTGGGATCAGACACAAAGCTATTTTCTGACTCTGAGAATGTTCCAGGGAATCCTCATGATGCGACGCCCTGCGAAATTAACGCTTCCTTTTCTTCATCCTCACAGTTGAGCCTTGTGCAAGGTCAATTGATGTCAACACTTCTCTGTTACAGGCAAACTACAAATTCCCAGGAAAAATATTTGAGTTAAAATCTTTGGGAAACATACAGAAAGAGTAAGGGAAGGGTGAGACAAAATGCTACCCCGTCCTCAGAACTGTTAAACAAGATTCAGGAAGAGATTTCAAAGAAAAATGTTCAAAACATCTGGTTCTTATCTGCAATATAATTAGAAATGTATCTTAATATATAAGGCATTTTTTTTTTTTTTTTTTTGCGGTACGCGGGCCTCTCACTGCCGCGGCCTCTCCCGCCGCGGAGCACAGGCTCCGGACGCGCAGGCTCAGCGGCCATGGCTTACGGGCCCAGCCGCTCCGCGGCATGTGGGATCCTCCCAAACTGGGGCACGAACCCGCATCCCCCGCACCGGCAGGCGGACTCTCAACCACTGCGCCACCAGGGAAGCCCTAAGGCATTTTTAAAAGCCGAGAGGAAGGACATTTCTGGGTGACCAAATGTCTTGGATGATGTCATAATCATGGCATGAAGAGGAATACCAAAGACTCTTTGGCAATATTTTGAGAGATGTGCTTTTTGTATTGTTTTGTTGTTTACCAATGAAATAAGAAGGCAGAGAATGAGACTTTATCAAACGTCATTTGGAATCAAGGGATTCCTAAACCTAGGTGGTAGAAAGAGAGAAGGTGGTAGATGAGATATGGTTTCAAAATGCTAATCAGTAGATGTTTTGAGACGTTTTCTTTGCATTCTCTGCCACTTCCCACTCCTGTTTGTTTTTATTTGGTCCATTTTCCACTCTGAGAATAATAAAGAAAAAGGAGCATGCATTTGGTTAGAGAACAGCAGAAGGATATAAATGGCTGTTGTCTGGCTCGTGGTCCCAGCTCGCTCACCTGGCTCTCCTTGGCCAACTTTTGAAGTCCTGGCATCCAGACCTATTGCATTAGAACCCCTGGGGGCCAGACCCAGGGAACAGTATGTGCTTTTTTAAAAAAACAAAAACAAAAAACTCCCCAGATGATGCCGACTGTGCAGCTAGGTTGGGGACCACTGTCATCAACTCTGCAACATCATGAGTGAGAGACGCCCTCCCCGCTCCCGCCAGCAGCCAAGTATTCCCCAGGCTTTTGTACTCACAGACCGGGAACGTTTCAAAACGCACTTGGGGGAGCCATATAGATTTTCGTTTGTCAGGATTGTAAAAACATCAGTTACCATTGACTATCATGATCATTTCATGAAATACAGGACATTTTAATATCAAAATGGCAGAAATGACATAGTCTCAGAGTATTAAAAATCTGATTACATATGTATTTACACACATACCTATATACCTGCACACTTGTATATGTTTACATGTATATTTCATCATATTTCTTTCTCCCTTTTACTAAGAAGAGTTCTTCTTGGACTGCCTGGCTTTGGGACCAACTTGTATCCTATCTGCAACACCCCTTCCAAGAAACTGACACCAAAATGAGCATTTACTATATGCCAAGCCCTTGTCTTATTGGTTTACAGACATGAAATCGTTTAGTTCTCACAACCCTAAAAAATAGGTACTGTTATTATATTCATTTTTCAGATAAAGAAATAATCACAGCAGGTGAAGCAGTTTGCTCTGGGTCACACAGTAAGTGACAGAGCCCGATTTTGAACCCAGGCAATCAGATTTCAGAGCCCCACATTCTCAACCTCTTTACCGTACAAGTAGCTATCTGTTCATGTATTATATTATTCAGCAAACGCTTATTAAGCAACTACTATGTGCTAGGCAGCATGATGAACCCCAGGGATACAGAGATTAAGGAGGGTGAAATCTAGGCCCTTGGAACATAGGCGTGTTGGGGACACATTTATTCCTACTCCTCGTGTTTCCCCAGAAGAGTGGGCCTTCCCACTTGACTTTCCAGGAAGGAGATGAAGGAGGAACCCATCTGACTTCTCTCTGCCCCCAACTCACTCCTGGGAAGGAGTGGCTTGGGATGGTTTACCAGATGAACCAGGAAGAAGAAACCCTGTTGGCCAAGCAGTGAGTTTCCCAGGCCAGGCTCTCCTCCCCGGGGCGGCGGGGGGGGACAGATGATTTGCATTGTTCTGAGGCTGCTGATGACCTGACTAAAGGGAAGTCTGACTAATTCACTGCCACCCTGGAAGCCCTACTGGCCACTCGGCTACAGAGGAGCTTGGCCCAAAGCCCAGTTCCTGCCGCAGCTGGACCTATGGGCACTGGAGCAGCACCTGGGAGTGACTAAGGGTTTGTCTCCCAGTGAAAAATGGTCATCAAGTAGAACGTAGTTTGTACTGGAGGGATCTGCGCTGAAAACACGTGCCTGGGCATCTGCACCAACATCCTCACATCCACAAGGGCCACCAAAGGCCAAGGGTCTTGTGTGTAACGCACAAGTGCCTGCAAAGGTAAACCAGGAGGCTGGGGAGCCCGGAGGAGGGGTTTCCAACCCAGACTGGGGGATGGGGCGCACGAACGGAGTCCTGAAGGACCACAGGCATTTTAGACTTTGAGCAGTGGGGTGGGGGATGGAAAGACACCAGGCAGGGGTGAGAGCAAATGCAGAGGCAGGAGAGGACATGGCGTACCATTCAGAATGACCAGAGCATCCGCGGCAGAGAGGTAAGAAGTGAGCCTGGAGGGAGAGGCAGGGATGGAATTGTGAAGCCTTGACCTCCACGCAGAGGCCTTGTGGATATCACCCTGAAGGCAACGAGGAGCTTGCGAAGGGTTTAAGCCGCAGGGACATGATGATCACTTTCGGTAAGATTTCTCCAACGAGAGTGAGGTGAACTGGGGACCAGAGGACCTCCTGGGAAGCTGGGACAGTGGCCGGGCCAAAAATGATGAGGTCTGGAAAGAAGGGAGATGGCTGTGAGGCTGTGGAGGAGATTACAGAGATGTCGTGGATCATAGTGACTGATGAGCTACGGCAATCGGGGGAAAAGGAGACCTCTGCTTTCTGGCTTAGGGACTGAGGGTGCATAGCTGCAATTCCCAAGATACGGAACACGAGATCAGGAAGAGGATGACAGTTCCACCGTGGCCAGGTGCATTCTGAGGTGCCCATGATGGGAGCTCTTGTCATGCTCTGTGGGGGCCCCTCCCGTGGGTCACTGAACCGAAGCGGTTCTGCCAGCATGCCCACAAGACTCTCCCACAATCGCCAGTGGCACCCATGAGGCTGTGCTGCCGTCCTGTCTTATGGCCTGGAATCCCGTCCGCTTGCTCTGGGCACTGACAGAGCATCCCCACCGGCTCCCAGGCGTGGTTTTGGCTTCCGCCTGCCTGGGAGTCACCAGAGGCCCCTCCTGAGCTCATTCTTCCTCTGACTTAGGGAGGGAGAATACTTCCTCCTTCATCTCCACAGCAACTGGTTCCACCAGTTTTCCGGAGCATTTCTTCCTCTTCCGCTCCAGCTGAAAGCTTTCTTGATCAAATCATTTAGCCTCCTGGCAAACTCGCCCTTCCCTTCCTCGTGCGAGACACCCCAACCCCGCCAAGAAGCCACAGTCCTGCTCTCTTAAATCATGCTCCCTGCTGATCGATCTGTCTCATGGGGATGCATTCGGAGTCAGCCCTGCCCGGGGCCGGCAGATTTCCATCAAACATCTCAGTGGGTCTCCTCTATTCTTAGGTCTGCCCTGACAGAAGGCACACAGTTTAACGGGAAGTTCAGGTGAGTAGGGCTAACCTGGGGTCAACAGAAGTGCTTGGGGCCACGCCAGTGCGGCGTTAGAGCAACGCCAAGAATCTCCCCAGTGCCCCGGCTCAGACCCAGCTTTGACCAAGAAAGAGTCTTCAGGACCGTCCAGCTCCCCACCCTCTACCCTCCAGGACGGGGCCGAGTTTGCGAGAAGATGGCTGGAGTCTGGGTCAATCTGAAGGTCACAGAAGAAGCTTATTTTAGAACACGATAGAGAAGTTAAGTTCAGGACTGAATTTGATCTCAAATTTCCTCTTGGACCAAGCAGCTCGAGGAACTTGCCTACGTGGTTGATTGGTGTTGGTGAGGCCAGCATGGAGGAGGCCCCCGGACTGTTGTCTCCTGGGCACCTGGCTGTCCAGCTCCGTCTTCTATAACTTCATACTTTCCCATCCAGAAGGCTTCATGTTGGTGTGACTTGGAGTTCAAACATGGCTTGATTATAGATGGAGCCCTGGGAATGAAATGGAGCTGCTATAGGAGAGCTGGCACGCAGAACCCAGACAAAGACAAGTGGCCCTACTGCCGAAATACAAAACTATCACTCTATCAACACTGCTGCTCTGGTGAGGCCGGCAGCCCGGCCCAGGGAATTACCCCAGCGTAATAACTTTCAACTCCGATCCAACTTTTCTTCCACCCCGCTCTGGGGGTGTGATGTCATGGGAGGGGTTCTGGATTGGGAAATTTTCTGGGTGCCTGTTCTCTCCCTCTTTTTTTAAAATGATTTTCAGTACTCACAATTTAGTAGATATGTTTGAGCTATCTTCTCATTTCCAGATTTTGCTTTTTTTTGTTTTTTTTCCTGAACCAAACGAACCTAGTAAAAAAAAGTCCTTTGGGGTTGAATTAAATCTTTTAGGGAGAAAGTTGAAGTAAAACTAAACATTCCTGACTAGACAATATTTATTAGATTTCTCAAAATGCTTTCGATAACATACATACAAATGATGTGTATGAAGATATGAAATAATATACAACTCTTGGACAGAAGAGTAGAGGAAAACAATGCAAAGATTGGAGGCAGATGAGTTCTTCCGGCTTGGAGAGAGCCTTTTAACCTACATGCTTATCTCACACGGTTTCTCTTATCTACTGCTCTGCGCCAAACCACACCTGGTCCCTGTTGTTCCTCTGCCCCATAGGGTCCTTCGGGCAGGTTGTTTAACTTCTTTGGGCCTCAGTTTTCCCATCTAAAAATATTGGATTAAAAAAGAGATCTAAGGGGCTTCCCCGGTGGCGCAGTGGTTGAGAGTCCACCTGCCGATGCAGGGGACATGGGTTCAAGCCCTGGTCCGGGAAGATCCCACATGCCACGGAGCAACTAAGCCCGTGCGCCACAACTACTGAGCCTGCGCTCTAGAGTCCGTGCTCCGCAACAGGAGAAGCCACCACAATGAGAAGCCCGCGCATCGCAACAAAGAATAGCCCCCGCTCGCTGCAACTAGAGAAAGCCCGCGCGCAGCAACGAAGAGCCAACGCAGCCAGAAAGAAAGAAAGGAAGGGAGGGAGGAAAGAAGAAAGAAAGAAAGGAAATCCCAACTCAGTTTACCCTGAAGTGATTACGTTTTTGCCACCAACAGAATAGGGGTGCAAGAAACAAAATTAAATTTAGTCTAAAATATTAAGTTATACAGACAGCTTTGCACCTCTGAGTTTTTGAACTGAAACTCCCATTCAATGGTCAGGTGATGGCCTTGGGACTACTGATGACCTTAAGAAAACTGAAGGTCAAATGAGCTTAAATGTACCCTAAGGCTAATGTTGGAGCAGCCACTGGGTTCCCCCCCGCCCCCGCCAGGTCCCAAGGTCAGAGTCAGGGTTCAGCTTTCCAAAGCTTCCTTTCCCTCCAGATCCCCTCCCACCCCACCCTCCATGCACATATTCTCAGCCTCCTGTTCTCATCCCTGATAAAAGATATAAACAGAAACAAAAAACAAGAGAACCATATGAGATGGGGAAAAAAGTACAGTACCTGAGAAGAGGGAGGGTAGAGGGACAGAAATGGAAATACAAAGAGGGAGAAAATAGAGGGATAGCATTTCAACTCTGCATGGACGCTGCTGCCATGACTGCAAGGAAGGCAGCTATTACCTTTTCTCAAGGGGAGTCGCTCTCCTCTTGGTGAAAGGATGAAAATCTAAAATAATAATAATGAGAGCTACATTGATTAATAACTGCTCTGCACTGTGCATATACATATAGAGAAATGTAGAGAAATGTATGGAGTATAAAGTTCAATAATTACAAAGTAAAGATTCTTAACGTCTTAAGAGACAATGTCAGCCAAAAAGAATACTCTTGTTGGGGGTAAAGAGGCATTTCCTCATGGGTGCACACACACACACACACACACACACACACACACACACACAAGTATGTGTGTTGTACTGTGTATTAAAGTGATTTACTTGCTTGGTTAATTTGAAAGTAAATACACACATACAAAATATGCATGTACGTTACATCGTAGATGAAAGTGATTTACTCGCTTGGGTAATTTGAAAGTAACCTTGTGACACTCCCTGAGGTAAGATGCAAAATCGGACCATAGGATGAGTGGAAATCTGGAACCCGTTCACTTTAGCTCTTCAGCATAACCTGCGGCACCATAAGTTCTGCTGCTTTCTAAAGAGAGCGGTGGTGATAAGACGTCTTCCTCGACAGAGGCTAGAGCCCTCTGATTCTCTTCCTCTGGATTTGTTACCCTCTGTATGCCTGTGTCTTAATTCCCCTGCTGGGTTGCTAGCTCCTTTTCTTTCTCCTCGTGTCCCTCCCTGACGCTACTCTGAGACCTGGGGTGTAAGGAAGGCTCAGTAAATACTACTTGGTGGGTCGATTGCCAGCTGGGCAAGGCGACTTCCTTCAAAGCCAAGAGGATGACTTGTCTTGACACCTTATACCTTGGGGATGAAAGGCAAGCCAAAGACTGATTTAAAATGTAGGTCTGGCTGTCGGAGCAGACCAAGGTGGGGAGAGTCCAACTGTGTGGTCAGACCGCCACAAGGGCCCCCCTGCCTTGATTCCTTGGTACGTGAAGGCCTGGCCGTGTCCTCCTTTGAGAAGAGAACAGAGCCGTCGCTGAGGGTGTGAAGTTCACATGTGATTTTTCTGTTGGATCAGTCATCTCAGATTCCTGTATTGCTTGCCCCCGCCCTTTCTCTGTGTCTCTTTCTGTCTCTCTTTCTCTGTCTCTCCCAACGTACACCGAGTTCATTTGGGGCATGTAAAAAGGAAGAAAAGGTATGGCAGTTCCTATGAGAATGCCCCCTCCCAACTGAGCAGTTATTTTATTCAAAAGTGGAAAGATTCTTGTTTTTGAAGCAGGGTCCTTTCTACCTGAAATGTCTCTTCTCCCCCCACCTCCCTCCCCTATATATCTCTATGGCATTCCTTAATTCTGGGAATGCCACGGTTGTACGCCATTCCTGTATCCTCTATTAAATATAAATACACTCGTTCAGATAGCCCATTCAAACAATGGTAGCAACCATTCACACTTTAGTATGAGTGAGTTTATCGTTACTCTACTGTTTCTAGATTTCACTAGAAAAGGAGCAGAAGGGACTTCCCTGGTGGCGCAGTGGTTAAGAATCTACCTGCCAATGCGGAGGACATGGGTTCGATCCCTGGTCCGGGAAGATCCCACATGCTGCAGGGCAACCAAGCCCGTGCGCCACAACTACTGAGCCTGCGCTCTAGAGCCCGTGTGCCACAACTACTGAAGCCCGCGTGCCTAGAGCCCGTGCTCTGCAACAAGAGAAGCCACTGCAATGAGAAGCCTGCGCACCGCAATGAAGAGTAGCCCCCGCTCTCCGCAACTAGAGAAAGCCCGCACGCAGCAACGAAGACCCAACACAGCCAAAAATAAATAAATAACTTAAAAAAAAAAAAAGAAAAGAAAAGAAGCAGAAGAAAGCATGGGCCCTGGGAAATGGGAGGCTAGAAAGAGATGTGGCTTTAGGGGAAGGAGAATTGGAGAAAAAAATGAAGCAAAAAGGTGAGGCTGAAAATACCAAAGAGAAAATTTTCTTCTTTCTGATTTTTCCCCAATGTCCTCCCCGCGCATCTATCCCTCCGATGTTGCTCCTTTTCTTTGTGTGTACGTGTAGGGTACTCCTGTGTGTACCCACAGGCGCACCAACATGATTTCCACAGTGCACAACGTTAACTGATCCTTTGAAACCCCTTCACCATTAGGCATGGAAACCATAGAAAACCTCCATTTTGAGCCAAATACCTTTCATTCATTCATTCTCACAAATATTGATTTAATGGTGCTCTGGGCATCAGTGTTACAGAAATGAACAAGACAGATCAATGGTTTTTACCTGTACTATAATGAACATGTGTGTGCCCTTTGTCTAATTAGACTGGGCTTGGGAAGAAAAAAGACACAAACGTGGCTGTTTGGCTTAGGTTGGTGGGAACGTGTGTGTGTGTGTGTGTGTGTGTGTGTGTGTGTGTGTTTGCATGTGTGAGACATTGAAGGTAAAGGAAATCAGTGAGTCTATTTCTATATTTATTTCTAATCATTTTGAAAGTTCAGATTACCTTGAATAGATGCCTTAATTGCTCATGCTGCAATTCAAGCCATTATCTCCTTTTCTTAAGGTCAAAATGTTGTAAATAGAGAATAAATTCCTAGCTTTAAATGCCAAAAGTTTAATAACAAAAAGCAGAGAAAAATAAAAGTATGCTCCAATATATGCTTTTTATTTACTTAGTAAGTTTCACTTAAAAGAGACCGTGTTAATATTTCTTTGGGGGATTTTTTCTGCAAAGGATGTACTTACTGGCATTCTTAAAAATGACCCAGTCAAATCTAGACTGAAGGTGGATTCTACCATCAGCATAGTCATCCTTTACTGCCAGAAGGCCCTTGATATAACACAAAACTTTAAGCGGCATCTTTCTCAAGCGTCTTTTTGCTAACTGAATGCTGCCCTTGAACTTGCTTGAACGGTAACCGCCGAGGAGCTCCCCTTTCCTGGCTCACCAGACAGATAGGAAGGAGGTCAGTCCCTGGCGAATCAGGGCTGTTTGTTCTGCCCCGTGCAGACAAAACCCTCAGTGTTCCCACCCAGGACTGGCTGTGTTGCTCGTGGGACGCAAAATAAAAACGACAGGCCCCTGGTTCAGAATTTCAAGGTGACAGCAGAGCATTAAACCAAGCGCAGGCGCTTCTGAGTGCGGGACTCTGGGCAAATGCAGTCTGCCTGCCCTGCACCCAGCCAGAGAGAGACACAGCTTGGAGAGGCCCTGGCCACCTTCTCCTCCTTGCTCCCCACCCCCAGCTCTGCAGCACTTCTGCTCTCTCCTAGGCTCTGGCTCCACTCTCCTTGTCCCAGTGCATCCTCCTCCTACTTGAGCAATGTCCCTCTCTCAGCCTCCACCCCCTCCTCTCTCTCTTCCTTTCTTCTGAACTCCAGCATTTTCATCCTTCTAGATATGGCCTAGACAATCTCTAGATGCAGCTCCAAGGCCTCTTCCAAGATTAGTTCTAGCCTCAGATCCACGTGTGTCTTTCAAAACTTCCCCATTATTTCTGGGTCTTCCTCTCTTTGGTGCCCAAACAGGTTTTAATGACCAAGTCCTAACGTGTCATGCGTGTGTGATGAGGTGGGCACACAGAGGTGGGATGCAGGGTGTAATCTGGGCCTCATTACAGGGTCAAGAAAGAATCAAAGAATGAAATGATGCTCCAACACGATCCTGGACCCACACAAGACAGGGAGCCACGAGGATGAAGGTGTAAACAGTGGGCCCGGGAACAAGTGTTTACCCACAGCGCCATGCACACCAGAGCTGTGAACTTCCTCTGACACATGTTCTAAAGGAAGAGGAAATGTTCAACGCATATCCCAGATCACCTCTGTGGAAACCGCTTTCAGATGGTTCTCGTCTAGTGACATGACTCACAAAACAGTCTTTATTCATTGACCCTTTCTTCAGGGCCCTCAATGAGATGACTCACACCTCTATTTACTAGATTTTATTGGGAAGGTTAGGTGAAATCCTTTCCCCTGGGAACAGGAAGTTGTTGGTGTTTCTTAAACAGATTAAACACCGCTGGGGGCACAGTAGCATACGCACTGTTGCTGGGCTGACTTCCTACCGGGGGTGCTGCGTCCTATCAGGGGCAGCAGAGTCACAGTTCTGGGGGAAGCAGAGCAGCTTTCAAAAGGCACAGTCAACATCAGTAAACACTCTTAATAATCCAAATGCACAGAAGATAAGGCCCGACAAAATATTTCCTGTTTGCAATATTTCGAAGAGAGACCGAGAGTAAGAAAGTATTGTGGGAAGCATGGGCAAAAGGCTCAGTGACTGAGTTTTGGGAATTGCAACCCCTGATCTTGCCTATGGAGGATACTCAGGTGTCTGCAGTCAATGGGAAATACGGGAAGATGGAGTCCATTGGAGGTACCGCTAGGGTCACTGCCTGTAGCAAAAGGGCAGGTCAGGAATTCACCAGGCAGCAGCCTTCAGGCCCGGGGGTAAGCGGGGCAGGTGACAACTGCGCAAACGAAGGGCTTTTTATTTTATTTTCACTTTTTAAATTAATTTATTCAATTACCCTCCTTTAGGAAGATTCACATTAGAAAGACAGGGGAATTCTCAGCTGCCTGATCCAGATCATTAATGGGAAGCAGCTATCTGAAGAGCATTAGAAATATTAAGACCAGGAACTCTTTCTTTGGATTTTTCATCCCACCCTTGCCTGCCCTGTCCACCGATGACGGCTGGTCCAGAGCAGGACTCCCCAGGGAGAATCCACTCTGCCTGTGTGCCCTGCTAACTAGAGAGGAAGAAGCAGCTAGCCAGGTCTCTGGAAAGTTCCTTGTCTGGCACGAGGGACCTTCTCTTTGTCAGTTGTAGAGAAATGTGGCAACCTTGCCAGGTGCTACTGGAGGCTAAGAAGCATCTTCAGCTGACATCAAAGCAAGAGGCCAGCGCTACTCTCAAGACATCAGTCCTTCTGCATCCACCACCACCCCCCGCCCCCGCAGTTAATGCTACAGTCACGGAAAGGGCTCTTACACAGGTCAAGTCTGGAGACAGAGCCTGGAGTCTAATCCCACAGCTCCCAGACAGGCACTTTAACCACAGGCCAGTGGACGCCACAGTGTGTGTATCTCCAGGGATCCAGGCGACCCCCTCCTCCAAGTCCCATGGGACAAATAAGCCACACATCCCTCCCCCAAACAGCAGATACCATCTTGGGGAAAGAAGCCGGGGGAAGGGAAGGTGGTCTGAGACACTGAGCAAGAGAAGAAAAACATGACCTAAGGAAATAATTTAAATGAGCAGATGCACAAAGCCTTAACCCACATCAGGCATCCACTCAAAAATGTCCCCGTGGGCTTCCCTGGTGGCGCAGTGGTTGAGAATCTACCTGCCAATGCAGGGGACACGGGTTCGAGCCCTGGTCTGGGAAGATCCCACATGCCGCGGAGCAACTGGACCCGTGAGCCGCAACTACTGAGCCTGCGCGTCTGGAGCCTGTGCTCCGCAACGAGAGGCCGCGACAGTGAGAGGCCCGCGCACTGCGATGAAGAGTGGCCCCCGCTCGCCGCAACTAGAGAAAGCCGTCGCACAGAAACGAAGACCCAACACAGCCAGCCAGCCATCCATCCACCCATAAATAAATAAATAAATAAATAAAATAAACAAAATTAAAAAAAAAAAAAAAGTCCCCGTAACCATTTGATGGCAGCACGAGAAAATAAGGCTATTTATAGACCAAAGTCGTTACGTTTTTGTCCACACATCAAAGGGTGCCAGGCACGAGTTAGCAACCCTGCCACACGTTTGATTATTTATCACCTACTATATGCCAGATGCTACCTTTGATGTGGAGGGGACAAAACTAGCTTAAGAGAGAAGCAGACAGGTAAGTAATTATTACATAGCGCTGTTGGTGAGCTCTGTGACAGAGGGATACCTCAGTGACACAGGAGCCCGGAAGGGAGGCATTTAACTCGGAGAAGGCTTCTGGATGGTTGAGACTCGAGCTGAATTTGGAAGGACAAGTAGGCGTCAAATGGAATTTAGGTTTTTTGTTTGTTTGTTTTTACATCTTTATTGGAGTATAATTGCTTTACAATGGTGTGTTAGTTTCTGCTTTATAACAAAGTGAATCAGCTATACATAAACATACGTTCCCATATCTCTTCCCTCTTAAGTCTCCCTCCCTCCCACCCTCCCTATCCCACCCCTCCAGGCGGTCACAAAGCACCGAGCTGATCTCCCTGTGCTATGCGGCTGCTTCCCACTGGCTATCTACCTTACGTTTGGTAGTGTATATATGTCCATGCTTCTCTCTCGCTCTGTCACAGCTCACCCTTCCCCCTCCCCATGTCCTCAAGTCCATGCTCTAGTAGGTCTGTGTCTTTATTCCTGTCTTACCATAGAATTTAGGTTTTAGATGAAAAGCTGTGGGAAACACTTTCCAAGCCAGGAGGATCATAACAGACACAGAGGCAGGGAAGTGCATGACGAGGTCAGAGGACGGAGAGGGTTCTATGTAGCTGAGGTGTGAGGAAAAGTCAAGAGACGATGCTAAAGTGTCCAATCAGGAAGAGATGTGTGTGCTCAGCTAAGGCATCTGAATTTTGTCTTGAAAGCTATTAAAAAAAAATCATTGAAAGATTCTAACCAGGGCAGGACAGAATCAGATTCTTATTTGAAACAAATAATTCGGGTGGCAGGGTGCAGGACAAGCGCAGGAGGGCAGGGAGAGGAGAAAGGAAGGCGGAAGCCTGGTGAGAAGTGATGAGGGCCTGAACCAGGAGGGTGGAGCTGTGAACGAACAGGACTCTCCGATTTCAAACATGTTTGGGAGATGGAATCTACAGGATTTCATGACCCGTGAGATGAGGGGGGTGAATGAGAGGGACCCGCAGAGCTCTGATTGGATCGTGGTTCCCGAGTGGGTACCTTGCTCCAAAGGGAATACAAGACAGCGGTGGGTTTAAGGAGGAAGGCGATGGGTTGGTTGGGACGTGGTGGATACGTCTGTGGTGTTTCCGTCCAGTATCGGTCAGGGTGGCCAGGAAAAGTCAGTGCCCCCGAGAAGTGAAATCAGGACCCGGGCTTGCTGTCGGGCTGTCGTGTTGGCTGTTACTGGGGGCCTTGATAACAGCGCACGCAGTGTGGTGGTGGAGATAAGACCCCACTGGCCGTGGATTGAGGAGAGACTGACGACGTGAAGCTGGTATCCTTGCAGCCCTGTCTTGGTGACGAGCCCCCCACCCAGGCTGGGCACCTTCCCCGCGGATGCCCAGCTCTTTCTCATGTCAGGTACTCGGTCAGTCACTGGGGCCTGTTGATGCCGTTCCCCAAGGGTCTCCATCGCCCACCGCCCACCCCCGTTCTCCACACCACCTCCCACCTCCATTCATTCTCTCCAGGATGCTGCCTGACTTCCAAACAGAACCCAGGCATCCTTTAACAGCACAGATCTGATCATGTGACCCAGGTGAGAACCTTCTGGATCGAGTCTGGACCTCAGGACTGGATCCCTGAGCTCCTGCCTAGCCCTCACTCTCCCGGGGCTCCTTCCAGCTCATCCCCCAGATACCCTCCCCCCACTCCCCCGCTCAGATTGAAGTCACGTGGCCCCCTCTCTCCCCGTTCAGCTCTCATAGACCCCGAGTCAGGGTGATGGGGAGCCGCCCACAGGGGTGGCGGCCAAAGGATCGCCGTCGCGAAGGGCTTCGGAGCTGTGAAAAAATCAGGGTATTGTGAGGCCAGAGGGCTGAGGGGATCATTTCCAAGAACGCAGGAGGTGGAGGTCATGCCACATATTCCTCATCATCCCCCGTACGCTGACGATGTCTAAACCTACGCTTCGACTTGGACCTCACTTCTGATTCACACACCCCAAAGGCAGCTGCATGTTCACACACAACGCAAACCCTTGGGTCCAAAACAGAATCCCCACCTTTCCCACCACGTCCCTTTCCCCCACTCACACCTTTTCCTGTCTTCCTCCTCGTGCGGGTGAATTACAGCATCCTCTCCTCGTTGCTCTAGTTGGAAGTCAGTCACCTGACTCCTTCCTCTCCATCGCTGCGGAACAGCAGCCATGTCATTGCACCGGGCACTCCTACCCTCCGGCGCTTCCCTGGCAGTGCGGTCACTCCCCAGCGGCTCCGGTGTTCTGGCCGCTCTCCCGCTCCCTGGCTCCTTCCCACTGCACCTACAGCATTGACATGGCAGCTGGGTTCATCTTCACGAAACTAAAAGCTCTTGCCGGGCCCAGGGCAATGCAGGGCCCCAGCCTGGGGCTGGGAAGTTAATCTCCTCTTCCCACAGACTCTGCTGTCCCAACCCATGGCCCATGGTGACCCCCAATGGGTTGCGACGTCCACGCTGGGATGTACTTGGTACCCAGATCAAGGGCAGGCAAGACGCCCCATCTGGGCTGCCCACAGAGTGTCCATGGGGCTGCCAGCCCGAGGTGGGGTGCCAGTGCCTCGCTCTGCCCTGAGATGCTACGAACCTGCACCCAAGCTCTCACATGTGTGCAGCGAGGCCCCTGCCAGGGGTGGAGGGTGATGGTGGAAGAAGGGTCTCCTGCCCTCATCTCCCCAGGTGGAGGGCACGAGCCATGTGGGGGAAGGGACGGGGAAGGGGAGTCAGGCAGGGTGGGCCCACCAAGAGACAGGGAGCAGGTGGGCAAGAACTCATGCTGGGAGACAGGGAGGGGTGAGGAGGTGGGACCGTACGTGAGCAGAGGCTCCAAGCCCCCCGACATGCTCTGTTGTCCCTTTATTTACAGAACACAAAGTCAAAGATAAAACTCTTAAGGATTCCAAGACAGCAACTACAGAGCATTGAACCTCACCCTAAGTGCACATCCTGTGCAACCGCACTGGTCACACCTCTCCATGATTTCAGCCCTGCCTCTTCCATCCCCTCCTTAAAATCCTTCAGGGCTCACATCCTTTTTTTAGGGAATAAAAAAGCCCAAATGCTTTCACCTGGCTTTCACTGTTAGGACTTCTGACACACTGTTCTCACTGCCCAGAACACATTTACCCCCTCCCCATGTCCCTTGGTCTATGTTCATCAATGGGTTCTTGGTTTCACTTTCTCTGGGAAACTCCATGACCCCCTTTTTTTTTTTTTTTTTTTTTTTTTTCG